>NW_006399946.1:390999-396682 GCF_000299155.1 Elephantulus edwardii
GGACAATTAAAACAGACATTCGAATGGCGGGGAAGAAGAACAAACTGGGGAGGAGGGTAGAGAGAATGGTGCAGTAATGAAGGAATGAAAACCCAAAATCCCTGTAAATGTTCATTAAAACTAATAAAATTTTTTTAAAAAAGAGTTCAAACATTTTAAAAAAAAATCACCAAACTAGCAATTAACTCAAATTAGTTTCAGGGAAAAATTTCCAGCAAGAATTCACACAGGAGAGTTTTTAAAATACCAAAATTCTTCCCAACCACAAGAAATCTTGAGTTAAATATTAGAACAATTAAAGTCCTTTTTATAAAGACAGATATCATCATATTCAGAACCAGAGATTAAAAGAGTAATTAACCTCGGAGATCACATAGAAAGGCACATGTTTTAAACCTGGTACTGACTGTTCTTGACAAACGTCTGAATAATAGGTTATTTGGAGGGAGAAAAGAAAAGCATTAACTTAGCAATTTCTAATAGAATGTTTTTCCTCTTATAAATGTCTACTCTTGTGAATTTGGAAAATAGAAGGAAGATTCCGCCTTGACAGGCAAAGAACCTAGAAACGCCATGAAGTTTTTTGTGCTTAATATTAGTTTCTCCTCTACCGAGCCATAGGCAGGACTCAGCTGCCACTCCATGCACAGCCGGGCAGGTGGCGGGCAGGTGGCAGGCCCAAGTACAGGCAGTCACCCCCTATTTTCCTGGTTTGAAGCTTTATCTGTGTGTCATGTTCTCTGTAGCCATTTTGTTTCTAAAGAATTTCTAATTTCACGAAAGTCCAGATCCCCCAGAGAGCTCCCCTTCAGCTCCCTCGGGCCCCCACCGTGACCCATCCTGACATGGCAGTGTCAACAGCAGTGACTCAAGGGACGTGTGTACATGTGTAAATGAGAAATAGAGACATGTTAACAGATGCATTCATTTCCCTCGGAATGTGTATCGTTTTTATTTTATAAAATCGCAAAAAAAAAGGCTTGGAACTCCATCTCGAGTGGAAGAAAGTAGGTCCTGTTCGTTAGCGTCTGTGGGCTCCGCGTCTGTCTCACTGTAATATACTCTGAGCCTGTGTGGAAAGCAGTTTTTTGTTCTGTTTTGTTTTTATTTTACCTATGTGTAATATTTAGCTTCAGTGTACTAGTCCTCCCACCTGTGTATTTTTAGGATGCTATGGGGGGAAAAAATGAAGAGAACGGGGATTTCAAGATAAAATTGTAACCAAATTCATACTTTGTATAATTTTTTATATCATGATCACAGGTGATTCGCACATACACATACCGACACCCTCACAAATACAATCTGAAGTGTCTCCCGCAAAAAGCCACCATTGTCCTTGGACATCGTATGTACAATGCAATCATTTCATATTTTCAACTGGTCAGAAACTAATTGTGATTTTTAGTCTTGCAAAGCTGTATGTAATTAGATGATGTGATAACCTTTAATATTTATCTAATAAATATGTATTCAGATGAAACCTGTAAAAAAATATTAGTTTCTCCTTGGAGGCTAGGATTTTGAAGTTCTGTCTCACATACTTTAGGCAAATGGCCAGGAGAGACCAGTCCTTAGAGAAGGACATCATGCTCAGAAGGGTGGAGGGATAGCGCTGGAGAGGAAGACTCCAAATGAGATGGATTAATGCAGTGACTAGAGCAATGAGGGTGTGTCAGAGTCAGTGGAGACAAATCAGGACAGGGCAGGCTTCAGAGCTGTTGTACATAGGGTCACTATTAGTTGCTGACCACTCAAAGACACACAAAAACATCAGCAATAAAGGGTTTTTTAAGTTCCCTAATAAGACTTTAACTATGGTTTTATTTTATGTGATTCTACATCAACATCTTTCAGCCTTAGAGATTGCTCTGAAGAAAAGTAGGGTATAGCAAATAAAAGTAAATAAAGCTAACTAATTAGCTAACTAAGGTTAACTGATTATTAAATAATACTTACACTGCAGTTCTTTCAATGAAAAACAAAGAGACTGTGTGAAATTATGGTCTCATAAAACAATATCATCTTATAAGGCATGAGCCTTACACTAAGATTAATAAGTATTCAAATGAAGAAGTGTATTGGAGAAATTATTCTATTGGGAAGTTCTGTTATATTTTTATATTCATTTTACAAAGGAGGTAATGTCAGAATATTTTTTTCAGATATTTTATTAGCCTCTGCTAACTCCTATAAATATCACTGTTGTTGCACCTTCAATTCAGATCCAACACATAGCTGACTCTCTAGCCACAGAGCAACTGGCGGATTGAACTGCACACCTTCGAGATTACAGCTTAGCTTCTTGCCATGAGGCAAGCATCCTAGAGAGGGTTAAAGCAGGCTATTCCTTGGAGACAAGGATTCTGAAGCTTTGTCTGACATACTTTGGACATGTTGCAAGGAGGGACCAATCCTTGGAGAAGGATGTCATGCTTGGGAGGGTGGAGGGAGAGTGTAGGAGAGGAAGACCTTCTATATCCGTAACTGGGGTAATTGGGGTAGGTGTGTCAGAGACAGTGAGGTTGGCACAACATAGAGCAGGGTTTAAAGCTGTTGCACATAGGGTCGTTATGAGTTGCAGGAGAGTAGATGGCACATAACAACAACAACAGGGGGAAGTAACAGTAACAGTGTGTTGCTTTGGTTCTTAGTGAAGAGTCTCAGTGATAAATGTCTGTTTGTGTGATCTTAACAAACACTTCTAGAGTGGTGGAGCACGCAGTTTGGGGAGACAGAGAGGTTTGAGGTGCTTGGATGGAGTGTGGTCTGGAGAAATCGACTGTTACTGCAGCTAGCAAAAACTGTTGTAAGGAGGTATACAGGAAACAATGGGAAAGAGAAAGATTGGCCACCATCTTACTTTGGATGATAAATAAAAAGGTGTTCTGAATAACTTGGACCCAAGTTGAGGGCTGCATAGTATGTTCCTGTGGACATTTGTTTTATTATGGTCTGATCAGCTTGGAGAATGTTGTTGGCATCTAGAACGTAATCCTGGATGATGTGTATTGTGCCAGAGGGCAGTGGGATATAGTTTTCCTTAAACCCCAGAGATCTGAAATGAGAAGCTGAAAGCTACTCTCTGCATAGGCAAAAATGTTTGCCTGGCTGCCAGCTCAGACATTATGAATTTTACATGACCAATATGGGCATCCTCCATATTTCTCTGGCCACTGCTGACAGTATGAGTGAACCTGGTCAAATAATAAGCAAGCAAAAGGGGATGCTAGGCTCCACCCTGGGGGTGAGACCATTTTAGATTATACTGGAATGGCGAGTGCTGTTTGGCATCCCACTTGGGGGCAATCTGCCGAACCAGTGAGATGTGTGGCTCAAGTAGACTGCTGTGTGTATGCTTTTCTTACTTTGAACCTCCACACATAAGGACTCCCACACACCTAGAACTTGGGTGCTGAGCGAGGCAAAGAGTAGTAGGACCCACCATTTGAGAGATGTAGGAGACCTGCTCAGTGAGAAGGGCATGTTTAACTTCGGAGAGGTGGTACTAATGGGGGTTACCTATGACCTTAACCGCAGTGGGGGTGGTCAGGATGACTGTATAAGGTCAATCCCAGCGTGGTTGAAGAAGTTTAGGTGCACACCATTTGATGAACATGGAATCTCTCGGGGCGACTCCAGCTGTCTGGTCTAGACTTTCAGGCAATGGTTTGCGTATTTGAGTAATTGTCTAAGAAGATAAAGGTAAGGAAGGTATGATGCTAAAAGAGGGCATTCAGTGGGTTGGTCATAGTTTAGCAGAAATGGTCAGCTGTACATCAACTCAAAGGGTCCCAGAAAGAGTGGTGAACGAGGTGTTGCTTGGATAAAGGCTAAGGAAATAGGAAGTAAGTTGCTGCTTTCCACACTCTATTTATGAAATAGGCTGTCTAATGGTAACTTTCAGAGGTCATACAAAAGCTGTTGTTAACATGCAGAGTATGGTCTAGATTAAGGATGGGTTGGTCAAATAGGGAGGGAAGTAAAGAGCCTATATCTTCTAGGACTTCAGGGCAGCCATGGTTGTAACAAGTTGAGGTGTTTACTGGAAGTAGGATGGCTGATTGAGAGAGGTTAATATTAAGGTTTTTGAGAAAAAGTAGATGGAGCTCTTGTATTCACCTGGGAGGAAGTAAATAAAAATAGGAAGCGGTGGGAAAACAGGTCTTGAAGTCTCTGGCTAGAGAAGACTTGCAGAGGGCTTCTCAGGGTAAGTTTAAGCACCATTGTAGTAAGAAGAGCTGCTGCTGCTGCTGCTGCTGCTGCTGGAGATGGCCAGCAGGATTGACATCCCTGGGTGGTGACATAGAGCTGCTTAGGAAGGAATGCAATGGGGGTACAGGTGGGTCCAAGAGGCTGAGCCAAGAAAACAGCAGTACTCTATTTTCTGCAGCCCAAATTTTTAACTAAACTTCCAGTTAAAAAAAAAATCTTTTGAAATTAAACATCACAGATAAAGGAATCAAACTCCATTGCTCATCCCTTCTCTCCCCTAACCCTGCCCCTACACCGTTCTAGCACATTACCCTCTATCAAAACTCAGCCAAATAATTCCTATAAAATATAAATTCTATTCAGCACCACCCTTTATTTTCTTTTACTAAACAAGTTTAGGAATTTTATTTTACTTCCTTTCTCCTTAAAGCATTTTCTATCCACTTTAAATTTTTAAAACAGTATTCAGAACCAAAAATATTTTCAAATTTATTTCTTACTTTTTATCTTAAAATTAATATAGTAGTAGTTTATATTTTATAGGACCAATTGGCAGCATCAGGATGGATGGTAAAGAGATTGAGATTGTTCACAGCTTTAGTTTGCTTGGCTCCACAGTCAACACTCTCAGCACCAGTAGCCAGGAAATGAAAAGATGTATTGCCATGGGAAAGTCTGCTGTTAGGGACCTCTCCAAAGTACTGAAGAGCAATGGTGTCTCTCTGGAGACCAAGGTGAGTCTGATACAGGCCATGGTCTTTGCTATCACTTGTTATGCATCAGAGAGTAGGACAGTGACTAAGGAGGATAGAGGGAGAATTGATGCCTTTGAGCTGTGATGCTGGAGAAGAGTATTGGGGGTACCATGGACTGCTAGGAAAACAAACAGATTCACCCTGGAAAGGGTTAAACTGGGTGACTCCCTGACAGCAAGAATTCTGAGGCTCCATCCATCTAACATACTTTGGACATGTTGTAAGGAGGGACCGGTCCTTGGAGAGGGACATCATGCTTGGTAGAGTGGAGGGACAGTGCAGGAAGGAAGGCCCTCTATGAGGTGGATTGATTCAGTGACTGGGATAATCAGGATGGGTGTCTCAGAGACAGTGTGATTGGCACAGGACAGAGCAGAGTTTAGGGCTGTTGTACATAGGGTCGCTATGAGTCGCAAGCAACTCGACGGCACGTAACAACAACAACAGTTTAATGAAACAACATATGAGCAAGAGCCTATGGTGGTGAAGGAGAAGTTCAGATGGCTTTGAAAGAATTGGCTAAGAATAAGGCCCCAGAAATTGATGGTATACCAATTGACATAGTTCAATTAAAAGATGCTGCCCTAGATGTGCTCACCAAGTTGTGCCAAGAAATGTGGAGAACAACCACTTGGCCAACTGACTGGAAGAGATCTATATTTGTTCCCATTCCAAAGAAAGGTGATCCCACAGAGTGTGGAAATTATTGAACA
>NW_006399946.1:396782-398725 GCF_000299155.1 Elephantulus edwardii
AAAATAACATTTTTATTTTATACTGATTTACTTACAAAGTTCATATACATTGTTTTTCACACCAATCTTTCCCATTTCCTTTACCCACCATTTTCTCTACCCATCAAATTTTGCAACCTTATGATTATCCCTTTGCCCATCTTCACCCCTCTCTGTTCTTGAATCCTCATACACATTTTACTAGTTATCTTTTTATTTCTACAATAATGGTCTTATACAGTATTTGTCCTTATGGTACTGAGTTAGTTCACTTAGCATAATACTCTCCAGTCCTTCCCAAGATAGGTAATGATTTTCAAAAATCATTGTTCCTGCACGCTGTGTAGTAGTCTGTTGTGTGGATGTACTATAATTTCTCAATCCATTTGCTTGTGTTTGAACATTTAGGCTGTTTCCATGTTCTTGCAATGGTGAATAACACTGCTATAAACATTGAGTACAAGTCTCCATTTGTAGCTCAGTTCTCATTTTCTCGAGGTACATTCCAAGCAGTGTAATAGCTTGGTCATATGAAATTTCTATGTTCAGCTTTTTGAGGAAACACCAAACTGCCTTCCAGAGTAGTTGCACCATTTTACAATTCCACCAACAGTGTATCAGAGTTCCTATCTCTTCACATCCTCTCAACATTTATTACTTGCTGTTTTGTTAAACTCTGCCACTACAACTGGAGTAAGATGGTATCTCATTGTGGTTTTGATTTACATATCTCTTATTGCGAGTGATATTGAGTATTTCTTCATGTGTCTTTGGCCATCAGAATATCTTGCCCTATGAAAAGTCTTTCCATGTCTTTTGCCCATTTTGTAATTGGGTTATCAGTCTTTCTCTTGTGGAGGCCCTGTAGTATTCTGTAAATTTTTGTTACAAGACCCTTGTCTGAGATGGTATTGCCAAATGTTTTTTTCCCCAGTCAGTAGGCTTTCTTTTCACTCTGTTTGAAAATGTTTTTTATGTGCAAAGGGATTTAATCTTTAGCAGGTCCCACTTATCAATTTTATCCTCTCCAAATTGTGCATTTCTGGCTGTATTTAGCAGTCTCTTTATACCATACACCAAACTGCCTAAGCTTGGTCCCAGTTTGTGCCTTACCACCTTTATGGTTTTGGCCTTTACTCTCAAGTCACTGATCCACCTTAAGTTGATTTTTGTGTATGGTGTGAGATGTGGATCTTGTTTCAGGTTTCTACAGGTTTTGCCAGCACCATTTATTGAAGACTGAAAGGATATTTGGAGGGAAGGCTGCTTTATTATTCCTTCTTTGAATTATTATAAAATTATCCACTGAATCTTCACCTATTGAATATCATGCTCATTTATGTGAGAATAATTATTGACTTGTTTACCAGTTAAACTCAGCATTGAGATGGTAAACAATGAAGATTTTATTTAAAAAATAAGTTATATTAGATAGACTTTTTTAGCTTGCTTATTTTTAATGCTTTAGTTCCATTTGCCCTGAAGGCATTTGGCTCTGGCCATTTTCTGACTCATGATTGGCTTCTTTTAGGAAATGAACATTAGTAGAGTCAAAAGATAATGTACAGAGAGGACTGTCCTTGTACTATCTGTGAGCTGTAGTCTTTATTTTTATTTCACGTAAAAAGCAATAATAGACTTATTAGAAAAGTTATACCCTAAGGAGAGGAATGGATCATCCTCCAAGGAAAGAAAGTAAAGGAAGAGATCAAGCTGTGGTCTTTAAAGCAATGACTTGTCATAAAAACATCACCAACCTTGCATACCTGTTATGAATCCCACTTGGTCATGGTGGATTATTTTTTGTATTTATCGTTGGATTCTATTTGCCAGTATTTTATTTAGGATTTTTGCATCAATATTCAAGAGAGATATTGGCCTACAGTTTTCTATTTTGGTAGTGTCTTTTCCTGGCTTTGGTATCAAAGATATGTTTGCTTCATAGAATGAATCTGGGAGGGTCC
>NW_006399946.1:411358-416505 GCF_000299155.1 Elephantulus edwardii
AACAACATTGTGATGGGGAAATCTGCGGTTAGAGACCTCTCAAAAATGCTGAAGAGCAATGTTGTCACTCTGGAGACTAAGGTGATAGAAGGAGAATTGATGCCTTTGAGCTGTGGTGTTGGAGAAGAGTATTGAATATACCATGGACTGCTAGGAAAACAAACAGGTTTGTCCTGGAGAGGCTGAGGCAGGGCTGCTCTTTGGAGGCAAGGATTCTGAGACTTCATCTGACATATTTTGGACATGTTTGCAAGGAGGGACCAGTCCTTGAAGAGGGACGTCATGGTTGGGAGGGTGGAGGCACAGCGCAGGAGAGGAAAACCCTCAATATGAGGTGGATTGATTCAGTGACTAGGGTAATGGGGGCAAGTGTGTCAGAGATGGTGAGATTGGCACAGGATAGGGCAGAGTTTTGGGCTATTGTACATAGGGTCGCTATGAGTCACAGGTGACTCAACGGCAGATAAAAACAACTAGTTTAAAGCTCATACAATCTGTATATTTTAAAATCTTCAATTTAAAAACATTTAGGCTCATTTCCCAAAAACCCAACAAATTATATTAAAGAGTTTAAGTACCTAACTCAAACCTACAATCTTAGCACCATTTGTTGAAGAGGTTTTCATTTCGCCATTTGATATCTTTGATTTCCTTGTTGAATACCAGTTGACCTTAGATAGCTGGATCTATTTCTGGGTTCTCAATTCTGTTCCATTGATCTATGTGCCTGTCATTGTACCAGTACCCTGCTGTGGTAACCACTGCACTGTAGTAGGTTTTGAGATCAGGGAGTACTATGCCTCCAACCTCATTTTTGTTTTTCAGAAGTGTTTTGTTTATTTGTGGTCTCCTGTCTCTCCAAATAAATTTGATAATTTCCCTTTCAATCTCCTTGAAAAGTAAATTTGCTATCTGGATTGGGATTGCACTGAACATGTAAAATGCCTTTGGTAGCATTGTAATTTTCACCATATCCATAAACAGGGCACATTTTTCCATTTAGTTAGGTCTTTTATTGTGTCTTTCAGAAATGCTCTGTAGTTTTCTTTGTATAGGTAAAGCCCAAAACCATAACGTTCATAAGAGACAAACTGGGATCAAGGTTAGAAGCGCTAGTCCAAGGTCTAACGACACTGCCAAATACAACCAGAAATGCACAATCTAAAGAGGATAAAATTGATGCATGGGACCTTCTAAAGATCTGTGCACATCAAAACCTTTTCCCAACAGGGTGCAAAGAAAACCTACAGACTGGGAACAAACATTTGGCAATACCATCTCAGACAAGAGTCTTATAACAAAAGTTTACAGGATACTCCTGGGCCTCCACAAGAAAAAGACTGATAACCCAATTACAAAATTGGCAAAATACATGGAAAGAATTTTTCACAGAGGAAGATATTCAAATGGCAGACTCATGAAGAAATGCTCAAAATTCAAAACCACAATAAGACACTCCAGTAGCAGTGGCAAAGTCTAACAGGGCAGAAAGTAATATATATTGGAGAGGATGTGGTGAGAAAGGAACTCTTATACGTTATTGGTGGGGCTGTAAAATGGTGCAACCCTTCTGGAAGGCAGTTTGGTTCTTCCTCAAAAAGCTGAACATAGAAATTCCAAATGAACAGCTATTCCACTGCTTGGAATATACCCTGAGAATATGAGAACTGAAGCACAAACTGAGATTTGTACACCAATGTTCATAGCAACATTATTCACCATCGCAAGAACATGGAAACAGCCTAAATGTACAACCACAAACAAATGGATTGAGAAATGATGGTACATTCACACAACTGAATACTATGCAGCATGCAGGAGCAATACCTTTGTAAATTATTACCTAACTTGGGAGGGACTGGAGAACATTATGCTGGGTGAACTCAGTCCCACAAGAATAAATATTGTATGAGACCATTTTTTGTAGAAGGAGTATAAGGATCCAGGATGGGTGCGAGAGGCTGGAAGCAGAGGGATGTGAATGTATAGGTGGAAGAGGGGATTAATCACTGGGTTGTACAATTTGATGGGTGGGGGTCATGAGGGAAATTGAAGAATTCGTTCAAATTTTTATTAGAATTTTGTAAATAAACTAGTGGGAAAATTGTCAGCTTGGGGAGGGGGAAGGGAGGAAGAGGGGGTAAAATGTGCAACAACTTTTCTGTAAACTTTTGCTAAAATGACAATTAAAATAAAAAATTTTATTTAAAATGAAAAAACAATCCCTACAATCTCACCTGGCATGACCTTTTTGTTGTAATGTCCTCTACTCTGATGCTAGATGGGGAAAAAAGCATGTTCTCACTGTTACTCAGCAGCACTCATGCCAAGTACATTTAACAGATAGCTCCACGCAGGTCATCCCCAGCAAGAGCCAAATTGAAAATACCGAATTAATACAGCAGCAGAAAGAAATGGTCAAGCCAGGCAACCATATGATTCAGTGTCTCTTAGTTAGCTAGCCTACATGCCATCACCCATAAAGCAGTCAATTTTGATAAGCTCAGAGAAATTACCAAAGCTAAAGATGAAAACCCAACTACTTTCCTTAACCATCTCATTAACTCCCTAACTCAATATACTCACTTAAACCTTAAGTCCCCAGCAGGGGCCTCTGTCCTAGCTACTCATACAACAACAACAAAACTCCTAAAAGTCTGAGAACAGCCCACAAACACCCATTCAAGTCCTGGTAAACATGGTCTTTAAAGTTTTTCTTATGCCTAAAAGAAACAAGCAGAAGCTAATAAGACAATGCATGCCCTCCAGAAAGCAAATCTGCAAACTCAAGCCCTGATAGCTGCCCTACAAGCAGCAGCAGTGGCAGTGGTAAGTTGTCAGAAAACACCTTCTCATTTATTGAGTGAGTTACCTCCTGGTGTATGCTTCAAGTGTGGTAAAGAAGATCATTGGGTTAATCACTGCCTTAACTCTCGCCTTCCAACATGGCCTTGCCCTATCTGTAAAACACAGGACCATTGAAGGCTGACTGCCCTTTGGCGCCTAGCCATGGTACCGCAGCCCCTCCACTAAACCTGGTCCCCATCCTGGCCAACTTTTTTGATACGCCAGTGACACTTAATAGTAAAAACCTAAAGTAAGTGTCACTCTAGGAGAACTGAGGAAAAGTGGCTTAGATAATTCTTTTTTCCACCTCATGTCCTTTTGGCCAGGGCTACTCAGAATAAGGCCAAACAATACCCCCTCATACAGTTTCCAGAAACTCTATAATCTATATGGGCAAGCAACTCAAAGATCTTACGAAGAACATTTTTCCCCCTTTCTCTGCCTCAAATCAGTCAAAAGAGGGAAACAAAAGAAAAAATAAAATTTCAGACTCTTCTATGAAGGTGATTATTAAAATAGCAGAATTAGTAATCACTATTTTCTTTGGTAAGTGAGCAGATTCAATTAATTTTTTTTTTAACCAAGCTTCTGGCTGGTGAAGAAAAAAGATGATTAGTAGCAACTTGCCTTCATGGAAATTATTTGAAAACGATCGCTTCACTAAGCCTAATTTGTATCCAAATAGCAGAAGCCTGTGGCAGAAGGAACATAAAAAGTACAATCTCTAAGACCAAGAAGACTAAAGAAAGCTCAAGCCTGAAAATGACCAGAGTCATTCTGTAGTAACCAAATGGAAGTTCTTTCTTGTTTTTGAAAGGCAGCATCAAGCTTTCTGTAAGTACACGAATCTTGGCTCAGAAAACTCAGCTAGAGTCTGAATGATTAACCTGACTTTTGTTTCCCAGAGCATCCCTGATATTAGGAGGAGACTACAAAAGATGGACTGAGCCATTGGCACAAAGTCAACTCAGCATGGATGACATTAAACCCGAGGTATCCAACAACTGAGAATGCCAGACACCTCCAGATAATGTTGTCTTTGGAAATACACCCTGAGCATACTCCAGAGGACCCACCAGACTCTCTCAGCCCCTTAGACTCATGGATGGGCATTCTCACCCCAGTTGTCCAGTAAGAGAGACTGATAAAATACTGGGCCATTGATGAGGAATCCTGAGCTCCCATCATGCTGTCTCTTGGGGAAACAGGTAGACTGAGATGGGGAGAGAGGCCCAGCCAGTCCTACAGCCCAACAGGAGCGGCTGCTCCCAGGACACTATTCCTGGACTAGGTGCAGGGTCAAGGCCCGGGAAAGACTTGGACTAGGGATGGGCCTCCACCTCCTACCAAGAGCATATGGGGCTAGAGTCTGAAGCCAGGAGGTAACTTGTCACCAGGTATGTGGGGATAGGAATGAGATCAGGACTGAGTCAGGCTTATAAACTTTGAATGCTGGATCTTCGTGGGGCCAGGCCTTCTAAACTATTGAGTGCTGGGGTTGAGAGAGGCCTTAGAAACTGTGGTGCTAAGTGGCTGCAGGAGGCCAGGCTTTGCGAACAGTCAAATTCTGGTCCTGCAGGAAGCCAGCTATTGCAAACTGTGAAGTGTTGGACCCACAGGAAGCCAGACTCTTTAAACTGTGAAATGCCAGACACCTCCAGATAATGCTGATTCTCTGGAAATACCACCTAAGGTAAGACACTCAGACCCCAAGAAAAACCCCAAGAGGAGAAAAGAGAGCAGATAGAGACAAGGGGGAATATATATTACAAAAAACAAAAACACTAGAAATCAGCCTATCCAAAGTCCTGGGGAGGGCCCTCTTTAGAAGAATTGCCTGCCAGTGGAAAAGATAACAACTTGCTGATTTATCTAAAGAGGACCAAAAGGGCCAGAGTAAGAGGAAATTCATTCTGGTTTGTCAGTGACTCCTGTCGTCCTGTTGTCTTCTTCAAATGCACACCTAAGACCCCAGGCAACAGTGACTGTGCAAGGTCTCAGAAAGACCTAAAATTTAGTTCTTCCTGAAACTCTGCTTGAATACTTCAGTAAAAAAACTTCTGGAAGTCTTTCGTAGGCCATGCTTGGCAAGATCATAAGCAATACTCTGAAGAAATAAAGATCAAGTTTAAGTTACTGAAAGCCTTCATAGTGACAATAGGAATAAAGTCACAACCGAGCCCTGTCAGAAAACCCATCTCTAGTAATAGTCAGGGGTTGCTTTGGCCTTGCTCTGAATTAAAGTAGTAGCAGAAGGAGGCTTAAATTTTTTTTTCTATAATTATATTTTATTAATTTTC
>NW_006399946.1:421520-422640 GCF_000299155.1 Elephantulus edwardii
AGGTATTGCAGTGGCAGGAACATATAAAAACTCCACTGAACATAATAACTGCACTTGGGACACTGAGACAAAGTTAACTCTAACTGAAGTTTCAGGAACTGGAACCTGTATCAGGAACCCTCCTAGCAATCTTCGCTCATTATGTAGCACCACTACCCAAGTGCCCCTCTCTAAAGGATACCTAGTTCCCAATACCAGATATTGGTGGGCCTGCAATACTGGATTAACCCCTTGGCTGTCTTTAGCTGTTTTTGATTCTAACTCTGATTACTGTGTATTAATTTCTCTGATGCCCCGGGTATATTATCACCCTGATGATGAATTTGTTAATGAATTTGATTATGCACCTGAGCGCCGTTTTCACAGAGAACCTATTACTATAACCCTAGCAGTGTTATTAGGAATAGGAGGAATAGCTGCAGGAATAGGTACAGGGACTGCAGCACTTGTCAATGGGCAACAACAATACCATGAGTTAAAAACAGCCATAGATGAGGATCTTCAGGCTTTAGAGTCATCAATTACTCGACTAAAAGAATCCCTGGCCTCCTTATCTGAAGTAACCTTACAGAATAGGAGAGGACTAGACCTATTGTTCCTCAAAGACGGGGGTCTCTGTGTCGCGCTAAAAGAAGAATGTTGCTTTTATATTGACCATTCAGGAATAATAGAAGACTCCATGCAAAAGCTTAGGGAGAGGTTAGACAAAAGAAAACGAGACCGAGAATCTCAGCAAACATGGTTCAAGAGCTTATTTTATAAATCCCCATGGTTAACTACTCTTCTGTCTACCCTTATAGGTCCTTTAATACTCTTGTTTATATTGTCGCTAGTTGGACCTTGTATTATCAATAAGCTTGTTACCTTTGTTAAAGATCGCATCAGTACTGTTCAATTAGTGATTCTAAGACAATAATATCAAAATATGAGAGAGCCTGACTGCAATGATACTGCCTCTAGAGATTCTTGGTTCTATGATTAGAACCTTGTACTAAAAGAAGTGGGGAATGAAAGGAAAATTTTTTTTAAAAAATAATGTCCCCAAACCCAAGTATTGTAAGAACCCATACCTTTGATCTGTATTGTAAAAACCTATACCTTTGATCTGTATTGTAAGTAC
>NW_006399946.1:423540-425197 GCF_000299155.1 Elephantulus edwardii
TCCCCAACCCCAAGGACAGTCCCATTCTACAACAGTGGCATCATGTAATATTTGTCCTTTTGTGACTGGGATATTTCACTCAGCATAATGTTAGGAGGCTTAAATTAAGCCCATGAAATTGTGTGTGAGCTTTATCTAAGCCACCTTCTCCATCTCCTCTAGTACACCAGTAAATAACACCTCTAAAAATGTTTTTCTTTGTAACTCACAAGTTGGTTCTTTCTAGGTTTGCTCCCTTTCCTGTAAGTAACCTGAACACTGAGGTTTGTTCCAGACCCTGAGCCTTGCTCCAAAGATTAAACTGCCAGCTAAGGAAGCAAAGTTCCACCAGCCACTTCCACTGGACTCAACCTCGCAAGTTGAAAAATACTCACTTGCCCTTAATTTTGTTTGTTTTATGTTAATAGTCGATAAAGAACGTTTCATGTAACCTAAAATTAGTAGTGTGAGCCTTTAATCATAATAGAAAAGTTTAACAGCTAAAAATTAGTAAATTTAGAACAGTGCAGCATCAGCATAGTTACTTGTATAGTCACTTGTACGATGTCACTAAAATATTACTGATTTGTTTAATGATGTGAGGTAGGGAAAGCAAACAGCAGCCTGTAACACTCCTTTGCTTCCTGATTTTTGTCTTCTAATTTATGTCTGCAGTCCCTGTTTACTAAGATCTTGCAGTCCAGAGGTCAGAGGACGCCATTGTAATGGAGCAAGTCCCCAAAAAGATCACCGAGCCAATTAGCCTAATTAACAAAGTTTATTTCTAGTTCAAACCCGGGCTCCCACGTGCTGACACAGCAGCATCCAGCCAAGAGCCCCTAATTGATGTCTGCCTCTCCTTTTATGCCTCTGCTACTCCCCTGCCCAACCATACATGCCATGATTGGCCATCCGCAGTAGTGTGGGTATTTGTCCACCTTCAATTGGCTAGCCATAGCTCAGGGAAACAGTTTGGAAACCTATTTGAATCTCATTGGTTACATCAGATGCAGGAATGCGGAAAAATCCCTTGTGCCCTTACAAAGAAGAAGAATTCCACATTATGGCAGTTGATCAATCAGGGTGGGATTTACCACAGGTGGGGGTTGTTTGTTTGCTAAAAACCACTCAAGCGGGTGGGGTGGGGTTAATTGTACTTTACCAGAAACTGAGTTTCTGATAACTGGTCCTTTCATAACTCATAGCAACCCTAGGAACAAAAGGCCTGAAGTCCCACTACAACTATCAAATTTTACCAAAGTTAGTAGAGTTGATACAGAACACAAGGAGTTCTTTCTGTAGTCAATCACCAATAAGACAAATGGATTGCAATATCCATAAATGCACTTTATTATACAAATCTGGGAGACAGCGAGTCTGGGAGTGTGAAAGGAAAATTTTTCTTAAAAAAATAATGTCCCCAAACCCAAGTATTGTAAGAATTCATACCTTTGATCTGTATTGTAAAAACCTATACCTTTGATCTATATTGTAAGTACCTATACCTTTGATCTTGTGTGAATGTTTGTGTTCCAGGAACTAGCTGACCACAAACTGAAAAAACAATTACTGGCAAAAACCATATTTTAACTAACATCAACAGCAGGCAACTGACCTAAAATTGAACTTCTCCTTATCCAAAGAGCCAATGCCAAAGAACCCCTAGACCTAGTATAAA
>NW_006399946.1:425297-429330 GCF_000299155.1 Elephantulus edwardii
CCAAAGAGCCAATGAGCTATCTCTACACCAAAGAACCCCTAGACCTAGTATAAATTCCCTTGCTTTTTGGGGCTCGGGGTCGACTTCCCTGTCTCCTATGTGAGATATAAGTCATCCCAAAGCTTCGCCAATAAAGCCTCTTGTGATTACAGCAAGTGGATCTGGTGTGAGTTGCTCGGGGTCGTGCCCGGTCTGGGTAAAAGCTCTAGTTTGGGGTCTTCCTAGTGGTCATGGGTTTTCATAGGAGAGTGAGACATCAACTTAACAATAAACTTCATGCTGAACTGGGGTGTTGAGATGGAGGGGAAGGGGAGCCCACCTTAACTCTTCATTGATGGTCTTGAGTTCAAGCTCTGTGCCTTCTTGTTCAGTTAGAAAATATTCTCATGGTGTTCTCTAACCTCTGGATTGCAAGATCTTTAGTAAACAGGGACTGCAGACATAAATTAGAAGACAAACATCAGGAAGCAAAGGAGTGTTACAGGCTGCTGTTTGCTTTCCCTACTTCACATGATTTAGCAAATAAAACAAAGAAAATTAAGGGGGAGTAAGTATTTTTTACTTGCGAGGTTGAGTCCAGTGGAAGTGGCTGGGGGAACTTTGCTTCCTTAGCTGGCAGTTTTATCTTTGGAGCAAGGCTCAGGGTCTGGAACAAACCTCAGTGTTCAGGTTACTTACAGGAAAGGGAGCAAACCTAGAGAGAACAAACTTGTGAGTTACTAGAGGAGAAGGTGGTTTAGATAAAGCTTCTCACACACAATTTCATGGGCTTAATTTAAGCCTACTTCTGCTACTACTTTAATTCAGAGCAAGGCCAAAGCAACCCCTGACTATTACTAGAGATGGGTTTTCTGACAGGGCTTGGTTGTGACTTTATTCCTATTGTCACTATGAAGGCTTTCAGTAACTTAAACTTGATCTTTATTTCTTCAGATTATTTCTTATGATCTTGCCAAGCATGGCCTACGAAAGGCTTCCAGAAGTTTTTTTACTGAAGTATTCAAGCAGAGTTTCAGGAAGAACTAATTTTTAGGTCTTTCTGAGACCTTGCACAGTCACTGTTGCCTGGGGCCTTAGGTGTGTATTTGAAGAAGACAACAGGACAACAGGAGTCACTGACAAACCAGAATGAATTTCCTCTTACTCTGGCCCTTTTGGTCCTCTTTAGATAAATCAGCAAGTTGTTATCTTTTCCACTGGCAGGCAATTCTTCTAAAGAGGGCCCTCCCCAGGACTTTGGATAGGCTGATTTCTAGTGTTTTTGTTTTTTGTAATATATATTCCCCCTTATCTCTATCTGCTCTCTTTTCTCCTCTTGGGGTTTTTCTTGGGGTCTGAGTGTCTTACCTTAGGTGGTATTTCCAGAGAATCAGCATTATCTGGAGGTGTCTGGCATTTCACAGTTTAAAGAGTCTGGCTTCCTGTGGGTCCAACACTTCACAGTTTACAATAGCAGGCTTTGCAAAGCCTGGGCTCTTGCAGACACTTAACACCACAGTTTCCAAGGCCTCCCTTCTGGGTCCTGACATATAACAGCTTACATGAGCTGGCATCATGCATCTCCAGGATTGGAAGGCCTGGTCCTGTGAAGATCCAGCACTCACAATTTATAGTAAGCCTAACTCAGTCTGTCCTGCTGTCTCACCATCACCACATACACTGGTGACCAAGTCCCTCCTGGCTTTAGACTCTAGCCCCATATGTTCTTGGAAGGAGGTGGAAGCTCATCCCTGGCCTGTGTATTCCCAGGGCCTTGACTCTGCACCCAGTCCAGGCATCCTTTCATGGGAACAGCTGCTCCTGCTGGGCAGCAGGACTGGCTGGCCTCTCTCCTCATTGCAGTCTACCTGCTGCCCCAAGATGCCGCTTGGTGGGAGCTTAGGATTCCCCTTCTCATATGCTATCTATCAGTCTCTCTCACTGGACAACTGGAGTGGGAATGTCCATCCATGACTCCAGGGGGCTGAGGGAGTCTGGTGGGTCCTCTGGAGTATGCTCAGGGTGTGTTTCCAAAGACAACATTATCTGGAAGTGTCTGGCATTCTTGGTTTTTCAGTACCTCGGGTGTCATGTTGACCATACTGAGTTGCATTTGTGCCAATGGCTCAGTCCATCTTTTGTAGTCTCCTCCTAATGTCAGGGATGCTCTGGGAGACAAAAGTCACATTACTCATTCAGACTCTAGTAGAGTTTTCTGAGCCAAGACCCATGTACTTACAAAAAGCTTGAAAGGACACTAAAAACTCCAAGGCCAAGCAACCAGTCCCACAGGCTGGAGAAAACGATAGTTTTATAATTGATACCTGTATAGAGAATTCTGAACTTATTAATACCACCCAGTCATTGTTTCTGGAAGCATGTTAATTAAGAAATGGATGCCACTCCTGCTTCCAATGGTAAAAAGAGCAAGGGCCATGTAGGGATGGCCATGTGACCTTTAATGACTACATAATGGGGAACAGTACCTGTCAGCAGCATCAGCAGCACAAAACCAATTCCCATGAGGTCAGATATGTCCCCTATCTCTTTCTACTAATCTTAACACCAACATAATTGCTTTGCTGGGTCCAAAATATAATGTGATAGCTCACAGAATCATGTTGGGGAGGTCAAAAGGTTACTAACAGATTGGTGGCAGAACAAGATCAAACCATCTTCTGAAATGTGCACTCAGGCACCTCAGCCTTGAGCCTCATGGCTTTAGACCAGTGTTACAAAGTTCTCAGCTCTATAAATATTGGCTCTCCTTCCCCTCAGAATTTTCAACAAACTTGGGCGGAAGCTCTTAGCTTAGCGCTGGTTCTGTCCGGAGTGGGTAGGTAGCAGCTAGCCCCATCTTATGTCATATTCCTATGGTCCTCTCCTTCAGCTATGGCTGCTGTTTGCATAGAGGTAGCTGGAGCAATCATGTCTGGTCCTGAAAGATGTCCTACATTCTCTTGCTGCTTCTTCTCTTCTTTGATGGTGGGGAAGACCTAGTCTACTACTGGAGCTGCTCAATTTATTGGTGGTACTAGCCAATCCCCTTGTAGAATGGTGAGCCTGGCCAATTCCTTTGTGGATATGCTAACAAGCCCTATTGTATATTCAGTCCATTCAAATGGTCAAGTCAGATCCTGTGGCTAGGAAAGTCATATTGAAAGACAAACTCAACATAGGTGTTCCTTGTATGCGTATGGATGATGTCTGGTCATTCACAACATTCTACATCAGGATAGAACTTGAAATTGTTGCACTTATAGTGAAACACTATTCTTTATCTGTTTTTCATTCCCAACATAGCATATCATGTGATAATATGATTCAAAGTGACTAAAACCAGTCCATCTCATCTCACTAATGCCTAGAACAAGAATATTCATAGAGTCCATTTCATTTTGCACAACTTAATAGTTTTCCAATCTTCGTAGTTCATGTGTTTCAATGAGCCAATTACTAATGGATGTTGACAGCTGTTTCTTCTCACTTTAACTGACTTGTAATCTAGGCTTTACCTCTAATACGATAAATATCTGTGTTTCTCTATTGTTCAGAGGGTTTTCAGAGGCCTGCTATTTCAGAAGTGGACAGCCAATCCTTCTTCCTAGCCTGTCTTCATCTGAGAGCTCTACTAAAACCTGTCTACAATAAGTGACCTCTTTGGTATTAGATACCTTAACATTTGTGCAGATTTTACTCATTATCCAACTCCAAAGCCATACTGCCTTTTAGGTATTTGTTAGAGTACTCTACACTTGGTTCCCCAAATCTTAGTTATTTAATGCCTCTCTGACATAAATGGATAATTTTTAATAAATATAAATTTATTCTCTTACAGTTTAGGAAGCTAGAAATCCAAATTCAGGATGTCAGCTCTAAGGAAAGGCACTTTTCCTCTGTTAGTGATGGAGGCCATGGTCTTCACAATCATTTGTTATGCATCAGAGAGTTAGACAATGACCAAGGAGGATAGAAGGAGAATTGATGCCTTTGAGCTGTGGTGCTGGAGAAGAGTATTGAGAATATCATGGACTGCTGGGAAAACAAATAGATT
>NW_006399946.1:437378-444832 GCF_000299155.1 Elephantulus edwardii
GAGATATTTCACTCAGCATAATGTCCTCCAGGCTCACCCATTTTGAATAATATTGCATGAGTTCCTTGGTTTTCAATGCAATGTAGTATTCCATTGTGTGAATATACCTCAGCTTCTCTATCCATTCATTTGTTGATGGACACCAGGGTTGTTTCCAACTCCTTGCTATTGTGAACAAAGCCGTGATAAACATGGGTGTGCATATATCTGTTTGGATGTCAGTTATGGTCTCTTTAGGCTACATTCCCAGTAGTGGAATTGCTGGGTCAAATGGTATCTCTATTTGCAACTTTTTGAGTAAGCGCCATACCAACTTCCACAGTGGTTGAACCATTTCACACTCCCACCAACAGTGAATAAGGGTTCCAGTTTTTCCACAACCTCGCCAGCATTTGCTATTCTGACTGGGGTGAGATGATATCTCATAGTTGTTTTTAAGAGGAAGACTTTCGAAGGGCCAATAGACACATGAAGAAATGTTAAAAATCACTGGGAATAAGAGATGCAAATCAAAACCACCGTGAGATACCATCTCACCTCAGTTATTGTAGATTGCTGTCAAGTCGACCCTATGAACAAAAGATCTGAAGCCTTTCTATAGCTATCATTGTTTCTCCAAGTTCACAGAGTTTGCAGAGGCGTGTGGTTTAGAAGTGGATGCCACTCCTGCTTCCAAACCTGTCTTAAACTGGGAGCTCCACCAAACACTGTCTAACATGGACAACCATTATGGCATTTGAGACCCCAATGGTACAAGGTTCAGCACCACAGCAAACCCAGATTACTTCAGCACAGCAAATTGACCGAAGAGATCTGTATGACTTAGAAGAAATGTTCCTCAAACATAATAACAAGGGATTAAAACATAATCCCTCAGACCCAACTTTTAAATACGAGGACCCTCTACAAGGTCTTGTTGACTCCAAACAAGAAGCTTAAATAAAAAGCAACCAAATGTTCCACACAGATCCTCAACCAAAACAAGAGCACCATCTTACAGAGCCCAGCAGCTTCACCCAGTCTCCAAAATGGAGGCAGGGGCCTGGCCTTAAATGCAAGTGTACTCCAGGAGGTCATGTTGGCTCTAAACAAGAGGCTTAAATAAAACAACAACAATTAAAAAACCCCCAAACAAAAACAACAACAAACATTCCACATAGAAACTTCAACCAAAACAAAAATACCCATCTTACAGAGTCCAGCCACTTCACCCAGTCGCCAAAATGGAGACAAGGGCCTGGCCTTATATGTTGTTGTGGTTGTTAAATGCCATCAAGTCGAGCTCAACTCATAGCGACGCTATTAAAAGAAAACCCTTAACCTTGTTCTATAGCTATTGTCCTTTCTCTAAGTTTCCAGAGGCATGTTTAGAAGTGGATAATACTCTTGCTTCCAAGCCTGTGAGCTCCACCAAACACTGTCAACCATGTGTAACCATTTGACATACTAAGGACACACCATTCAGTATCACAATAATCTCAAGTTACCTCAGTACAGCAAAATGACAGAGCAGTGCTATACCACTTAGGATAATGTTCTTTTCAAATACAATTAACACCACTGATGAATGGGACTTTATAAAGACTAAATCTCTATGCTCATCAGAACCCTTTCCCACCAGAGTAAAAATAAAACTTACCGACTTGGAAAAAACAATGGCATTACCATTTTAAACAAGGGTCTAATAACAAAAGTTTACAAAACACTTTTCTGCCTCCAAAAGAAAAAGACTGACAACCCAATTACAAAATTGGCCAAAGAAATGGAAAGACTTTTCGCAGAGGAAGACTTTCAAATGGCCAACAGACACAAAAAGTAATGTTCAAAATCACTGGCAATAAGAGACTCAAATAAAAAACCACAATGAGATACCATCTTACCTCAGTAGCAGTGGCAACGTTTAGCAGGGCCGCAAGCAATAAATTTTGGAGAGGATGTGGAGAGATTGGAAAGCTCATACATTGTTGGTGTGATTGTAAAATAGTACAACCACTCTGGAACACAGTTTGGCATTTCCTCAAAATGTTAAACATAGAAATTCCACATGACCCAGTTATTCAACTACTAAGAATATATCCCAAATAAATCAGAACTGAGAAATAAGCAGAGATCTGAACAGCAATGTTTATAGTAGCATTATTCACCATCAAAAGAACATGAAAACAGCCCAAATGAATGGATTGAGAAATTGTGGTGCAACACTCAGGAACAACAATTTTGGAGAATAATACATACCTTGGTAAAGACTGGAAGCATTATACTGAGCGAACTAACTCAGTCTAAGTCTCCTAAGGACCAATACGGCATAAGACTATAATTGTAAAAAAAGAAAAATAACTAGTAAAACATGTATGGGAACCCAAGGAGGGAAAGGGTGAGAGCAGAAGTGTGAGGATGGGTGGGGTGAAATCACATAGATGCCCATTTGGGGGGATGAAGGGAAAGGATTAATGGATATGGGAAAGATCTGGGTTGGGGGGTGGAATCTGAAAAACAGGATCATGATGGATGTATTCCAATGAGGATTAATTTTATAAAACATAGTGCATGAGAATGATTGTTTGAAACACAATGTGAATGAACAATAGTGTGAAACACAATGTATATCAACTTTGTAAGCAAACCAATATAAAATACTTTTTTTTTTAAATGGAGAGCCTGATTGGAAATAGATATCTTGAGACTTCAGATCAAGACATGTGGACAGATAATCAGGAAGCTGCCTATTTGAGCCTCTAAATATTATACTTTTGAATCAGTTCTGTCAACAAAAACTACTCTCCTATTGCTAACAGATCAAAGTAACCCAACTGTATCTAATGCATCTGAATGGAACCTTTTAAAGATTAAATCCCTGTGTGCGTCAAAAACTTTTTCCAACAGGGTGAAAAGAACCCATTGACTGGGAACAAACATTTGGCAATACCATCTTAGGCAAGCATTTCATAACGAAAGTTTACAGAATACTTCTGGGCCTCCACAAGAAAAAGACTGATAACCCAATTACAGAATGGGCAAAAGACATGGAAAGAATTTTCACAGAGGAAGATATACAAATAGCCAACGGCATTGAAAAAATGCTCAAAATCAATGAAAGAGGTGCACTACATTCCAAAAATATTTTTAAATTTTGTTTGATATTTCTAATATGTAAAATAGAAGACATACTAATATAAGAAATGTAAAATTGTATAACTCTAAGTTAATAAGTTTGGACCCATTAAGTACAGATTTTTCATTCAATGTTTCAGCTCACAAGGAAAGAATATAATGGTTTCTTCTGTTAGCTGAAGCATAGTCAACATTAAATAAATGTTGAAGCAGTACCAGATAGGCCTTTATGTACTGTAGAAGAAAGTATCCACAGTCTTAGGGAAATTGGCGTGTTAGAGTGAGTTTATCAGATTAACCCATAGACCTACACATAAAATGAAAAAAGGACACATCATTTACCACAATCATGAGGAATAAATTTGAAAAGGGGGAGTCCCAGTAACTCTGGAAACTCCCATGGATACTTCACCATCATGCTAAGTAAATTAAGCAACTAAGTACAATGAGTGGCAGCCCTTACTTGACAAAGACAAGGTGGATGTGGTACTGCAATGATCAGGAAAACCAAAACAATAATAATAACAGTCTGACTATATGGATACATGCATTGGCCTGTTAATAATGGTGTCCCTAGAAGTGAAACAAATGGGAAATCTACAAGCATTTACTTGACCTGTATAAGCTGAAGAATTCTAGGTCAGATGAATGCCACTGTAATTTGAATCATCAAAGCAGAGACTTGTGACCCCTCTCTAGACTTGAACAAGTGTGCAGACTGACAATGCCTTAAATGAAAGGGAGACTAGGTATCCTTGAGGAATGATCCACTATTGTTATGTGCTGTCGAGTCACCCACTACTCTGCCAAAAATTTTGTATTGTTAAACTTTGTCAGCCTTCCCCAAGGGACTTGATGCCCTTTTAGGAGAGTGGTCATTTATTAGGGAAAATGAAATCATCAGCCTTTTGAGAATTACTGAACACTGGCTCTGAACTGATACTCATCACAGAAGGCCCACAACGTCTACCGTCCAGACACCTATCAGGATAGGTGCTTATGGAGGTTGGGCCATCTCACATCTCTGAGGGTCCAGTGGATCTCTGAGCCCATTTTGTAGTACTTTCTCCAGCTCTAAAATGCAAAACTTGGAATAGATACACGCAACAACTAGCAGAACTCCTATATTGAGTTATTACATGTGAAATAAGGGCTGTGTATAGTAGGAAAACCCAGGTAGAAGTGATCAGCACTATCCCTATGTGGGAAAGTAGTAAACCAAAAGCAGTACTGCATTCCTCGAGGACTTGAAAGATACATGGTTGTATGTGACTTCTACTAATTCCACAAAGGATAACTGTCCCATCAACAACATCTCCAGAGCAAAATCAATTTCTATAGGGTCAGTCATGGTCTCAGGCACTCCTACTTCTATTAATTCCAACACTTAGTTTACTGCTCTACTGGGTCTGAAATTCATTGCAATGACCACATAGATGTCACAGAATCACATGTACAGTTACGGAGTTTACTAGGGAAGTTAAAAGGTTACGATTTATCTTGGCAGCAGGATATAATTGCTCCGTTCAGACAGCTTCTCAAGTGTGTTTGCAGGCCCTTTTACCTTCAGCCTCACAGCTTTAGTCAGTGTTATAAAGTTTCTTAGTCCTGCCAGTTGTCTTCCTTCAATCCTGGGTGAAGGCTTCTGACTTTGGCTTTGTGCGGTAGCAGGCTCAAGTTAGCTCTGTCTTATGTTGGTCTATGGTTCTCTGCTGAGGCTGCTGCTGCTTTCATATAGATTCTGCTGACTATCACAGGAGCCTCTGGCTCTGAAGGATGCATGTTGCTCTCCCTGCTTCTTCTTCCTTGATGGTAGAGATATCCCCATCTTCAGTGGTAAATCTGCTCAATTTAACTTCATAGGATGTTGAAAACAGTCCAGTTCCATAATGATTATACACACTGTATTACCACCCTTGGTGACTGTCAAAGTTGATAGCTAGGAAAGCTGTTTTGAACCATAAACCCTTAGCAGTACAATGAATAACATTTACTTAGTTTTTTTATATTAGAAGTCTTATACCATAATTATTCAATAATATTGAATAATAATAATATATTGATCTATAAACTATAATATATAATAAATATATCATCTATAATATAGAATAATATACTCTGGGTTTGTGTCCAGGAGAGATCAGTCCTTAGAGAAGGACATTATGCTTGGAAAGTAGACAAACAGTGCAGGAGAGGAAGCCTACGGATGAGAAGGATTGATACAGTATCTGGGGCGATGGGGGTTGGTGTGTTGGAGTTAGTGACACTGGCTCAGGACAGGGAAGGATTGGTGCTAGGGTTGCTATAAATTGCAGGCAACTCAATGGTACATATCAACAATAACATAGCATGACAGGTTTGAAAGCAGGAGTGACATCCACTTCCTAAACAACATGCCTCCAGAAACTCTATGAACTTTGATCAACGTCTATGCTTGTAGAAGAGTTTCAAGGTTTTTGTTCATGGGATCGCAGTCCTGCTCAAAAAGCAATCAACAATAACAACCTACAAGTTTAAAAGTGGAAGGGGTGGGTGCAAAAGGGTGGATAATGGGAAGGATGGAAATTACTAGGATAACAGAGTTGAGTGGGCAGATTTGGGGGAAAGAAGTGAAGAGAAAGAAAACATTCAATGGGGACTTGAAGCAAAGGCATAAATTCTTCTTACGAATACAAAAAAGGTGGTAGAAATCTGTATTTTAAGGAAAATAATGCATTAAAATGTGTAAAGGTACTAGCTTACGGATTTTAACAAATCTAGTGGTAAATGAGCTTGGAAGGAGGAGTGACATCCACTTCTGTAATAGCTTGCCTCAGGGAACCCTATGAACCTGGAGAGAGGATGAAAGACATCCAAGCATTGAGGACTCTCCTGCATAGGGTTGCTATGAGTCACCTGAGACTCGACGGCACTTAACAACAACAACAACATACCATAATTAGTCTTTTGTAACTGATTGTGTCACTTAACATAATTTGGTCTAGATTAATTAATCCTACTACTAGGTATATATCCCAAAGAAATAATAGTTGCAGTACAAACAGACATACTTGCACCCACGTTTATTCAATATTGTTCACAAAACAAAAGTTGGAAACAACTCAAGTATCCATCAACAGATGAATGTGTAAAGAAAATGGCTCTTTGAAAACATAATTAGTGCATTAATAGTTGAAAAATACAAGTTCTCTAGTATATTTTCTAGTATCTTCTATATATTTTTGTATTCCACTGAAAAAAGACTTACATATAACATATCTTCTATGACACAGCAAACCAATATACATGTTTCTTACATCTCTGGACATAGAATTCCCTTGAGATGCAAAACTTCACTGATTTTCCATTTATGAAGCATTAAAAAATTATGTAATTGTTATGTTACAATGTAACAAAGAAATACCTCTGTTAAAAGAAAAGGGCTGTTTGCAAAGTGTACTGAATATACCATAGATTTTTTTTAAGAATAAACAAATCTGTATTGGAGTAAGTGTAATCTGGGTGCTCCTTAGAGGCTAGGATGGTAAAACTTAGTCTCATACAATTTGAGCATGTTATCAGGAAGGGCCACTCCTTGGAAAAAGGCATTATGCTGAGGAAAGTGGAGGATCAGTGAAAGAGAGGAAGATCTTCAGAATGGTTTGACAACGGACTATAATAATGGTCTCAAGCATGGAGGGAGATCATGAGGATGGCACAAGATAGGGCAAGATTCAGTCGACTGCCAGTCACAGGAACCCTTCATACAGTGGCTCCTAAAATTTCCCTATTCTTATGTAATCTCTGTCTCTGACACATCTACCACCAATACCCCAGTTACTGTGTCAACTCATCTTATCCAGGTTCTTCCTCTCTTGCGCTGTCCCTCCATTCTTCCAAGCATGTTGTCCTTCTCCTAGGATTGGTCCCTTTTGGCAACATGCCTAAAGTATAGGAAATGGACCTTCAAAATCTTTGCCTCCAAAAGCAACTTAGTTTTCACCTTCTCCAAGACAGACTTGTTTTCTTGGCAGTTCAGCACTCTTCTCCAGCACCAAAACTTTGTCAAAGGCATCAATTCTTCTTTCATCCTTAGTCATTGTCCAGCTTTCTTATCGAGGTCCTGCCCCGATATATCAAAACAGTTCCACTGAGAGAAGGGATAAGGATTAAATGAAGACACAGAGAACCTCCTCGTTGATCACAAATCCCTCCTTTTATTATCTCTAAAAAAGCTTATATGTTGTTGTTGTTGTTGTTATGTGCCGTCGAGTCATTTGCGACTCATAACGACCCTATGCACAACAGCCCTAAACCCTGCTCTATCCTGCGCCAACTGCACTGCCTCTGACACACCCATCCCG
>NW_006399946.1:444932-451946 GCF_000299155.1 Elephantulus edwardii
GGATTGATTCAGTGACTAGGATAATCGGGATGGGAGTGTCAGAGACAGAGCAATTGGCACAGGACAGAGCAAAGTTTAGGGCTGTTGTACATAGGGTCGCTATGAGTAGCAAGCGACTCAATGGCACATAACAACAACAACAAGTGATGGAGGAAAGCCAAGGTTTCCTTCAGCATCTACAGACCCAATACTCCCAGGAGACATCCACATGTTTTGATTCTATCCCATGTGAAGGAGCTTCATCACCCATGAACCCAGCTCTAAAAATATGCACTCCACACCTGATGATTATTTCTTGGTGGTACTTAGGCTCCTTTTCTTGGTTCACTTTCCTTCCCTTTTCTCTCTCATGAAATAAAAGGTATTCCAGCCTATATCCTTATATCCTATTAGGGTTGTAGTAGAATTTGGGAGTGTTACATTCCACCCTTAAGCTTTCTACTACTATTCAGTTTATCAGACCTTGAGACAACACTACATAGCATACACATTATATAATTATATACATTCTATTTTGGGTAGGGACAATATAATTCAATCTAGGATAGTATGTGACATTCTTTGTGTCATATGATACAGAACTGTTGAACCAAGTTGCTTTGTAAGTTTTCACTCAAATCACAATAAGAAAATTAAGTTTTAAAATGTTAGCTGCCTGTATTAATATTATCTACCAATACATTTTTTTTAAAAGTAAAGTTTTACAACTGGTGTTCTCCCAGAAAACTCCACAGTATGCTTGTGGGTATGCACACAAACACATACACATGATTGGATCATCACCATATTTCAAATAGCATTTCTCTGGCTATGAACTTCTTTCTTCTAACTAGGGGACCTCCCTATCTCTTCAAAATGCTTTCGTGACTGTTGTCTGTGCTGCCTGTCATTGCCCTGGCTTCCATTGTCCATCTGAGCCCAGGATCCTAAAATCTCTGGGACTCTTTGAAGTGGTATTGGCCCAGGAACAAGTTGCA
This sequence comes from Elephantulus edwardii, assembly GCF_000299155.1. Taxonomy (NCBI): domain Eukaryota; kingdom Metazoa; phylum Chordata; class Mammalia; order Macroscelidea; family Macroscelididae; genus Elephantulus; species Elephantulus edwardii. Next base: position 445,910 of record NW_006399946.1, read on the forward strand.
AAATTACCTCTTTTCATCACTACTGCCCAAAACATTGACCCAGCACCACTCAGCTGATGCTTTCTGAGCACCTGGAGGCTGGCCTATCCATAGCTAGACTTTGGGAACTCCTAGTGCACTGAAGAGAGAGATATCTTCTTTCTCTCTTTTGTGCATTTCCAAACCACACCTGCTTGTCACTGGCTCACCATCTAACTGCATAGAGTGCCTTGCAGGCTTCTCTCCATGATCTCCCTCAGTCCAGAGCTCTGAAGATTTTTTTTGTAAATCAGTCTATATGGTCAAGGGAGGGCAGGACCAGCTCCATCCTAACAGACAGCCCGTAGATCTGAAATTAGGTTTTCAGATTCTTTAGTTAATTTTTAAGCAGAACAAAGCACCTTCCTGCAGAAACTGTTGACTGTCAAGTCAGAACTGACTCATAGCTGACCTACCAGTGGGTTTTCAGAGGCAGTAAATAATCACATCCGAAGAGTTTGTGCCTCCTATTCTCACAGAGCAGCTGGTGGTGTCAAACCACTGACCTTTGAGTTGGCAGCACAACTACTTAAGACTAAGCCACGAGAGCTCCTTGTTCCCCTCTTGTAATAAACACTTCTGGTGCCAGAGGTTCTCAGCTGCTGCATCTATATGCAGACCTCTTTAGGTATCTGCATATTACTCAGGTTATCCCTGGCTGTGGGAAAATTTTGGGAACATATAAAGCACAAGCATAGAACAAGAATAAGTAACAACCTTTAAGCTCCAGGGGAAAACTATCAACAAATGAAAGACCAGGAATAGGGACATCCTAAAAGGATTCTTAATTTGATTACCTCCCCACTCCTCTACCAGTGTTTTCTAGGATTATCACCCAAATAAACCACCCACAGTAAAATTCTTGCCTTAAGATATACTTCTCATAGTCTAATTAAAATGGGTTATTTTTAGTTCAGCCATCAAAAGAAATAAGATACACATAAAAAAGGATACATCTTAAGTACATCTACTAAGGGAAGGCAGTCAATCTTAGAAAAGTACAGAGCATATGCTTTCATATACACGACTAAGGTAAAAGGCAAACCCATAGAAATTGAATAAAGTAGTAGTTGCCAGGAACTTGAGGTGTGATGAGGATTGACTAGATGAAGTATAGTGTTTTGGGGTTGTAACTATTCTATTCCTGTGTTGGTAATACTGTGCTACAACATTATTATCTTTCTTTACTATATTCTAGCAAGCTCTGTGGCCTAGTAGTAAAGAATAGTGTTGCTAACCCAAAAAGTATATGGTTCATATCCACCAGTTGTTCCATGGGAGTAAGATAAGTTTTCTCTTTCAGCCTCTGAAAACCTGCTAGAAGATCAGCTAAGAGTCTGTTCTTAGAGATAGGGTAATTGTGAGCACAGATCAACTATGATTAATTTTATAAAACATAATAAATAACAATAGTTGTATGAAAGACAATGTGAATGAAGGATGTGAAATACAATGTATTCGAACTCTGTAAACAAACCAATAAAAATCCGCCCCCCAGGCTGTAATTTATTATTTTTTAAATTGTATGTTGGTTTACTTACAAGGTTTGTATACATTATGCTTCACATCCTTCATTTACATTGTCTTTCTTTTTTTAAAAAATTATTAAATTTTATTAGTTTTAATGAACATTTACAGGGATTTTGGGTTTTCATTCCTTCATTGCTGTACCATTCTCTCTACCCTCTTCCCCAGTTTGTTCTTCTTCCCCCGCCCTCCGAATGCCTGTTTTAATTGTCCAATTGCCACAGTGCTTGTCAAAGACAGTTCTGATTAATCTACATTGTCTTTCATACAATCATTCTCATAACAACAACAACAACATTGGGGTTGTATTGAACATGTAGATTGCTCTAGGTAGGATTGTCATTTTCACAATATTGCGTCTTTCTATCCATTAACAGGGAACATTTTTCCATTTATTTCTTTCTTTTATGTTTCTCACATAAATGTTCTGTAGTTTTCTTTGTACAGGTCTTTTGTGTCTCTAGTTAGTTTCATTTCCAGTTATCTCAATTTGTGGTTGGCAATTGTAAATGGTATTGCTTTCTTGATTTCCTTCTCTGAATTCTCATTGTTACTATAGAGGCATCCCACTGACTTTTGGATATTGATCTTGTATATTACCACCCTACCAAATTAGTCCACTAGATCTAACAGGGTTTTTGTTGTTGTTGTTGATTCTTTGAGATTTTCTGTGTACACTGCCATATCAGCTGCATAGAGTGAGAGTGTAACAATCTTTTCCAATTTGAATTATTTCCTTCTCTTGTCATATTGCCCTAGCAAGTACTTCCTATACAATATTGAATAGAAGTGGTGACAGTGCAAGGCCCCCACTTTAACTTCAGACACAAATAGAGATTGAGATTTCACTTTGTGTTAAATTCAGTCACTCTTATAAAATTATTTTGGGTTTAGTTTTCAGCAATGTCAGCTCTGTTACTATAAGGCTTAAGGCTTACTTTTCAAGTACAATTGGAAACATAGAGGTCTTTTATGTGATTCTTGAACTGACTAGGAAGTCCTGAACCAATCTCTTTCTTTCACCACTTTGTCTGGCATAAGTAGGACCAATCAACCAGCTTCTTTAAACTTATCATTCTCACAAAATGGTGGAAAAAGTGTCCAATTTGTTATCACCTAAAACTTCACTGTTCATTAATATTTGATCCCCTGTTGGTAATATTTCTAATGCCAATGGTTCCACTTCACACTGTACTTCAGCAGAGCCATCTTTAGCAATCACAGAACACTTAATTGTGCTTATATGCAAAATTTGTACCTAGATCAAGAAACTGTTATATGTACAGATCCAGAGAACACGATATAATTTAAACTCAGAAACTGTGTGCATCAGAGTTGAATCCTTTCTCCATACTTATTCAATCTGTATGCAAATCTTTCTAGAAACTGGACTATATGAAGAATAAGGTGGCATTCAGATTGGAGGAAGACTCAATAACCTACATTATGCAGATAATGAAATCTTTCTAAGCTGAAAGTGACTTGAGGTACTTACTGTAGAAGATAAAAGACTATAGTCTTCAATATGGATTACACCCCAACATCAAGAAAAGAGGGGGCGCTGGTGGCATATATGTCAGGAATTGTGCTGCTAACACAAAGGTGCGGCATCTCTGCTGGTTCAAATTTACTCAGTTGTGCCAGAGAAAAATGAGCAATCTCCATACATGCAGCCTCCAAAAACCCAATGGAGGGTCAGCTATGAGTCGTTTCCAACTCAACGGTATTGAGTGAGAATCAAGAAAATGATTAAATTATTCCAGATATCATCAAAAGAATGATGGCACAATTATTGCCAAACCAGAGAATCATAGGAAGCCAAGATGATACATGATCTTAACCATCACAGTCGCTTAAGTCAACAGCTGTTTATTCTCCTTCTTTTAGTGAATTTATGTCTGTATCTACTCCTCACTCACATACTATTGCATCTTCTAACCTTTTACAACAATAGTACAAATAATCTCTATATTTACACTAGTGATGTATGTTTGGGGGGAAAACAGATAGTGAGGTTCAAGGCTAGAGTAATGCTGACTGTGATGGTATAGACTGGGTTAAGTTAGGTGCCTCTGAATCAACTATGACTCATAGCAACCGTATACACTACAGATCTGAACCTCACCCTGCTTGCCCTATCCTACACCATCCTCACTATCTCTGATACACACAAGTCCATTTTGGTAGTCACTATGTCAGGCCACCTCTGAGTTTTTCTTTCACTGGTACTCTCCTTTTTCCAGCATGATGTCACTCTCTAGGGACAAGTCCTTCCTGAAAATAGCCCAAAGAGAGTGAAATTAATATTCACCACCCTTGCTTGTAAGGCACACTTTGATTGCCTTTCATTCAAGACAAACTTGTTTGTTCTTTTGGCTATCTATGGGATATTCGGTACTTTTATCCAACACCACAATAGAAAGGTATCTATTCTCTGGTTTTCCTTATTCATATTCTAACTTCAGAAGCATGGAAAGCAATTGAACACAACATAAATAGTCTTCCAAGCATCTTGGAAAATCTATAACGAGGAGAGGATAAAATAAGTGAATAGGACCTTCGAAAAATCAAATCCCAATGCACATCCAAAAACTTCTCCAACAGGGTAAAAAGGGAAGCCACAGACCGGGAAAAAGATTTCGTAATGACATGTCAGAAGAGGGACTTATATCTAGAATTTATAAAACACTCGAGCACCACAACAAGATAAAGGTAAACAACTTTATTGAAAGATGGGCACAGGATATGAACAGACTTCACCAATGAAGATATTCAGATGGCAACCACACACATGAAGAAATGTTCAAAATCCCTAACTCTAAAAGAGATGCATATCAAAACAACTATGAGATATCATCTCACCCCAGTAAGAATAGCAAAATTTAACAGAACAGCAAACAACAAATGCTGGAGAGGTTGTGGAGAAACTGGAGCCCTTATTCACTGTGTAAAGTGGTGCAGCCACTATTGGACGCAGTATGGAGCTTTCTCAATAAGTTGCAAATAGCAAGCAACACATGCTGGCGAGGTTGTGGAGAAACTGGAACCCTTATTCACTGTTGGTGGAAGTGTAAAATGGTGCAACCACTGTGGAAGGTGGTGTGGTGCTTTATCAAAAAGTTTCAAATAGAGATACCATTTGATCCAGCAATTTCACTTCTGGGAATATACCCCAAAGAGACCATAACTACCACCCAAGCACATATATGCACACCCATGTTTATCGCGGTTTTGTTCACAATATCAAAGAACTGGAAACAAACCAAGTGCCCATCAACAAACGAATGGATAGAGAAGCTGTAGTATATTCACACAGTGGAATACTATGTTGCATTGAGAAACAAAGAACTCATGCAATATTATTCAAAATGGGTGACCCTGGAGGACATTATGCTGAGTGAAGTATCTCAGTCACAAAAGGACAAGTACCGCATGGTGCCACTGTTGTAAAACAGGACTGACATCAGGGTTGGGGGGAGACTGAGAAAGATGGGTTCAATAATCTATACTGTATTGAAACAGATGAGGGAGAAAACTGTTTAAAAGGGATATATGATTAGGTATTTTTGTCATGACAGGAGTCCAGAGTAAAGGCTGCATAGTGGAGTGACTTCAGGGTAGGGATTGTATACCACTGAAAGATTTTTCTTTTACTTTTCAAAGAGAGCGTGAACTGGGGGGGGGAGGTTGGGCAGGGAGAAAAGTACAACAATGAATGAATGGAAATCCAATGTCTCTTTAAACTTTCATTAAAATTAATTAACAAAACACACCAAAAAAACCCACCCCAAACTATTATAAAAGAATACTTGATCTCCTAAAAAAAACCCAAAACCCACAAACTTTTTCACAACAGAGTAAAAAGAAAACCTACTAACATGGGGGAAAAAAAACATTGGCAATACCATTTCGGAAAAGGGTCTAATAACAGACATTTACAGAATACATATGGGCCTCCGAAAGAAAAAAAGACTGATAGCCCAATTAAAAAACAGGCAAAGACACGGAAAGACTTTTCACAGAGGAAGACTTTCTCTCTTTTTTGTCCTTTTCTTCTTGTAATTTTTTTATTTTAATAATTTTAATGAACATTTACAGAGATTTTCTATTTCTATTCATTATCCAGAAACGACTGGAACGGCACATCAGCAGAGAATTGCCAGAAGTCCAGGCTGGGTTTAGAAGAAGTCATGGTACTAGGGATATTGTAGCTGATATTAGATGGATCTTGGCTGAAAGCAGGGAATACCAGAAGAATGTCTGTGTTTCATTGATTATGCAAAGGCGTTTGACTATGTGGGTCCTAACAAACTGTGGCTGACTCTGAGAAGAATGGGAATCCCAGAACATTTAATTGTGCTAATGCGAAACCTATACTTGGATCAAGAGGCCGTAGTCAGAACAGAGCAGGGTAACACTGCATGGTTCAAAATTGGGAAGGGTGTATGCCAGGGATGTGTCCTGTCTTCAAACCTTTTCAACCTGTATGCAG
>NW_006399946.1:462736-476078 GCF_000299155.1 Elephantulus edwardii
TATGGAGACAGGATGCATCCCTGGCATACACCCTTCCCAATTTTGAACCATGCAGTGTTACCCTGCTCTGTTCTGACTACTGCCTCTTGATCAAAGTATAGGTTTCGCATTAGCACAATTAAATGTTCTGGGATTCCCATTTCCAAAAAACACACCTTCACGGGTAATCACATTTTCTCATTTAGGTTTCCGTTCAAGATTGTTCTAGCCAAGATGGAATCAGTTCTGCTGGTTTTACAAATGTAGTGCTAGTCTTGCCTTGCAAGTTATCCAGGCCTCTGACAGTTCATCCCTTCTAAAATAATAAAAAATTGGATGCTGCCTGTCTCAGGTGGATAAGAGAACTCAAACTCATGTTGCCCGTCATGGGGATAATAGCAATTTATGCTACTCCCTGTCTTAGGATCATGAGTGAGTCTCTTTCCTTACCTGTCACTGGCTACACATCCTACATTTGTCTGGGGATGGCCTTAAGTTAAATTCTGTGCTTTTTACATAGCAGTTCTCTATAACGCTTGGCTAATATATGACTAATACAAGGGAGGATTCTTTAGAATAACAACGGAATCATTTTTGGTAATAGAGATGATATAGTTAGAGATTTTGCAATAAAAACAACTTACATTTGGTAATAAAGCTGATACAGTTAGAGATTTTACAACGAGAACAACTTACGTTATATTTTGAATAATCAGCGGTATCACATTATTACCAATTAATAAGACATATGGTTCAGGTACACAAGACATAACTTTGGCATTTGTGACATTATCTCCCTTACATTTATCCTTTGGGATACAAGAAATATTTATCGATTCCATGCTTGCAACTAATTTCCACAATTCACTTTGAAAGTTCTTCATATTAATAGTCCACATTCCTCTCACAAATCCTTTCATAGGAAGTCCATGACCAGATGTATGAAGTGGTGACCAGTCTAATAACATAGGGTAGTCCAAGCGAGGTAGCATTCCAACCGTTGGTCCTTTAAAAATTACATTACCAGTATTAATGTTAGATAAGAGAATGGTCATAGGTCTGTTATGATGACATTTTCTCCAAAGTGGTTGCCAGATGCCACTACAACCGTTCTCAAAACATGAGGGAAAGATGGTATTTATTCTACTTGCGCCATATCTGGAAGCTCGTTGGTAGAAAGCCAAATATTTCTATTGTACAAGCCACGATGGGTTTCCACTGTCTTATTTTAAATATACTCTTTGCATCTTATTAACAAATAAACACCCATTTTTTGGTTTACTTTTGGTAAGACAGACAGGATATCCTAAAGTATACCCAGAATAACTGAAATGATCTTTCTTCCCATTTCATATGACTATTAGAGGGATATCCTAAAGCATAAGTAATGTTAACATAAACATGTATGAGGGACTCATTCCATGTCGCCAGGTACAGGAGAAGAGGATCTGGAACGTATGCCCAATAGGTCTCTTCCGACGTCACCAGACCAATGCCGCACAAGATGCTCAGGCAACCAACGAGGAGCTTGTTCATTCTGTGGAAAAACACAAACATCTAGCTCATTTCTAAAGTCTATGGCATCTCGGACTAATCTCCACAACCTGAAAGTATCTGCGGGAACCTTAGCTGAACCGGTCCCTTCATAAAAATCTTGTAATCCTTTTCCTACTTGATTCCAAATCTCTATGTCTATGGTTCCATTTTCAGGGAACCAAGAACAAGCCTTATCAACGATATCAAGGAATTTACAAAGCTGTTGGGGATCTAATTTTACACAGCAGGTTTTCAGCATATTCTGTAAAGTATGTGTATACAACATTTTACCTATTTTATTTCCCATCTCTGCTTCTTCTTCTCCGATCTTACCTTCACCGAAGGCAATTTAAGTAAGTTCCTACCTTACACGTTCACGGAGTCCTTCGTGCCTTTTCCTTCATTCTCGGATCCCTGTTCGGGTGCCAATTATCATGGTCCTGCCCCAATATATCGAAACAGTTCCACTGAGAGAAGGGACGAGGATTAAATGAAGACGCAGAGAGCCTCCTCGTTGATCACGAATCTCTCCTTTTATTATCTCTAAAAAGACTTATATAGGTTTCTGAAAAACACACCTGCAGGGGTAACCACATTATCGCATTTAGGTTTCTGAAACACACCTGCAGGGGTAATCACATTATTTCATTTAGGTTTCCGTTCGAGATGGTTCTAGCCAAGAAGGAATCAGTTCTGCTGGTTTTACAAATGTAGTGCTAGTCTTGCCTTGTAATTTATCCAGGCCTCTGACATCTCTCATGTACAACAAGCAATTGAGAAGACCATGACCTGGATCAGGAGCACCTTGTCTCTAGATTAACATAGTTGCTCTTCAGTACTCTGGAGGGGTCCCTGACATTCCCAATATAATTTATATTTTTATTTTCTGACTGTTGGTGCTAAGAATGTTGATTGTGGAGCAAAGCAAGCTGAAATTATTAACAATCTCAAATTATATATCACTTGGTACCAGTAGTCAGGAAATCAAAAGATGAGTTGCACTGGGAATATTTGCTGTCAGGGATATCTCCAGAGTACTGAGAAGCAACAATGTCAGTCTAGAAACTAAAGTGCACCTGATCCAGGCCATGATCTTTGCAATTACTTGCTATGCATCAGAGAGCTGGACAATGACTAAGGATGACAGAAGAAGACTTGATGGCTTTGAGTTGTGGTCCTGGAGAAGTTTTGAACATACCATGGACTACCAAGAGAACAAAGAGGCCTGCTCTGGATAGGATGAAGAAGATTGCAGTCCTTGACCTTCTGCAACAAATGTTTCAGGTCCTACTCAGTTTTGGCAAACAAGATTGAGTCATCTGCATAGTGCTGGTTGTCAATAAGTCTTCCTCCAATCCTGATGCCACATTCCTCCTCATAAAGTCCATTCTCCCAAATGATCTGTTCTGCATATACATTGAAAAAGTATGGGGGAAAGTACGCATCTCTGATACACTCCTTTCTTAATTTTTAACCATATAGTGTTTCCTTGCTCTGTTCTGATGGCTGCTTCCTGGTCCAAGTATAAGTTTCCCAGGAGCACAATGAAGTGTTCTAGGATTCACATTTTTTTCAGAATATAAAGACATAGTTATTTATTATGTTAATCCTATTTCAGGGAAAATATAATGTTTGTACTTTGCTACCTGAGCTCCTCTTTGCTTCCACAAACTATGTCAGTGAAAGATTTGCATTCTTAAACTGGGAAAAGACTCACAAAGCCACCCTTGGTTCTGAAAGCAAGAATTCATCTATCTTGCTCTTATATACAAAGGACATCTATTACCAGTGATATTCCCACTTAATTGTGTTCTAGTTTAAACAAAGGATGAATGTTGTAGATTGAATTTTGACCTCTTAAAATACATGTTAGTCTACAACCAGGAGAAGATAAAATAGATGAATGGGATCTTCTAAGAATCAAATCCCTATGCACATCCAAAAACTTCTCCAAGAGGGTAAAAAGGGAAGCCACAGAGTGGGGAAAAAATATTTGGTAATGACATATCAGATAAAGGACTTATATCTATAATTTATAAAATACTTGAGCACCACAACAAAATAAAGGTAAATAATCCAATTGAAAAATGGGCACAGGATATGAACAGACACGTCACCAAAGAAGACATTCAGATGGCCAAGAAGCACATGAAGAAATGTTCAAAATCCCTAGCTCTAAGAGAGATGCAAATCAATCAAAACAACTACGAGATATCATTTCACCCCAGTAAGAATAACAAAATTTAACAGAACAGCAAGCAACAAATGTTGGCAAGGTTGTGGAGAAACTGGACTGTTGCAGAAGTGTAAAAGGGTGCAACCACTGTGGAAAGCGGTATGGCGCTTTCTCAGAAAGTTGCAAATGGAGATACCATTTGACCCAGCAATTCCACTCCTGGGAATATACCCCAAAGAGACCATAACTACCACCCAAGCAGATATATGTGCACCCACATTTATCGCAGCTTTGTTCACAATAGCAAGGAGTTGGAAACAACCCAAGTGCCCATCAACAAACGAATGGATAGAGAAATTGTGGTATATTCACACAATGGAATACTACACTGCATTTAAAAACAAGGAACTCATGCAATGTTATTCAAAATGGGTGACCCTGGAGGACATTATGCTGAGTGAAGTGTCAGTCACAAAAGGACAAATACCGCATGGTGCCACTGTTGTAGAATGGGACTGACATCAGGGTTGGGGTAAGACTGAGAAAAACTGGATAAATTATGAAACAGATGAGAGAGAGAGCAATTTAAAAGTGGTATATGATAGGGTATTATGCATATCACAAGAGTCCAGAAATTAAGGTTGCATAGTGGAGCATACTCGGGACGGTGGGGGGTGGGGTAGGGTGCAGGGGGATTGTATACCAATGTAAGAATTTTTCTTTTACTTTTGAAAGAGAGGCGTGAACTGGGCTGGGAGGAGAGCTGGGCAGGGAGAAAAGTGCAACAATGAATGAATGGAAATCCAAAATCTCTGTAAATGTTCATTAAAATTCATAAAATACTTTAAAAAATACATGTTAGAATTCTAACCCCTATACTTTTTGTTGTTGTTGTTATTGTCAATTCAGAACCCAATTTATAGCTGACCTTCCAGTGGGTTTCTCAGAGGTAGTAAATTGCACAAGAGGATACTGCTTATCCTTCTCCCACAGAGCAGCTGGTGGATTCAAACTGCATGCCTTTGGAATTGCAACACAGCTTCTTAACACTAGGCCACCAGAACTCCCTTTTATACCCTTTAGGAATACAATTTCTTTACTAGTGAGATCATACCAATAAAGAGTATGTCCTAAACATATTATCACCTCTGAGTCATAAAAAGATAGACCAGACACTGATGTGAGCACATACTAGGAAAAGGAAATACCAAGTAATATTCAGACTACTTACAAGCAAGAAATCAACATGATCAAAATCTTGATATGGACTTTTAGACTCCAGAAATGTGGGAGGAAATTTTCTGTTCTTTCAAGTTACATTTAAGTACCACTTGTGGCATTTCTGTTACAGAAGCCTTAGGAAACTATGACATTGGGGTTAAGACTTATTTGTTCAGTTCTTGTCATTTGTAAAGGTTAGAGGAAGCGAACAAACATTGAATCTGAACATAATGTAAATCCTGTGAGTAGCTATTATTGTTGTTATTATGTGCTGTCAGGTAGCCTGTTACTCATAGAGATCCTATGTACAACAGCCCTAAGCCCTGCTCTATCCTGTGCCAATCTTACCATCTCTGACACATCAACCGCATTACCCCATTCACTGAATCAATTAATTTCATTTAGGATCTTCCTCTCTTCCGCTGTCCCTCTACCCTCCCAAGCATGACATCCCTCTCCAAGGACTTCTCCCTCCTTGAAACATGTCCAAAGTAGGTCAAATGAAGCTTCAGAATCCAAAGAGCACCCTGGTTTTACCCTGTCTAGGACGAACCTGTTTGCTTTCTTAGCAGTCCATGGTATATTCACCACAGATTAAAGGCATCAATTCTCTTTTTACTATCCCTAGCCATTGTCCAGCTCTCTGATGTATAGTAAGGGATTGCAAATACTATGGACTCGGTCAGGCACACCTTAGTCTGCAGACTGACACTGTTGCTCTTCAGTACTTTGGAGAGGTCTCTGACAGCAAATGCAATTTGTCTTTTAATTTCCTGGCTCCTGGTACCAAGAGTGTTGATTGTGGAGCCAAGCAAACTAATGCTGGTAACAATCTCTATCTCTTCACCATCTATCATAATGCTGCCAATCTGTATCATGAGTATCATAAGTAGCTATTATTAGATACTCATTATTGTGATTATGTATTCTTATTGGTATATAGTTACTATTCAATATATATTTTTATAGAAATAGAATTATTTATACAGATGTAAACATAAATTTACTATCATTTAGTCTTTGCATTTACTTGAAATGCATCAGAGAGTTTGACAATGACCAAAGATGACAGAAGAAAAATTGATATCTTTGATCTGTGTTGCTGGAGAGGAGTATTCAACATACCATGGACTGCCAAGAGAAAAAACAAGTTTAATCTAGAGAAGGTGAAACCATGCTCCTCCTTGGAGGCTAGGATTTTAAAGCTCCATCTCAGATAGTTTGGGCTGTGGCCGGGAGGGACCAGTCCCTGGAAAAGGATATCATGCTTGGAAGAGATAATACAGGAGAGAAAGACCCTGGATGAGATTAATTGGCAGTGTAACTGGGATAATGGAGGTGTGTCAGAGACTGTGAGACTGGCTCAGGATAGGACAGACTTGACAGCTATTGTATAATAACTTCAGAGCTACTGTACATAACAACAACCATATATAATTATCTTATATATAATAGACATAATATATATAATATATAAATATCAAGAAATATATATTAGAGAGCTCTGGTGGCCTAGTGGCAAAAAGCTGTGCTGCAAAATGGTTTGCATCTCAACATCAAAAAAAACAAAGATTCTGAGTACTGGGTCAATTGGCAGCTCCATGATGGATGGTGAAGAGATTGTTGTTGTTCTTATGTGCCATTTACACACCTGTGAAACATAGTGACCCTATGTACAACAGCTCTGAAGCCTGCCCTATCCTGAGCCAGTCTCACTGACTCCAACACACCTATCCTCATTACCCCAGTTACTGTATCAATCCATCTCATCCAGGGTCTTCCTCTCCTGGGATGTCACTTCACCCTTCTGAGCATGATGTCCTTCTCCAAGGACTGGTTCCTTCTGGCCTCGTGTCTAAAATATGGGAGATGGAGCTTCAATATCCTAGCTTCAAGGAGAAACTTAGTTTCACCTACTCCAAGACAGACCTACTGGTTTTCTTGGCGGTTCATAGAGTGATAGTTAACTCATTATTATTAGGATGGGGAAGGGGGGAGAAAGAGAAAGATTTGCTCAGTTGTTGCTGTTGTTAAGTGCCATCGAGTCATAGGCAACTCATAGAAACCCTATGAATGAAAGATCTGGACACATATATAACTTTTATCCTTTCTTCAGGTTCATACGGTTTCCAGAGACAAGATATTTCAGAAGTGGAAGCCACTCCTGCTTCCAAGCTTGTTTTAACTGGGGAGCTCCACCAAACACTGTCCACCATGGGTAACTATCATTGCATTTGACACATCAGTGTCACAGTGTTCAGCTTCACAGCAACCACGAGTTACCTCTGTACAGCAAGTGGACAGACCAGGGGTAGAAGACTATTTGACTAAAAACAATTAAAAACAGACCTGAGGGCTGCAGATTAAAGTTATCTACCTTTGGCTTGGGAGCATCACTTTCTATCCACTAGGCCAACTGATCTCTCTAGACAATGAGTTTATGTTAATGCTGATTAATTACTTGGAAAATAAATAATGAATACATCTTACTATACTGCATTGAAAAACAAGGAACTCATGCAATATTATTCAAAATGGGTGACCCTGGAGGACATTATGCTGAGTGAGGTATCTCAGTCACAAAGGGACAAATGCTATATGGTGCCACTGACATCGGGGTGGGGGTAAGACTGAGAAAAACCGGATGAAATATGTTTACAGCATTGAAGTCTATGGGGGAGAGAATAGTCTAAAAGTATTATATTTTAGGGCATTATTTCTATCATAGGAGTATGCAATGAGGGTTGCAGAGTGGATTATATTTGGGGTTAGGGGGTGGGGATTGGGGAGGTGCGGGGGGGATTGTGTACCAATGAGGGAGTTTTTCTTTTGCTTTTCAAGGAGAGGAGCAAACGGGGCGCGGGTGGGGGGGTGTTGGGGGGAGGGGTTTGTGCGGGGAGAAGGGTGCAACTATGAATGAATGGAATTCCAAAATCTCTGTAGATGTTCTTTGAAATGAAAAATAAACAACCTAAATTTTTTTTTAAAAAATAATGAATACATCTTACTGGTGAAAGTTTTGTTGTGTATATGACCACAATTTTTTTCTAAAGAGAAAGAAATGTGGATTTTCTAAGTCCTACAGTCTTGTCTTTTTTTTGTCCTTCTTCTTCTAGATAATTGGACTATGGAATTAAGTATTTTTAATTCCATATTGACAACATGAGGGTGTTAGATATGACTTAGACAATTCTCCTGATTTCAGCACTTATATTGTTGGGACTCTGGTGGAGCACTGGTGGCCTAGTAGGTAAGGAGGTTTGCTATCAGCCCAAAGGGAAGCTCTCAAATCTGCTGCCTGTTCAACAGGAGAGCTAGACCATCTTCTCTTGTGCAACTTATAACCTCTAAAGACACACTAAAGGGTCAGTTGGCTAGGTATTGGTTCCAACAACATGGCAATGAGTTTGAGGGGGTTTTTTTGAGACAAAGCTGATAGATGAGAATTTCTACCAAGTGACATCCATTTCCAAAATAGCTTGCCTCCAGAAACTCTATGAACTTGAAGAAATGATGAAAGTTATACAAATGTTCAGGTCTTTCATTCATAGGGTTCCTATGAATCCTCTATGACTTGATGACACTTAACAATAACAACAACAACAACATATGTGGGGAGCTCTGATGGCTGAGTGGTAAGGAGCCATGTTGCCAATCCAAAGGCCTGCAGTTCAAATTCACCAGCTGCTCTGCAAAAGGATTGACTATCTCCTGCAGTGTCATTCACTGTGTCTGAAAACCACTGTAGGACCAAACATGAGTGAGTTCTGATTAAGCGGCACGTAACACATTTGAAGAATACCCAATGCCACACTTGTACATTGACCACTGAAAAACACACAGATTGATGAGAGGACAATGTGCACAGAAGGGGCTTGTGAAGCAGAAACGTGGGGACCAGTTTGGCATGAGTGTGTTCTTCACTTATTGAATACCTCCCACTCTATTGGGATTTTATAGATTTTATAGAGGATGGTAATGTGGTTAAATGGATATAATTAATAAAGGTTTAAGGTAGTCATAAAACACAATGCTCCAGTTGAAAAATACTGGAGGAAGATTTTTGGAAAGTTGGTTTCTGAACAATACATTTGGCAATAGAAAAGTAGCAGTCAAGGGGATGGATTTTGCAATCTGCTCTATATACTGGCTTTGTGACTTTGAACAAATTACATAATCTTCTCAAAGCCTCAGGTTCCTCAGTCGTGGGGATTCTAACTGAACTTATCTCATTATTGTGAGTAACTTATGAAATAATACTCATGAATGAACACCAAGCACTCAGCCCAGTTTCATGTTGAAGTGAGGTGGTCATGATCACATACATATCTCAGATGTAAGTGAAGTCAGGAGAAAACAGCTGTAAGTGTTACACACTTTCAATGTACCACTCATATTATGATGCTAGGTTGAGAAAGCTGGAGGGTATGACTATGTCATCACTATGAGGCATATGAAGCATATAAGACGTGTAAGGAGTAGATATGGAGAGTGACAGAACCCTAGAAGAACTGAAAATGAAAGTCAACTATCAAGAAAAGATCAAGGAAGGCAATAGTAATGGTATGGGGGTGGGAAGAGAATCATCTCTGGGGTCCAAGTGGTGGGGTGCAGTCAGCAGTGCTGAACCCAATGGATCACATTGTAGTTCCAACCAAATGCTCTCCATGAAAGATACATCCTATCCCCTCCTGCTCAATCTTCTCTTGAAGGTGAGCATTCCAATCAATCCATAATTTCTCAGACTTCATTCTTGATCTCTAAGAATGTCATCAGCCTTTCTAGGAATGTATATATGACTAAGCTAATTTTCATTTCTTTCTTTGAAATTTTGTATACTTCCCCCTGCCCTAGAAAGTCCATTACAGATTCTGTCAAGAAATGTCACTCTCCCAGGCTCAGAACGAGGCCAGGCTCAGGAGATGGTCTTTGTTACCAAGGTCACCAAGGTACCTGAGACACCTGAAGTGCTGCAGTTCACTCCAGAGACTGTCACAGAGAAGCCCACAGACATTGCCTGGCCCAAGGAAAGGGTTGCCCGAGGGTTCTGGGAAAAAATCATCAAGCCTGTAGAAGGCGATATACTGGAACCCTCAGAACAAACACTCAAACCCCTGGAAGGGGACACTCTGAAGCCATCAGAACAAACAACCAGAGACCTGGGAGGTGACATGCTGAAACTATCAGAACAAACAACTGAAACCCTGGGAGGTGACACTCTGATATCCTCAGAACAAACTCTCAGACCCCTGGAAGGGGACACTCTGAAGCCATCAGGACAAACAACTGAAGACTTGGGAGGTGACATTTCTCTATCCTCAGGACAAACAACTGAACCCCTGGAAGTTGACATCTTGAAGCCCTCAGAAGAAAAAACTGAACCCTTGGAAAGGGAGAAGGTAAAGGCGATCCAGAGCAAGGAGGACTTTGAGGCTGTGCTCAAAGAGGCTGGGGAGAAGCTGGTGGTGGTGGACTTTTCAGCCACCTGGTGTGGACCCTGCAAGATCATCAAGCCACTGTTCTACACCTTGTCCTACAAGTATGATGATGTGGTGTTCCTGGAAGTGGATGCTGACGAGTGTGAAGATCTGATTAAGGACTGTGGGATCATGAGCATCCCAACCTTTCAGTTTTACAGAAAAGAGGAAAAGGTGGGTGAATTCTGTGGTGCTCTTCGGGAAAAGCTAGAAGCTGTCATTACAGAATTAAAGTAATTGAGTTATTCTGAAAACACAGTAAACACTTGGCTGTTTATAGCTTGTGATTTTTTAAAAAGTATTCAGAGAATCAGAAATAAGAAGAGTATGTTTTCAAACATAACCTGATTATAAATGATAATAATTTACCCTTTTCAAAAAATAGTCACAGCATAGAATCTGTTGTAGCAATATTTTTGTTGCCAGGGAAAAGTAAAATTAGAATTTGCTTTGGTGGGGAATTGAATTACCAGTGTCCCTTGATTTTCTATCCTGGTTGTTTTTTCAATCTCCCTTAAAAATTCAGCCCTTTTAGAGAATATATACTGCAACATTAGCAATTGAGATAGTTGTTTATTTAAAGATCATCTGTAGATGAACATGACTCAAAAATAGTAACAAACTTTCTTTGTTTCTATGTCTTCGGGCTTGCTGATAAAAAAAAGTTAACACATTTGAAAGGTTCGCTTATCTAACCTTCTCATGGAGTATGCACTGGAGGCCTCAGGAAATAGAAAGTGGACCAAGCCTGTACATGATTTCTCAGTGGCAGACCTGTGACCAGGGCCACGTTCCCAGATTCCACATTCAAGTCTCTGCTAACCCAAGGCTCACAAAATCTGAAACAGCAAAACTTCAGACTTCTCAGACCAATAGCATTACAATTAAGGTTTCAGTCAATGTGAATCTTGGTGCCATTATGATGTCAGCAACCTAATAGCAAAGTTCCTGCATTGTTACTCTGGTAAATGAGTATTTGATACTTGCCCCCAGATTCTCACAGCTCAAAATCCCAGGTCTGGCCCATGTATAGTAGGTTGGTCCAGAGTGGATTTGTTTGGAGGTGGGTTTTTTGTTGCATTTCCATGATATTTTATTTGGTTATATTTCTCCTAAGACTATTTGTTTATACTTCTGAGAGTGCACTCTATATCTAATACCCATCACAGACACCACTTTTCAAAGGAATGAATTTCCACTCTTCCTCTTTTATTGTATGCCATTATTTTGACAATATCACAATAGATGGAGAAAAGATTGAAGTTGTCAATAATTTCATCTTACTTGGATATATAATCAACCCTCTTGGAACCAGCAGTCAAGAAATCAAAAGATGTGTTGCATTGGGCAAAATTGCTGTCAAGGATCTCTCCAAATTACTCTCTAAAATTTAGACCGCTTTTCTTTTTTTTTTATGTTTGGAACATTTTACTGTGATTTGAGTGCAAACTTATAGAGCAAATTAGTTTCTCATGCAACAATTTACACAGGTTTTGTTTCATGCCATTACTTGCCATTACTTGCACCCCTTCAATGTAACAGCACTCTCTCCATTTTCTTTCTGAGTTTCTCATCTTCCTGCCCTTTCTTGACTTTACAACTTAATTTTGTGACAAATGCTGCACTTTTCATCTCATACAGTTCATTGTTTTGAGAAGCAGGTTTCTCACAAGTGTCATTATCACAACAAGCTTTGGCTGACTCTGAAAAGAATGGGAATCCCAGAACATTTGATTGTGCTTACGCACAATCGAACCTATACTTGGACCAAGAGGCAGTCGTCAGAACAGAGCAAGGAGACACTACATGGTTGAAAATCACGAAGAGGGTACATCAGGGATGTATTTTGTCTCCATACCTTTTCAGTCTGTATGCAGAACAGATCATCCGGGAAGCTGGGCTGTATGAGGAGGAATGTGGCATCAGGATTGGAGGAAAAGTCATCAATAACCTTTGTTATGCAGATGACACAACCCTGTTTGCTGAAACTGAGGAGGGTCTGAAGCACTTGATGCAGAAGGTCAAGGACTGCAGCCTTCAGTATGGATTGAAGCTCAACATCAAGAAAACAAGGATTCTCACCACTGGGCCAATCGGCAGTATCAGTATAGATGGTGAAGAGATTAAGATAGTTAATGGTTTTAGTTTACTTGGTTCCATAGTCAACACTCTTGGTAACAGTAGCCAGGAAATCAGGAGATGAATTGCATTGGGAAAGCCAGCTGTGAGGGACCTCTCAAGAGTACTGAAGAGCAACGAAGTCAGGCTGGAGACTACGGTGCATCTGATCTAGGCTATAGTCTTTGCAATTATGTGCTATGCATCGGAGAGTTGGACAGTGAATAGGGATGATAGAGAATTGATGCCTTTGAGCTGTGGTGCTGGAGAATAGTGTTGAATAGACTGCTAGGAGAAGAAACAGGTTTGTCCTGGAGAGGATGAAGCCAGAATACTTCTTGGAGTAAAGTATTCTGAAGCTTCGTCTGACATACTCTGGGCATGTTGCAAGGAGGGACTGGTCCTTGGAGAGGGACATCATGTTTGGGAGAGTGGAGAGACAGCACAGGAGAGGAAGACTCTCGATGAGATGGATCAATTCTGTGATTGGGGTGGTGGGAATGAATGTGTCAGAGACGGCGAGGTTGGCACAGGATAGAAAGGCGTTTAGGGTTCTCGTACATAGGGTCGCTATGAGTCACAAGCAACTCGATGGCACAAAACAACAATGAAAACAACATTATTTAGGCCTATTGTTTAACTAAAAAGTAGTCTCCTGGAGTAGATTCAGTTCCATGTTTGAAGATTGTTTAAGGGCCAAAATAGCATCATAGTTTACAAGTATGTAAGGAGTGAGGTTTTTTGTTTTTTTTTCTATAATTATATTTTATTAATTTTCATAAACATTTACAGAGATTTTGGGTTTCCATTCATTCATTGTTGCACTATTCTCTCT
>NW_006399946.1:493332-503187 GCF_000299155.1 Elephantulus edwardii
GGAATAGGGGACAAGGAGCGCAGGGGGTGGACACTATCACCAAGAGGTGGGGACGGGGCTTATGCGCTGCTGGGGATTTATGCAGCAGTACCCTGTGTGCTAAGGGTCATACAGGTGTGGGCTGCAGGGGGGTCCCACAGTGTCCGGCAGTCTTCGCTCCTCGGGGGTCTTCGCTCGTCTGGAGTTCCTCGGCAGGTGGCTGGCTGTTGCTCTTCCCGGGTCTCTTCCGGGTCCCTCTCGTGGCGCTCCCCGGTCTGGCGGCGGCATACGTTCCCCCCGGCTGGCGGTGGCATGCATTCCCCCGGCGTTCCCCCCGGCTGGCGGCCTCGCCCTCGTGCTGCATCGCCCTCGCGCTAGGAGTGAGTTTTAAGAAGGCTTTATTCATGTAAGTTCCATGTGCTCCCATCAGACTAGTAAGTCTACTCTTTGTCATCGTTTTTAATTTTGTCTAATTCTTTTCTTCAACTCTCTCTAAACCTTCTATTGTGATCTCACTGTGGGTTGGCTGCTGGTAGCTGGATATACCATGTCAGCCTGAGGCTAGCTGAGGCTGAAGTGTGTGTAGTCCACTGGTCCTATGGACCTCTTTGTTTCCTTCAATGTTTGCTTTTCTTCACTCTTGTTTACTCCAGATGTTGTTGTGTAGAACCATTAAGATCGAACCTATCCATAGCTAACCCTCCCGCAAGTTTTCAGAGCAGTAAATCACACAAGATTGCTCATCTTTTTCCTACAAAGCAGCTGGTAAATTTGAGCCACAGACACTTGTGTTGGCAGCACAGCTTCCCTATGAGCTCTAGATAGGAGGAGACAAATAAAGTGTGTCTGAAATGACTACATGCTCTCTTTTGAGACACCCGGTGCTACTCACCAAAGTAGGATAAAGAATATTATCTTTATGCAAATCAAAACAACAGAAAGATATCATCTCACCCCAGTATGAATAGCAAACAACAAATGTTGGCAAGGTTGTGTAGCAACTAGGAAGGACCCTTAACAGTGGTCCCATTCACTGTTGATGGGAGTGTAAAATGGAGCAACCACTCTGGAAGGCAACATGGCACGTTCTCAAAGAGTTGGAAATAAAAATATCATTTGACCCAGCAATTCCACTATTGGGAATATGCCCTAAAGAAACCAGAGAACTACCACCAAAAAAGATATATGCACACCCATGTTTATTGCTGTATTGTTCACTAGAGCAGAGAGATGGAAACAACCCAAGTGCCCACCAACAAATGAATGGCTAGAGAAGCTGTGGTATATTCACACAATGGAATACTATGCTGCATTGAAAAACAAGGAACTCATGCAATATTATTCAAAATGGGTGACCCTGGAGGACCCTTTGCTGAATGAAATATCTCAGTCACAAAAGACAAATACTGCATAATGCCACTGTTATAAAACAGGACTGACATCAGGGTTGGGGAGAAACTAAAAAGAGAAGGGATAAACAATGTACACTGCATTGAAACAGATGAGGGAGAGAACTGCTTAAATGGAATATATGATTAGTTATTATTTACATGACAACAGTCCAGAATAAGAGCTGCATAGTAAAGTAGATGGAGGGGGGGAGCAATTACGACAATGAAAGAATGTATTTTTTTAAAGAGAAAAGCAAACTAGGTGGGAGGGGTGGGCAGGGAGGAAAATACAACAATAAACGAATGGAAATCCATGTTCTCCATAAACTTTCATTAGAATCTCAATTAAAAAAAGAATGAATTAGAATTATATTTTAAAGTAAATAATTTGCTGTTGTTGGTTGCCATTGAGTCAACTCCTACTCATAGCAATCTTATGCATAAAAGAATGAAAAGTTGCCTGGCCTTGCACCATCTTCATCATCATTGTTATATTTGAGTCTATGGTTTCACAATCCATCCATCTGAAGGCTTCCTCCCTAAACTATAGGATAATAAATTTCCATTTATTAAAGTCAAAAAATGAATATTATCTTTATAGCTCATATGTTACCAATTGACCAGAAAATATGGTTCTAAGTCCTAGTCAGTAACTCAGTCCTTCAAGATATAACAAGTCGTTATAACAAAAAAAGCATAACTTTACTCCCTGCATGCTCTACTATGGTGGGTGTATTTGTAGTGCATACAAATATATATAGTAATGTCTTCTGCCACGTCCTCCTCACTTTGAGTAAACTAATATGTGCCATGGGTGCACTCCTATACTCCATTCCATACTTGTTGAGCTTGCATATTTATCCATGTAAACACTTGTCAGTTATTGTTATTAGTTATTGCAGGATTGCATATGTAACAGTGTTTACCGTGTAACTGAGTTGATTGCTGTTGCCTCTTACTCTTGTAAATGCCCCAGTGTCTTCCTTTGCCTTTGTCATATTGCACTGACTTTTATTATTTATTGCCTTTCCCTTCACCCAAGTTGGTACTTGTCTACTATCTAGCTAGTTATTTTACCTCCCTCCCCCTCTCATTCCTAATAACCATTAAAAATTTTTCTTTCTTTCTAGAAATCTTATCTGGTCTTTTTACGACTGATTTCTTTTACTCAGCAATAATGACCTCCAGGTGTGGTGGCTTAATGGCAAGGGATTGTGCTGCCAACTCAAAGGCAGGCAGTTTGAATCCACCACTTGCTTCATGGGAGAAAGATGGGCAATCCCTGCCTGAGTGATTATGATTGCAGCCTCTGAAAATGCTCTAGAAAATCAATTATGAGTCAGTTCCAACTTGATATCACATAATGATGACGAGTGTCCTCCAGGTTCTTCCATGCTGTAAGATGTTCCATGGATTCATCATTATTCTTTAACACTAAATTGTGTTTCATTGTATGTACATACCATGCTTTTTTGTTTCTTTTTTAGGTTTTCAAATTTCATACGATGCTTTTTAATTCACTCATTTGTTGATGGGCGCTTGGATGTTGTTTTTTTTTTTTCTTTTCCTTCTTTTCTACTATTGTGAATAATGCTGTATTGAATATGTTGTTGTTAGGTGCTGTCGAGTTGATCACCCATAGCAACCATATGAAAAACAGATCTGAACCTTGTCCTATGCCATTGTCACACTCTGACACACTCGAGCCCACTGCAGCAGCCACTGTGTCAAGCCATCTGCTTAAGAGTCTTCCTTTCTTTCAATGACCTTCCATCTTTCCAACCATGATGTCCTTCTCCAAGGAGTAGCCTCTCCTAGCAATATGCCCAAAGTATGCGAGATGAAGCTTTATCATGTTTGCCGCAAAGGAGCACTCTGGCTGCACTTTCTCCAAAACATATTTGTTTCGTCTTCTGGCAGTCCATGGGATATTCAGTACTTTTCTCCAACACCGCAGCTCAAAGGCATCAATTTTTCTTCTATCATCCTTAGTCATTGTCAAGCTTATTGTCATTTTCAAGATACACAGCAAGTGACAGAAAAAAAACCATGGCCTGAATAATCAGGTGTACCTTAGTCCTCAAACTGACATCATTGCCCCTCAATAATTTGGAGAGGTCCCTGACTGGAGACTTTCTTAGTGCAATATGTCTCCTAATCTACTGACTGCTCATATCAATGGTGTTGACAGTGGATCTAAGTAAGAGGAAAACATTGGCAATTTCAATCTTTTCTCCATATATCATAACATTGCCTATTGGTCTTGTAGTAAGAATTTTTGTTTTTTTGAATTGTAATCCATTTTGAAGCCTGTATTCTTTTATCTTCTGCAACAAGTGTTCCAAGTAATCACTTTCAATAAACAAGGTTGTGTCTTCTGCATAATTCAGGTTCTTGATGAATCTTCCTCCAATCCTGATGCCATTTTCTTCTTCACGGAGTCCAGCTTTCCAGCATGGAGGTGTATATATATACATCTACTCATTATTTTCTATGATATATACCATGTAGTGGGTTTGCTGAGTGATATATCTCCATTTCTGGCTTTTAAAGAAAGTGTTATGTAATTTTCCACCATGTTTGCAACATTTTACAATTCCACCAGCAATATATAAGAGTTCCAATCTCTTCATTTCCTCAACAGCATTTGTTGTTTTGGTGGGTTTGGTTCTACTCCCCAACACTCTCCCCCCACCCCTGCTGCAATCATTGCTATAATTGCCAAGATAAGATGATACCTTATTGTTTTGAGTTGCACCTCACTATAATGGGTAATATGGGAGCTCTGGTGGATTGCTGTTGTGGTTTTTAGGTGCCATCAAGTTGAGTACAACTTACAGCAATCTCATGAACAACAGATCTGAACCCTTTCCTATACTGTGCCATCCTTATAATCTCTGACCTATTTGAGCCCACTGCCACAATCATTTGGTTGGGGGTCTTCCTATCTTGCTGACTCTCCACTTTCCCAAGCATGATGTCCTTCTCCAATTAATAGCTTCTCACAGGAAGATGCCCAAAGTATGTGGGGTGAAACCACCTTCTGTTGGCTGAGTTAAAGAATTGTGCTGCCAACATGAAGGCATGAAATTCAAATCCACCAGCTGCTCTGTGGGAGAAGTATGGACAATTTCCTTCCATGCAATAAACCACCGCTGGAAACCTGCTTGCTATGGCTTAGTCCCAACTCAACTGTACACAACAGTAGAATGGCTAATGGGAGTTCTAGTGGCCTACTAGGTAGGGAGTCCCACTGACAATCCAAACACATGTAGATCTAATCAACCAGGTGCTCCAAGGGAGAAAGATGGGGCAATCTTCTCCATGCAATTCACAGCCTCTGAAAATCCCCTTGAGAGTCAGCTATGGGTCTGTTCCAACTCCACAGCAATGAACAATAACAAATGGCTAATAAGGAGCTCGGATGGCATAGCAGTAGGAAGTTGTGCCGACAATCTGAAGATGATGCTTCTCTGGAGGTTCAATCCACCAGTGGCTCTACAGGAACAAGATAGGGCAATTTCCTCTCATGAAATATATGTGGCTGTTGTTAAGTACCATTGAGTTAACTACAACTCATAAAAACCCCAAGAATTCTGCCCTATCCTGTGCTGTCCTCATCATCTCTGACACACTTGAGGCCAGTGTTACAGTCAGTGTCAATCCACCTGCTTGATAGTCTTCCTGTACTTCATTGTCCCTCCACATTGCCAAGTATAATGTCCTTTCCCAAGGGCTAGGCCCTCCTAAAATCATATCCAAAGAATGTGAGATGAAGTTGCTCTATCCTTGCCTCAAAAGGGAATCCTGGCTGGATCTTTTTCAAGACAAACTCGCTTGTCCTTTTGACAGTCTGTGGAATATTCAGCACTCTTCTCCAACATCACAAGTCAAAGGAATCAATTCTTCTGCCATCCTTATTCGTTGTCCAACTTGCATAGCAAGTAATGGAAAAGATTTGGATTTGGTGCACCTTAGTCTTCAAATTTACATCTTTCTTCTTCAGCAAATGAGAGGACCCAGGCAGCTGACTTTTCCAATGCAATAAACATATCTTTTTATTTTCTGGCTATTGGTGCCAAGAGTGTTGATTATGGATCAAATCAAGAGGATATAATTGACAATTCCTATCTCTTCTCCATCTGTCATGATGTTAATTGTTGGCCTGGTTGTGAAAAATTTTGTTTTCTTGAAGTTGAGATATAGACCATTTTGAAGGCTGTATTCTTCGATCTTCTGGAGTAAGTGCTTCAAGTCCTCCTCACATTAAAAAACCAAGCTTGTGTCATCTGTATAACACAAGTTGTTGATGGGTCTTCTCTGATTCTGATGTCACATTCTTCTTCATATAGCCAAGCTTCTTGAATTATTCGTCCTGTATATAGAATGAATAGTTAAGAATGAATAGTTATGGAGAAAGTATATAGCTCTGATGCACACCTTTCCTGATTTTGAACCATACAGTGCTCCCTTGCTCTGTTCATATCAGTTTCTTGGTCTAGGTTTAGGTTTTGCATAAGCACAATTAAGCATTCTAGTATTATCATTCTTCTGAATGTCAGCCATAATTTGTTATGATGCATACAGTCAAATACCTTTGCATAGTCAATAAAGCATATAGATATCCTTCTGGTATTCTCTGCTTTCAGCCAAGATACATCTGACATTAACAGTGATGTTCCTGGTGCCATGGCCTCTTCTAAATCCAGCCTGATGTTTTCATATTTTTAGGTAATTTCCACATTCCTTCAAATCACCTTTTTTGGAAATAAGAACAAATAAAAATAAATTAAAGAAAAGAAATAAATAAAATAAAAATAATAAAGAACAAGTAAAATAAGAACAAATCTCTTCCAGTTATTTCATCAAGTGGTTGTCTTCTAAATTTCTTGGCATTGTTTAATAAGAACGTCTAGAGCTGAATCTATTTGTTGAAACATGTCATTTGTTATCCCATCAGTTCCTAGGGCCTTATTTTTTTACTAATACCTTCAATGCAGCTAGAACTTCGTCATTACCATTGGTTCTTGATCATGTGCTACTTCCTGAAATGGTTCTGTGTCTGCCAATTTTTTTTAGTATAGTAACTCAGCATAAGCCTTTGAAAATCCACTGTAAGGTCAGTTATGACAGAGGCATCTGGGAGGCCGGTGAGTCTTAGACAGTTGTTTTTGGAGGCTACTGGCTTCAGAGGCTGACAGGTCCAAGGTTGTTGTTGGGAAGCAGTGCTAATACTTTTTTGTTTAGAAATTGCAAGGAAGGCTTGCTGCTTTCCAGAGAAAGTCTAAGAGTTTTCCTTTCAATCATGCCAGTTAGGAAAGGCTGGTAGTTGTCATGCTGTAAGAAATGAAATTCTGGTGTTTGAGCACTGTCTCCGCAATTATGAAGAGTGAATTCAACACAAATGAATTTTTATGACTGTCTCTGTGTGCTAATTTCTTGAAGTAATTTGATATCTGTTTTGAGATCAAAACTATTCATATGATAATTATAACTATATCTCAATAATTTCTGTTTGTTTTAGTATCGGAGAGTTATCAACCAAAATTACAATATGGCTTCACATTTTAATCTACGTGGAGAAAAGGGTGGTGAAACTGTGTCATACATAATATGAGCGTGTCAGGAGAGACCAGTCCTTGGAAAAAGACATTTTGCTGAGACAGACAGAAGGTCAGAGAAAGACAGGAGGATCTTTGTATTGACAAAGTGATTATAAAACAATGGGCTTAAGTGAGCATGCCAGAGATTGTGAGAATGGCACATAACAGGGCAAGTCTCCAAACTCTTGTTCTTAGGGTTGCTATGAGTCATATTGGACTCAACAGCAAATAATTTAGACAATCTAGTTGTATAAATTAGATACTTGATATTATATAACCAGAAGAAGGTACATGTTAGTTATATAAATTCAACTCCAGCTTTTATCACCTATTCTCTTTAGGCCTGAGGTATGGTATAAAGTCTTCCTTTACATGCTACAAAATAAAGGTAGAAATTTTAAAAGGTCAAGATTTGTTATGCGTGGTTTAGAATGATACACATTTATTTTGATCTCCAGGTTGAAGGCAGGAAGATAAGTGTGGGTGCAGAATGTAACACTCCAAAGTGGCACTGCATTGAAGGCCGTAAATATTCTCAGTTTACAGGCTGTTCACCGGGAACGTTAGTTAGAGGTAGATGTGAAACTGAAAATTTTTTTATTTTAATGAAATAATAAATTAACATCTAATTTTTAGGACTTTTCTATGCCTTATTGACCTGCTTAGATATGAGAACTTGACAGCTCTGGTGTATTCCCTGGGATAGATTAGATCCCTTCTCAGCAATTCCAGTGACACCTGTCCCAGTTTCTCCCAGGAGGAGCAGGAATTCACCTCAGCAACTGATAGTGAAGAGCTCCTCAAAGGCAGGAAGTGGAGGGTAGTTTTTTGTAGCTGTTATGTGCAGTCAAGTCGCCTGCAATTCATAATGACCCTATGTACAACAGCCCTAAGCCCTGCTCTATCCCTTGGCAATCTTACTGTCTCTGACACACCTATCCCCATTACTCCGGTGACTGAATCAATCCATCTAATCAAGGGTCTTCCTCTCCAATACTGTCCCTCCACTCTCCCAAGCATGACGCCCCTCTCCAAGGACCGATCCCACCTTGCATCATGTCCAAAGTATGTCAGATGAAGCTTCAGAATCCTTGCCTCCAAAGAGCAGCCTGGCTTCACCCTCTCCAGGATGAATTTGTTTGTTCTTTTAGCAGTCCATGGTATATTCAATACTCTTCTCCAGCACCACAGCTCAAAGGCATCAACTCTCCTTCTGTCATTCCTAGACATTTTCCAGCTTTCTGACGCAAAGCAAGTAGTTGCAAAGACCCAGGCCTGTATCAGGCACACTTTAGTCTCCAGACTGACATTGTTGCTCTTCAGTAATTTAGAGAGGTCTCTGACAACAGACCTTCCCAATGCAATTCGTCTTTTAATTTCCTGGCTGCTGGTACCAAGAGTGTTGCCTGCCTAAGCAAACTGAACTTGTCAATAATCTCTATCTCTTCACCATCCATGCTGATGCTGCCAATTGGCCCAGTGGTGAGAATCTTTGTTTTTTTGATGTTGAGCACTTCAGGTCCTCCTCAGTTTCAGCAAGCAGGGTTGTGTCATCTGCTTAACGCAGACTGTTGATGAGTCTGCCTCAGATCCTGAT
This sequence comes from Elephantulus edwardii, assembly GCF_000299155.1. Classification (NCBI taxonomy): domain Eukaryota; kingdom Metazoa; phylum Chordata; class Mammalia; order Macroscelidea; family Macroscelididae; genus Elephantulus; species Elephantulus edwardii. Next base: position 501,903 of record NW_006399946.1, read on the forward strand.
GCCACATTTCTCCTCATAGAGCCCAGCCTCCTGGATAATCTGTTCCGCATTTATATTGAAAAGATATGGGGATAGGTCACATCCTTGTTGCACACCCTTCCTTGTTCTTGTTTCCTTGCTCTGTTCTGACGACTGCATCTTGGTCCAAGTATAGGTTTCACATAAACACAACCAAGTGTTCTGGCATTCCCATTCTTCTTAGAGTCAGCCACAGTTTGTTGTGATCTACACAGTCAAATGCCTTTGTACAGTCAATGAAACACAGACAGACATTCCTCTGCTATTCTCTGCTTTCAGCTAAGATCCATATGACATTAGCTATAATATCCCTATTGCCACAGCCTCTTCTAAATCCAGCCTGCACTCAGGCAGTTCTTCCAGTCATTTTTGGATAATCTTCAGCAGAATCTTGCTTGCATGTGATATCAATGATTGTTGTTCTTATGTGCCGTCAAGTTGTTTGTGACTCATAGCGACCCTATGTACAACAGCCCTAAACTCTGCTCTATCCTTTGCCAATTGCATTGCCTCTGACACACCGATCCTGATTACCCTAGTCACTGAATCAATCCACCTCATGGAGGGTCTTCCCCTCCTCCACTGTCCCTCTACACTACCAAGCATGATGTTCCTCTCCAAGGACCTGTCTCTCCTTACAACATGTCCAGGAGTAGCCTGGTTTAACCCTCTCTAGGATGAATCTGTTTTCTTGGCAGTCCAGGATACATTCAATACTCTTCTCCAGCACCACAGCTCAAAGGCATCGGTTCTCCTTCTGTCCTCCCTAGTCACTGTCCAACTCCCTGATGCATAACAAGTGATTGCAAAAACCATGGCCTGTATCAGGCGCACCTTAGTCTCCAGAGATACACTGTTGCTCTTCAGTACTTTAGAGAGGTCCCTAACAGCAGACTCTCCCATCGCAATACGTTTTTTTATTTCCTGTCTGCTGGTGCCAAGAGTGTTGACCGTGGAGCCAAACAAATTGAAGCTGTGAAGAGTCTCAATTTCTTCGCCTTCATCCTGATGTTACCGATTGGTCCAGTGGTGACAATCTTTGTGTTCTTGACATTGAGCCTCAGTCCATACTGAAGGCTGCAGTCCTTGACCCTCCGCAGTAAGTGCATGGGGTCCTCCTCAGTTTCAGCGAGCAGGGTTGTGTCATCTGCATAACACAGATTGTTGATAGATCTTCCACGAATCCTAACGCCATGCTTCTCCTCATAGAGCCCAGCCTCTCAGATAATCTGCTCTGCATACAGGTTGAAAAGGTATGGAGACAGGA
>NW_006399946.1:504181-504674 GCF_000299155.1 Elephantulus edwardii
ATAGCAACTCGAGGTTTGAATTTGTTCTTCAGTTCCTTGAGCTTAAGAAATGCTGAATGAGTTCTGCCCTTTTGATTTTCTGACTCTAGCTCCTCACACATTTCATTGTAGTATTTTGGTTTGTGTTCGATAATTTCCACAATGTCACATCACCTTTCTTTGGAATGGGAACAAATATAGATCCCTTCCAGTCAGTTGGCCAGGTGGTTGTCCTCCAGATTTCTTGGCACAATTTGATGAGCACATCCAAGGAAGCATCTTTTTGTTGAAATATGACAATCAGTATGCCATCAGTTCCTGGTGCCTTATTTTTTGCCAGTACTTTCAGGACAGCTTGAATTTCATCCTTCATCACCGTAGGCTCTTTGTTCATATGTTGTTTCATTAAATTCTTCTGTGTCCGCCAAGTCCTTTTCATATAATGACTCTGTATACTCTTTCCATCTTCGTTTATTTTTTTAATTAAATTTTATTAGTTTTAATGAACATTTAC
>NW_006399946.1:507459-521112 GCF_000299155.1 Elephantulus edwardii
CATCAATTGATAGGACCATGTGGTTCTTGTTCTTTGCCTTGTTGATGTGTCCATCTTCCTTTAATGCTTCCTGGATCATTTAATAGGTAGTTCTAAAGGACAGAAGGTAGAATCAAAGGACATGTTTTTCAAAACCATAGGATTTTAGATAGTTAATAGAAGGAGGTGAAATGCTTTTTATATATCTTTTAGAAAAACGATGAGAAATTCATGCAATGAAGACTATACAGTATTGAAAAATAATGAACATTTCACAACATGGGTGACCCTACAGGACATTATGCTGAGTGAAATATCTCAGTCCCAAAAGAACATGTACTATATAGTACCACTGTTATAAAACTGGTGTGACTTGAGGCCTTGACAGAAGAATTGGATGAAAGTATGCTACTTTTTAGTCTGGGAAGATAAATGGAGTGGCCGGATTCTGCAAAGTTGTGTTTTCTGGTTTTGGGTTGAGACTTGGGTGTGGCTGTTGTTCACAACTGGGTGTGACATTATTGGATTTGGCCTCTATTTATAAAGACATTTGGGCCCTGGGCCCTGCCCCCCTCAGGCCTGGTTTTTAATTGTTTTGAGTCAAACATTCTTCTAAGTATTATAGCATTGGTCTGTCCATTTGCTCTACAAAGACAACTCATGGTTGCTGTGAGCTTAAACACTGACACTGATGTGTCAAATGCAATAATGGTTACCCATAGTAGAATGGGTTCAGTGGAGCTCCTGAATTAAAACAGGCTTGGAAGCAGGAGTGGCATCCACTTCTGAAATAGCTTGCTTCCAGAAACTCTATGAACTTAGAAAAAAGATGAAAGTTTTTCATGTTCAAGACTTTCGTTCATAGGGTTGACTCAACAGCACTTAACAACAACAACAACAACAACAACATATGGATAATGGACATTGCACTGGAATATATATTTCATCTATATGAAGGAAAGAACTATTTAAAAGGAATATATGATTAGGTATTGTATGTATGATAGTAGACCAGAATAAGAGGTATATTGCAAAGAGGGTGGGGGGAGGGAGGTAGCTGTGCAACAGTGAATGAATATTTAAAAAAAAAACAACCACAAAGAAGTTAACTGGCAGAGGGAGAAGGGAGAAAGGGAGAAAGAGGAGGTAAAAATGTGCAACAATGAATGAATAAAAATATAAAATTTCTGAAAACTTTCATTAAAATCACAATTAAAATTTAAAAAATAGAAAAATAATTCCTGGGGCCTTTTATATTGTTCGTACCTTCAGTGTAGCTAGAATATCTTCCTTCATTGTTTCATGATCATATGCTACTTGCTGAAATGGTTCCATAATGGTCAATTCTTTTTAGTACAATGAATGTCTGTGTTCCCTCCATCTTCTCTTTACGATTCCTGGATCACTGAAGATTTTATCCGTAGCATATGTTAGTATTACAAGTCGAGGTGGCTTGAATTTGTTTTCAATTATTTCAGTTCAGAAATGCCAGGTGAGTTCTTTAATTTTTATTTTCCAACTCCAGCTCTTTGCACATTTAATTATACTTTTCCTTTTTGAGCTGCCCTTTGAAAATTTCTGTCCATTTCTTCTACCTTGACATTTCTCCCTTTTGTTTTGGCTTCTCGGAACTCTAGTGCAATTTTCAGAGTCTCTTCTGGCACCCCTTTTCATTTCTTTTATTCTCTCCTTTCTTTGTTATATTCTTTTACTTACATCAAGCACAATATTTTTTGTCATCCCACAGCTCATCTGCTCTTCAATTATTAGAGTTCAAACAACAACAGTTCTTTACTATGAGGAAATAGAAACTGTCTGGTCATTCTACAGGATATCACATTGATTCATTACATCAGTGATATCCTGTCTTCATGATGGATGCCAGACAAAGTGGTTAGTGTGCTGGAGGTCTTAGTAAACATATGAAGATTCTGGAATCTCCCATGTCAGTGATTAGAAGAATATTGAGAAATCTCCTTCTAAAGACCTAACCTAACACATCTAACTCCAGAAAAAGGAACTATTCTCACCAAACTGTGCAACCCTATATGATTTCTCCCCTTTCCATCTTCATCCCTATGCTCCTACTCCTTCTCCCCTTGGGTTCCCATACATGTATTATTAGTTACCTTTCCATTTTTACAATAATGTCCTTATGCAGTGTTTGTCCTTATGAGACTGCATTAGTTCACTCAGAATAATGCTTTCCAGCCTTTCCCAAGCTACATAGTATTTTTCGAAATCATTGCTCCTGAGTACTGCATCGTATTCCATTGTGTGTATGTACCACAATTTCTCAATTCAGTTGTGGCTGGAAATTTAAGCTGTTTCCATGTTTTGTGATGGTAAATAATGCTACTATGAATGAACATTGGTGTGAATATCTCTGTTTGTGTCTCAGTTCTAAGTTCTTTGGGGTATATCCCTAGTAGTGGAATATAGCTGAGTCATATTGAGTTTCTATGTTCAACTTTTTGAGGAAACGTCAAATGTCTTCCAGATTGTTTGTACCCTTTTATAAACCCACCAACAGTGTATAAGAGTTCTCATCTCTTCATATTGTCTCCAATATTTGTTGCTTGCTTTTCTACTAAACTTTGCCACTGCTACTGGGGTGAGATAGAATCTCATTGTGCTTTTGATTTGCATCTCTCTTAGTCTTTCCATGTGTTTTGCTCATTTTATAATTGGGTTATCAGTCTTTTTCTTCTGGAGGTCCAAGAATAGTCTGTAAACTTTTGTTATGAGATCCTTGTCTGAAATGGTATTGTCAAATGTTTGTTCCCAGTTGGCAGGTTTTCTTTTCAGCCTGTTGGAACAAGTTTTTGTTTTTGTTTTGTTGGTTTTTTTAAGAGAACAGACATTTAATCTTTAGAAAGTTCCATTCACCAATTTTGTCCTCTCCAGATTGTGCATTTCTGGCTGTATTCGGCAGTCTTTTAATACCATAGACTAGGCCTTCTAACTTGGTTCCAGTTTGTCTCTTATGAACTTTATCGTTTTGGGATTTACTCCCAGATCTCTGATCTATCTTGAGGTTATTTTTGTATGTATGGTGTGAGATGTGGATCCTGTTTTAGCTTTCTGCAGGTAGCAGTCCAGTTTTCCAGCACCATTTGTTGAAGAAGTTGTCATTTCCCTATTTAATAGATTGTATTGCCTTATCAAATATCAATTGACCACATATAGGAGGTCCATTTCTGGGTTCTCAAGGCATCAATTTTATTCCTTATTCATGGTCCAGCTCTCAGATGCATAGCAAGTGATAGGAAAGATTATAGCCTGAATCAGATGCACCTTAGTCCTCAAACTAATACCATTGCTCTTCCATAATCTGGAGAGATCTCTGATTGTAGACTTTTCCAGTGCAATATGTTTCCTGGTCTCCAGACTGCTGGTACCAAGTTTATTGATTATTGATCCAAGTAAGATGAAGTTGTTTACAGTTTCAATCTTTTCTCTGTCTATCATGATGTTACCTATTGGTCCAGTGGTGAGAATTTTTGTTTGCTTGATATTGAGATGCAATCTATATTGAAGACAGTAGTGTTTGATTTTCTACAGCAAGTGTTTTAAGTTCTCCTCAGTTTCAGCAATCAGGGTTGTGTCATCTGCATAATGAAGGTTATTGATGAGTCTTACTCCAATCCTGATACCACATTCTTCTTCATAGAGTCCAACTTCTAAGTGTTACCTTAGTTACACGAATTATGACTTCTTCCTGCAGTCCTCCAACATTCACTCACTCTAGGTCTCCAAGGCAGTAGTTTTGAGTCAGCTCTGCCTCATCATGGTCTTTGAGTCTCTGCTGAGGCTTTGTTTCTCCTGTGTAGATCTCAGATTGGTGCAGGATTCTCTGGCCTCAAGGAACATGAGCTTCATTCCCTAATTTACTTGCTGGTAATGAGATTCCCATCTTTGCTACTAAATTTGTTCACTTTAACTTAGTGGGATGAGGAAAACGGACCAGTCGCATTATGATTACTTTACATACACCCTATTTCCCCACTCATATGGTGAAAGTCAAAGTCCATGGCTAGGAAAACCATTTAAACAATGAACCCTTGACATTGCAAGGGAAATCTCTGCAGAGAATTTTCTACTTTTCGAAAAGCAAATCCTGGTGTATTTCCTGGGCATCAAGTAATTATACACCTAGAGCTGCCACTCTGTCAGTACTTCAGCGGTGTAGGGCGGAACAGACTCCAAATGAGTCCAGGTGAGATGGTAATACTAAATCTGGGATTAAGTCCAAACAAGGAGATAGAGCACAAGGAAGCTGCCTAAGCAAGGACCCAGATGCCTATGCCATCCTCAATACTGTTCCAGCATCCCACCCTACCCCACCCCAACTTATCTTCATGGTCACACAGAGTGCACAGAAAGCTTGATCTCTGTATTGAACTACTTAACATATTGAACTACTTAACATACAGGGGCAAGCAGACAATGGCAGGTGGTAGCATTATAGCTACACTTGATCTTTGCTTGCAGGGTGGGGTCTGGAGAGGAGACTATAAAAGACAGAGGTGAGACATCTCAGAGGTGATCTCAAGTTCCTTTTCCACTTCCAGCCACTGCAAAACTTTGTAAGAAGCAAAATGGCAGAGAAAAGAGAAGGGATCTAGGAGTCAAACACTAATCTAAAATTATCAACAAAAAGACCAAAATAATAAAATAATTTCTGGTAGTTCAGAGCATGGCTTGCAGACAAAAACTAAACAAACCAAAATAGCAAAGGAAAAATACAAACAAAACACTGCAATTGAGTCAAGCATTGTTTAATAATTGGAACATGGAATGAATGTAGCTTGAATGTTGGAAAACTGGAAATCATTAAAAATGAAATGGAACCCATGAATATCAATATGCTAGGCATCAGTGAGATGAGATGGACCAGATTTGGCCATTTTGAGCCAGATAATCATATGTTATACTATGTAGGGAATGAAAACTAGAAAGAGAATGGTGCTGCATTTACAGTTAAAAAGTCAATTTCAAGTTCTATCCTGAAATATAATGTTGTCAGTGATAGGATAACATCTGCATGCATCCAAGGAAGACCCATTAACACGACTATTATTCAAGTATAAGCTCCTATATCAGGAGCCAAAGAGGAGGAAATTGAGAATTTTTACCAAATTTTGCAGTCTCAAATTGACTGAACATGCAATCAAGATGGGTTAATGATAACCGGCGACCAGAATGCAAAAGTGGGATAAAGTGACGAAGGAACAGTAGTTTAAAAACATGGGTTTGGTGACAGAAATGAGGCTGGAGGGACGATCTGTAGGGGCAGCCTACCAGCAGCTTGTGAACACCGCACCACTGTTTGTAGAAGTTTGAACGTGCCCTGCAACTTTTGTCTCACAACCATGTCCACTAATGAGAATGCTAATTCACCAGCCTCCCAGCTTAACAGATTCAAGAACAAGGGGAAAGACAGTACAGAAATGAGGTGGCGCCGCATTGAAGTTTATGTGGAGCTGAGGAAAGCTAAGAAGGATGACCAGATGCTGAAAAGGAGAAATGTAAACACTTTTCCTGATGATGCTACTTCTCCACTGCAGGAAAACCGCAACAACCAGGGTACTGTAAATTGGTCAGTTGATGACATTGTCAAAGGCATAAATAGTAACAGTTTGGAGAGCCAACTTCAAGCTATGCAAGCAGCTAGGAAAGTGCTTTCCAGGGAAAAACACACCCCACCCACACACACACAGACAATGTAATTTGGGCTGGCTTAATGCCAAAATTTGTGTCCTTCTTGAGCAGAACTGACTGTGGTCCCATTCAATTTGAATCTGGTTGGGTACTCACTAACATTGCTTCAGGGACATCAGAACAGACCAAGGCTGTGGTAGATTGAGGTGTAATCCCAGCTTTCATTTCTCTCTTGGCATCTCCTCATGTTCACATCAGTGAACTAGCTGTATGGACTCTAGGAAACACTGCACGTGATGGCTCTTCTTTCTGAGACTTAATCAAATATGGTGCAATTGACCCCCTCTTGGCGCTCCTTGCTGTTCCTGATATGTCACCATTAGTAAAGTGGTTACTTGCATAATCTTACCTGGACACTTTCAAATCTTTGTCAAAATAAGAACCCTGCACCTCCATTAGATGCTGTTGAGTAGATTCTTCCTACTTTAATTAGACTCCTGCATCATGATGATCCGGAAGTGGTGGCAGATACCTGTTGGGCTATTTTCTATCTTACTGATGGTCCAAATGAACAAATTGAAATGGTTGTGAAAACAGGAGTCGTACCCCAACTCATGAAGCTTCTAGGAGCTATTGAATTGCCAATTGTGACTCCTGCATTAAGAGCCATAAGGAACATTGTCACAGGAACTGACGATCAGACTCAGGTTGTAGTAGATGCAGGAGCACTTGCTGTGTTTCCCAGCCTCTTAACCAAGCCTAAAACCAACATTCAGAAGGAAGCTACGTGGACAATGTCAAAAATTACAGTTGGCCATCAGGACCAGATTCAGCAAGTAGTAGATCATGGATTAGTCCCATTCCTCATTGACATTCTCTCAAAGGCAGTCTTTAAAATTCGAAAGGAAGCTGTATGGTCTGTGACCAACTATACAAGTGGTGGAATAGTTGAACAGATTGTATACCTCATCCACTGCAGCATACTAGAACCACTGATGAACCTTTTAACTGCAAAGGATATCAAGATTATTCTGGTTATTCTGGATGCCATTTCAAATATCTTTCAAGCTGCTGAGAAAATTGGTGAAACTGAAAAACTTAGTATAATGATTGAAGAATATGGAGGCTTGGACAAAATTGAAGCTCTACAAAACCATGAAAATGAGAGTGTGTACAAGGCTTCATTAAACTTGATTGAGAAGTATTTATCTGCTGAGGAAGAAGATGAGCAGAATGTTGTGCAAGAAGCTACCTCTGAAGCATATGCCTTCCAAGTTCAGGATGGCACTGCTGGGGCCTTTAACTTTTAAAAAGTTTGTACAACTGAGTAAAAAAGTTATTTGCTGTGTACTATGTTTGGTATCATTTTGTCTTACTGTTTTCTCTAAGAACTCTTTATAAATGTGATTTGTTAATGGAGCACTTTTTACAACAAAACTATACTTGAACAGTTCCAAACTGTACATACTGTATGAAGCCTCTCCTGTCATTGGATTTCTTATTTCTATGCGTAATTTCATATCTTGTAATGTCCTGTAAAAAAAAATTAAATTCCACTCTTAAAAAAACAAGAAATGAGGCTGGAAATAAAATGATTAAATCTTCTATTGGCAATGATTTATTCATTGCAAACACCTTTTAAACAAGACAAAATGATGACTTTACTAAATGGATCTCACTTGATGGGCTCTATAGGAATCAGATTGACTACATCTGTGGAAGAAATCATTGAAGAAGCTCAATATCAGCAGTCAAAATTGCGCCAGGAACGGACTGTGGGTCAGAACATCAATTACTCATATGCAAGTTCAAATTGAGGCTGAAGAAAATTTCAATAAGTCTACAGGAACCAAGATATAATCTTCAATCAATTGCATCTGAATTTCAAAATCATCTTAGGAATTGGTTGAAGCATTGAACACCAATGATCTAAGACTTGGGATGATATCAAGATCATCATCCATGAAGAAAGCAAAATAGTATTATGAAAATAGAGTAGAAAGAAAAAATTGAAATGGATGTCAGAAGGGCCTCTAAAAATTGCACTGGAGCATCAAGAAGCCAAAACAAAAGAAAAAAATGCTGAAGTAAAATAGCTGAACAGAAGATTTCAAAGGACAGTTTGGGGGAGAGGGACAAAGCAAAGTATTATAATGCAATGTGCAGAAAGCTGAATTTGAAAAATAAAAAGGGAAGAACTCGCTCTGCATTTCTCAAGCGGAGAGAACTGAGAAACAAATTAAGCCTAGTGTCACAATATTAAAAAATGCTATGATAAATATAGGCTGGGCTCTATGAGGAGAAATGTGGGGTCAAGATTGGTGGACAATCTATCAACAATCTGCGTCATGCAGATGACACAACTCTGCTTGCTGAAACACAAGAGGACTTGAAGCACCTGCTGCAGAGCGTCAAGGATTGCAGCCTCCAATATGGATTGAGGCTCAATGTCAAGAAGACAAAGATTCTCACCACTGGACCAGTTGGCAGCATCAGGATGGATGGTGAAGAGACTGAGATTGTTCACAGCTTATGTTTGCTTGGCTCCACAGTCAACACTCTTGGCACCAGTAGCCAGGAAATTAAAAGGCACATTGCCATGGGAAAGTCTGCTGTTAGGGACCTCTCCAAAGTACTGAAGAGCAATGGTGTCTCTCTGGAGACTAAGTTGTGTCTGATACAGACCATGGTCTTTGCAATCACTTGTTATGCATCAGAGAGTTGGACAATGACCAAGGAGGATAGAAGGAGAATTGATACCTTTGAGCTGTGGTGCTGGAGAAGAGTATTGAGAGTACCACGGACTGCTAGGAAAACAAACAGATTAATCCTGGAAAGGGTTGAACTGGGTGCCTCCTTGGAGGCAAGGATTCTGAGGCTCCATCTAACATACTTTGGACATGTTGTGAGGAGAGACCGGTCCTTGGAGAAGGACATCATGCTTGGGAGAGTGGAGGGACAGCGCAGGAGGGGAAGGCCCTCTAAGAGGTGGATTGATTCAGTGACTAGGATAATCGGGATGGGAGTGTCAGAGACAGTGTGATTGGCACAGGACAGAGTAGAGTTTCGGGCTGTTGTACATAGGGTTGCTATGAGTCGCAAGTGACTCAACAGCACATAACAACAACAAACAACATGGTAAATATAATCAATGGTCCAGAAAGCACCAAAAGAAGATTGAGAGAATACACAGAATCATTGTACCGGAAAGACGTGATTGATGCTGAAAAACTTCAGGAAGTACCACCTGAACAGAGCCATTGGTATTGAAGGAGGAAATGGAAGCTGCATTGAAGGCATTGGCAAAAAAATGAGGCCCCAGGAATCCATGGGGCACCAATTGACTTATTTCAATTAACAGATGCAGCCTAGGATGCACTTATCAGTCTATGCCAGGAAATTTGGAGGACAATTGTCTAGCCAACAGATTAGAAGAGGTCTATATTTGTTCTCCTGCCCAATAAAGGTATCCAACTGATACCTTTGATAGTGGAAACTATCAAACAATATCATTAATATCACATTCAAGCAAAATACTTCTGAAGATCATTTTAAAATTACTAGAACAGTACATAGATAGGGAACTGCCAGAAGTTCAAGCAGGATTTAGAAGAGGCTGTTGATGTCAATGGATCCTGGCTGAAAGTAAGGAATACCAGAGGAATATCTACTTATGCTTTATTGACTATGTAAAGGCATTTGACTTTGTGGATCATCACAAGTTGGAGATGACATTGAGAAGAATGGGAATTCCAGAACACTTAATTGTGCTCATATGGAACCTATACTTGGACCAGGAGACTCTTATGCGAACAAAGCAAAGGAACACTGCATGGTTTAAAATTGAGAAGGGAGTATGTCAGGGTTGTATTCTCTCTATATACATATTCAGTCTATATGCTGAGCAAATTATTGAAGAATTTGGACTCTATGAATAGGAGTGTGCCATCAGGATTGGAGGGAGACTCATAAAGAATCTGCGTTATGCAGATGACACAACCTTGCTTGTTGAAAGTGAGGATGACTTGAAACACTTGCTGCAGAGGATCAAGGAAAGCAGCCTTCAGTATGGATTGCATCTCAATGTAAAGAAAATAAATATTCTTGTCACTGTACCAATAGGCAGTGTCATGATGGATGGAGAGGAGACTGAAACTATCAACAGCCTCACCTTGCTTGGATCTACAATTAACACCTTTGGTACCAGCAGTCAGGAAGTAAACAGACACATTTTACTGGAAAAATCTACAGTTAGGGACATCTCCAAATTACTGAAGAGTAATGATGTCAGTTTGAGGACTAACGTGCATCTGATTCAGGCCACGATCTTTCTGATCATTTGCTGTGTATCTGAGATCTGGACAACGAATAAAGATGACAGAAAAAGAATTGACACGTTTGAGCTATGGTGTTGGAGAAAAGCACTGTACATCCCACGGATATAAAGAACAAACAGATATGTCTCGGAGAGGGTACAGCTGGAGTGCTCTTTGAAGGCAAGAATGATCCTTTGGAGAAGATATGATGTTGGGAAGGGTTGAGGGTCAGTGAAGAAGAGGAAGACCCTCAACCACGTGGATTGACATGGTGACTGCTGCAATAGGCTCTTGTGTGTCCAGAAGTGTGAAGATGGCACAGGACAGAAAAGGGTTCATTTCATATCATTTGTTCATAGGTTCGCTATGACTTGAGGACACCCAGTAACTTATAACAACCTTGAAAAAATACCTCCAAAAATAAAGATATATATGTGTTAGGTTATATATTGAAGTATTTGTTGTAAGGTACAAATTATTGGAAATAGCTGGAATGCCTGATAAAACCCAAACTCAGGCCTGCTGTCAAGTTCGAACCACGCTTCAAAATTCATGAGATGGATTTCAACATCCTTATCTCTATGAAGCAACCTGACTCCACATCTCCCAAAACAGATTTGTTTACTGTGCTGTAATTAATGTTTATATTTCACAGAAGTGTAGTTTAGCAATTCTGATATTATATATGCACAGAGAGATGGCTGAATATACAACAAAATATTCACGTAAGTGTGCAGTTTTAACATGCTGTTGCTATGTGCTGTTGAGTCTCTTTTCCATAGCGATCCTATATACACAGCTCTGAACCCTGTTCTATCTTGAGCCAACTTCGTCTCTGACACAACTATCTCATTATCCTAGTCACTGAGTCAATCCATATCATCCAGGGTCTTCCTCTCTTGTGCTGTACCTCCACCCTTCCAAGCATGATGTCAGACTGGTCTCTTTTTGCAACATGCCCAAAGTATGTCAGACAGAGCTTCAAAATCCTTGTCTTCAAAGAGCAATCTAGTTTCACCCTCTCCAGGATGAACCTGCTTGTTCTCCTAACAGTCTATGGTATATTCAATACTCTTCTCCAGCGCTACAACTCAAAGGCATCAATTCTTCTTCTATTATCCTTACTGTCCAGCTTTCTGGACAGATCATGGCCTGAATCAAGTACACCTTAGTCTCTAGAATAACATCATTGCTCTTCAGTACTCTGGAGAGATTTTCCCAGTGCAATTCACCTTTAGATCTCCTGGCTGCTGGTACCAAGAATGTTGATTATGGAGCCATGCAAGCTGAAGCTGTTAACAATCTCAATCTCTTCACCATCTATCATGATGCTGCCAATCAGCCCAATGGTCAGGATGTTTGTTTTCCTGATGTTAAGCTTCAATCCATATTGAAGGTTGCAGTCTCTGACCTGCTGCTGCAAATGTCTCAGGTCCCTTACCATTTCAGTAAATTAGGTTACGTGATCTGCATAACACATGTTGTTGATGAGTCTTCCTCCAATCCTGATATCACATATCTCCTCATAGAGCCCAGCCTCCTGGATGATCTGTTATGCATATAGATTGAAAAGGATGCATCTCAGGCATACAACTTTCCTGATTTTGAACCGTGCAGTGTTTCCTTGCTCTGTTCTGATGACTGCTTCCTGGTCCAAGTAAAGGTTTTGCATAAGCACCATAAAGTGTTCTGGGACACCCATTCTTCTCAGAGTTTGCCACACAGAGTTGTGATTCACACAGTCAAATGCCTTTGCATAGTCCATAAAACACAGATAGACATTCCTCTGGCACTCTCTGCTTTCATCTCTGATCCATTTAACACTGTCTATAATGTCTCTACTTCCATGGCCTCTTCTGAACCCAGACTGCATATCTGGAAGTTCTCTGTTGATATGTTATCCTAGTCATTTTTTTATAATTTTCAGCAGGTTCTTGCTTATATGTGAAGTTAATGACATTGTTTGATAATTTCTGTACTCTGTCGGGTCACCTTTTTTTTTTTAATGAGAACAAATGTTGATCTCTTCCAGTCAGTTGGCCAGGTGGTTGTCCTCCAGATTTTTTGGTACAAATTGATGAGCACGTCCAGGGCAGCATCTGTTTGTTTAACTATGTCAATTGGTATTCCTGGGGCCTTGTTTTTTGCCAATACTTTCAATGCAGCTTGAACTTCTTCCTTCATCTCCACAGGCTCTTGATCATACTTCGTTTCATGAAATTCTTTGTCAGCCAATTCTTCTTGATACAGTGACTCTGAATATTCCCTTCCTCTTCTTTTAATGCTTCCTGGATCATTTACTATTTTGCCCTCAGCATCATACAGCTCAAGGCTTGAATTTGTTCTTTACTCCCTTCAGTTTAAGAAATGGCAAGCGAGTTTGGCCCTTTTATTTCTGACTACAGCTCTTTACATATTTCCTAGTTTTGTCCACAGAAGATGCCAAAAGGCAAAAACACCCTACTGGCAATCAGCATATCTAGTGGCCAGATATTGGTTTCTAATACTATTCTCCAACAAAGGTAGTCAGGATTCTCAAAACCAGAGAAATTAAAATGTAAAATGATCCTGAAACATCTAATGACAAGCAAATATTTTTAAAAGTGATGAAGGCATGTTGAAAGGACACAGAACCCAACTTGAAGGAGCTCCCAGTGGTTGGATGCGGGGTAAGTTGACAACAACCTGAGTGATTACAGTAGTAAATTTACTTTTTCTTCTCTCTCACTGTCAGTTCCAACTCACAGGCCCCACCCCAGTGGTTTTTCAAGGGTGTAAATGACATGGGAGACTGAACATCTTTCTCCCTTAAAGAGGTTGGTGAATCCAAACCATTACAGAAGTGAAGCCTTTGGATTAACAATGTAATCTCAATGGACTACACCACAAGAGTTCCCAACAGATTATAGTAAAAGACATGCCCATGAATCAATACCTAGATAAACAAATAAATACAAGATGGAGAAAGGATAAGTGTCCCCTGCAGTATAATTTCAATTAATGAACACAGAAGAAATGATAAAAAAAGACAGTCACAGCATCTTAGTAATAATTGTGACAATCAGAAACCATTAATTCTATAATACCAAAATTAATGACTTAAAGTATAATTAAACACAGTACCAAAATATGTTACTACACAGATAAAATAATAACTTTATAATGGCTAAAATAATCTTAACCACATGATCAAAGTTATAAATTTTCATTATATATTATCTCATTCACATAAGGCATTGAATAGGGCATAACATTACTAGTGCATTATCCTTGCAAAAAAAGTAGAACCTCAATCTATGCATGAAGAAAATTAGACAAACTTCAAATGTGAGACAAATAACTAATTAGTAACTGATTAATGCCCTACAAAAGTTATCAAGGTCATGAAAGATCAGAAGGTCTGAGGAGTTGTCACAGAAGAGGGGAGATTAAGGAAATAAGCAGAGAATACCAGAGGAATGTCTATCTGTGTTTCATTGACTATGTAAAGGCATTTGACTGTACGGATCATAACAAACTGTGGCTGACTCTGAGAAGAATGGGAATAACAGAACACTTGATCGTGCTAATGAGAAACCTATACTTGGACCAGGAGGCAGTCGTCAGAATAGAGCAAGGGAACACTGCATGGTTCAAAATTGGGAAGGGCGTACACCAGGGATGCATCCTATCTCCATACCTTTTCAACCTATAT
>NW_006399946.1:521687-525659 GCF_000299155.1 Elephantulus edwardii
CAGATTAATCCTGGAAAGGGTTAAACCGGGTGGCTCCTTGGAGGCAAGGATTCTGAGGCTCCATCTAACATACTTTGGACATGTTTTGAGGAGAGACCAGTCTTTGGAGAAGGACATCATGCTTGGTAGGGAGGAGAGACGGCGCAGGAGGGGAAGGCCCTCTATGAGGTGGATTGATTCAGTGACTGGGATAATTGGGATGGGAGTGTCAGAGACAGTGAGATTGGCACAGGACAGAGCAGAGTTTAGGGCTGCTGTACATAGGGTCGCTTTGAGTCGCAAGCAACTCGATGGCACATAACAACAACACAACAACAATGTGGGATTCTATGTTGACAAGTAAAAGGGTATTAGTGGGAAAATCCTAGTAAGGAACATAGGTTAGTTAATAAAATTGAATCAATGCTACTTTCTTGTTTCTGATAATTGTTTCACAGTTACATAAAATATTTACTTTAAAGGATGCTGATTAAGGGTATAGGAGAATTTGTTCAACTCTTGTCACTTGAAGTCTAAAATGATTCAAAATGAAAAATCAGAAAAAATAAGTATATATTAAGTAATATCCATATTCCATTCTAATACTAATGAGAGTAGTGAGAAACATACATTAAGTCACTACTCTCAGAGAGTTTATATTTAATTAGGAGTTTTGTGTTACTAATTGATCATCTAAATAAAGAATACTATAATTTACAGATTAAAATATTTATTCCCATTCCCAAAATAGGTGATCTAATAGAACATATAAATTATCAAACAATATCATTAATTTCACATGAAAGGAAAATCTTGCTGAAGATTATTAAAAATTGGCTAGAATCGTACATCAACGGAGAACAGCCAGAAATTCATGCTGGATTTAAAAGAGGCAGTAGCACCAGGGATATCATTGCTGATATTAGATAGATCTTGGCTGAAAGTGAAGAATAAAAGAAGGATGTCTATCTGTGTTTTATTCACTCTGCCAAAGCATTTATTATATGGATCATAACAAATTGTAGATAACATTGAGAATTATAGGCATCCCAGAGCATTTAATTGTGCTCATGTGAAACCTATACCTAGAGCAAGAAGCTGCTGTGTAAGCAAGGAAGTGCTGCATGGCTTAAAAATCCAGAAAGGCATGACACCGGAGTTTTATCCTTTCTCCATATCTACTCAATTTTTATGCTGAGCAAAAAGATGTACAGCCTCACATGCTGAACATTAAGAGGCTTGTAACACCTCATCCAAAAGATCAAAGACTTCAATATGGATTACACCTCAACATTAAGAAAAGTCCTCATTACTGGGTCAATAGGCAACATCATGATAGGTGGAGAAAAGACTGAAGTTGTCAATGATTTCATCTTACTTGAAGCCACAATCAACACCTTTACTTGAATCCATAATCAACATCAGTACAAGCAGTTAAGAAATCAAAAGGTATGTTGCATCAGGATATCTGCTGTCAAGGAATATTATAAGTTTAAAGACTAATATGTGTCTGAAACAGGTGATGGTCTTTTAAATGACTACACATCTGAAAGTTGGACAATAACTAAAGATGAAAAAAAATAACTAAAGATGGCAGAAGAAGAATCAATGCCTTTGAATTGTGGTGTTGGTAAAGAGTACTGCATTATCCCATGGATTGTCAAAAGAACAAACACATCTGTCTTGGAGAAAATGCAACCAGAATGCTCCTTGGATGTAAGGATGGTGAAGTTTTGTCTCACATAATTTGGTCAAGTTGTTAGGATAGGCCAGTCCTTCGAAAAAAGAGATCATGCTTGGAAAGTTGGAGGGTTGGCAAAGAATAGCAATATCATCAGCCTAATAGATTGAGACAATGACCGTAACAATGGTTTCAAGTGTATCAAAGATTATGAGGATGGCACAACATAGGGCAAAGTACAGATCTGTTGTTCATAGGGTGACTATGAGAGTCATAGTAGACTTGATGACACCTAAGAACAGTATTCTGAGTAAAGGTTTACATAATTTATAGTGGCAGCTTTAATTTCAATGGTTTAATAAAAGAGAATGCACCATCTGAGATCAGACCTTGCCCAATGGTTTACAGTATGGTTGTTTTGAAATGTATATGCACTGTTCAAAAACTGTATAGTTATGAAGTCTTCTGGGTGAATGTAGTCTAATTTCAGCTTAATTTAGTTCTTGCAAAATGGATGCATTATCTTGATTGAACTTTATATGCAACTACAGAAATTTGAGCTCTGGTAGCCTAGTGGTAACAAACTGCACTGCAATCCTGAAAGGATGTGGTTCAAATTCACCATCTGCTCTGCAGGAGGAGTATGGGCAGTCTCCTCCTGTGCGATTGAATAAACGCCTTTGAAAACCTGCTGGAGTGTCAGCTATGGGTCAGTTTTGACTCAATGGCATACAACAACAAAAGAAACCTGAAGGGGTTCTTAACTTTTCAATTAGCTTTACAATTCTTCAAAATTAATTGTTCTATTGGTCTTAGATTAGATTAAAAATGGGAATAATTGCAGTCCCTATTGTCATCTGCTCAACTCAGTTGTTCAAAATGATGATTTGTCAAATCACATTTGGTGAGAAAGCTTGTCAGGGAGCTGTCTGACCTCTAATCTCCAGGAACTGAGTGGGGAAAGATGCATAAAATGAGTCTTTTCTCCACAACCACAGTTAAGGGCACACTGGAAAAACTCAGGAAGGAGAGACTCAGTTTGTAAATGACATGAATGGGTGTCCTGATGCTTCTGTGACTTGTAATGTTTGCTGGCACATTTTTGCATCAGTAAATCAGTCACTTTAGGGAATTGAGAAGAGATAAAATCTGAAAGAGGTTGGCAGTGTGTATATTTGTTTCAAGAGTTGAAGAATTTTTGTCACATCTATATGGAAATACTATCTGTGGAAGCCCTGAGGCTATGATATATCTTAATTTTTTAATGAAAAAAGAAGTTCTCAATCTGAGGAAGCAATTCAATGAATCCCTTTAACAAATTTTTATGATATAGCCATTTAACCGCAGTAAAACCCAAAAAATCTACATTCTTGGCCTCAACGTCTTTCCAACAAACTGACAATTGTTGCAGCCTTGTCATAAATCTCTGAGCATAGTATCTGGCACTCTCAAGTGTGCCAAGAACATTTACAATGTTGGGGCCTTCCTCTATCAAACCATACTATCATTAAACTGATTTACATATTCATGAAACAAACATTAATGACAAATGAGCTAGTGGAATCTTGAAGGCTTGAATAAACTATTTCTCTACCACCCCACAACCCACCCTTCTCTTAATATGAGTACTGGTTAGTCTAGCTAAGCTAATTTCCACATTTATTCTCAATCTGTTTCCTGATTAGCAAATGGCTAGGTATCATTAGTTTGGGTATGTATGTAACGAGATGGTCAACTCCATCTTGTTTTACTCTATGGTTTATATTATAGGTACTAAAAAAAATTATAGGTACTCATTTATTTCTGAGAGAAAAAAGTGATCCTAAAGTAGCTTTCCGTTTTGTGTTATTTCATGTGATAATCGTTGTTAAGTGCTGTAGAGTTGTAGACGGCTCATGTTGTTTGTTGTTAGGTGCTGTTGAGTCGTAGACAACTCATAGCAACTCTATGAATGAAAGGCCTGAGCACTTGTATAACTTTCATTGTTTCTCCAAGTTCATAGAGTTTCTGGAGACAAGCTATTTTGGAAGTGGATGCCATCCTGCTTCCAAGCCTGTTTTAATTGGGGAGCTCCATCAAACACTGTCCACCATTGTCACATTTGACACATCATTGTCACAGTGTTTAGCATCACAGCAATCATGAGTTACCTCTGTACAGTAAATGGACAGACCAGTGCTATTAAGAAATTATTTATTTATGTTGATGAAATTATAGCCCAGACTTACAAAATAGCATTAGCATCAAACTTAACAGGATGCTTAAAGACAACTCTTTTTTAAATGACTTTTTAGAATATATTTTAAAAATAT
>NW_006399946.1:528426-534428 GCF_000299155.1 Elephantulus edwardii
GGAGGGACGGCGCAGGAGGGGAAGACCCTCTATGAGGTGGATTGATTCAGTGACTGGGACAATTGGGATGGGAGTGTCAGAGACAGTGAGATTGGCACAGGACAGAGCGGCATTTAGGGCTGTTGTACATAGGGTCGCTATGAGTCGCAGGCGACTCGACGGCACATAACAACAACAACAACAAATAGTTTTATTGTCCCCATTTTTCAAGTAAAAAAACTAAATAAAGATTGTTGAAACTAAAAAACATGTTACAGAGAAAAAATGACAGAGTCAAGAACAGAACTCATCTCTGAGTAAGCAGGAGTGCTTAATTCCTGAACTATTGCTTAAACAGCCAAAATAAATGTGGTAAGAAAAGGTATTGGGGATATCTGGAGACAGCAAGGGTATGATTATAAGCTAAGTGATAAACCATTTGCCCTAAACAAAAAAATTGTTTTTATTCTTACCTAAGGATTCCAAAAGATAAATGGAAAATCTTGGAAAGGTGATTCTCCTTTCTCCTCTCTCTCAATCTCTCTCTCTCTCTCTCTCTCTTTCTCCCTCCCTCCACGTATGTGTATGTATGTAGGAGAAAACTTAATTATGCTTATAATAAATCTATTCCTAGACCAAGAATCTGTTGTACAAACAAAGCAAGGAAGCACTGCATGGTTTAAAATCAAGAAAAGTGTGCATCAAGGCTGTATCCTTTTTGCAATCTTTTATTTAATCTATATGCTGAGCAAATCATTCAAGAAGTTGAACTTTATGAAGAAGAATGTGACTTCTCAAGAATGGAGGAAGATTCATCTGTGTTATGGAGATGGCACAGTCTTGCTTGCTGGAAACAAGGAAAACTTGAGGTGTTGCTGAAGAAGATCAAGGAAGACAGACTTCAATATGGATTATATTTCAACATCAATAAAACAAAAATCCTCACCATTGGGCCAGTATGCAACATCATGATGGATGGAGAAAGATTGAAATTGTGAAAAATTTCATATTACTTGGATCCATAATCAACACCTTTAATACAGCAGTCAGGAGATCAGGAGACACATAGCTTTAGTAAAGTTGGCTGTCAGGGACCTCTCCAAAGTCCTGAAGAGCAATGACATCAGTTTAGTTTAAAGACTAAGGTGCAATTGATCTAAGTCATAGTCTTTCTAATCTCCTGCTATGCATCTGAGAGATGGACAATGACTAAGGATGATACAACTGATGCCTTTGAATTGTGGTGTTGGAGAAGAGTACTGAATACCACATGGACTGTAAAAGGAACAAATAGCTACGTCTTGGAGAAAGTATAGACAGAGTGCTCCTTAGAGGTGAGGTTGATGAGGCTTCATCTCACATACTTCGTGCATGTTGTTAGGGCCTATTCTCTTGGAAAGGAACATCAGGCTTGGAAAAGTGGAGGGTCAATGAAGGAAATAAAGACCCTCAGTGATATGGGTTGATACAGGACTGCAGCAACAATGGGTTCAAGTGTCAGAGATGACAAAGGAAGGCACAAGATAAGACAAGGTTCAGTTCTGTTGTTTATAGGATTGTTCTGGCTTGTAATTGACTCGGTGGCACATAATGGTAACAACAATAACAGACATTTTAAAAAAATGCCATGATTTTTAAAAAGCCAGTTAATTGCTGGATTATTTATTCTCATGTCCATTTTTTAGTCTTTCTTTTTGCTTCCTTCCTTCTCTATCGTACTTCATACATTGAATCATGCTTATATTTTTTCTTATTTGCATGCGTTGAATGATGCCTGTTTAAGTTAATCTCCCCATTAAGATTATAAGCTTCATCTGACCTGAAATTTTATTAGTTTTATAATCTACACTTTCCTAAATCCAAAGAATTTGGCACAAAATGGGGTGTGAACACACAGTTGGAATAAAATATATAAATAAATTAATATTCATTATTTTAGAAAATTGCCTTCTGATTGTTGTTGTTGTTAGATTCCTTAAATTACCTGAAACTCAGAGTGACTCTGTGAATATAACCTAATCCTTTTCAGTACCATCTTCACAATCTATACCATGCCCATTGCTGCAGTCACTGTGCTAATCCATATAAGGTCTTCCTCTCTTTCACTAACTGTGTACCTTTCACAGCATGATGTCTTTTCCCAAAGACTGGCTCCTTCTGGCAACATGCCCACAGTATGTGAGATAAAGTTTCATCATCCTTTCTTCTAAGGAGCACCCTGATTGCACTTCCTCCAAGACAGATTTGTTTGTTCTTCTGGCAGTCCATGGCATATTTTGCACTCTTCTCCAACACCACAATTCAAAAGCATCAATTCTTCTTCAGTTTTCCTTATTCATTGTCCAACTTTCAGAAGCATACAAAGCAATTGAAAATACCATGGCTTGAAATAGGTGCACCTTAGTCTTTAAAATGACATCCTTGCTGTTTGGTACTCTGGAGAGTTTTTTTTGCAGTAGATTTTCCCACTGCAACATGTTGAATTTTGACTCCTGTCATAATGGGTGTTGATTGTGAATCCAAGCTAAACAAAATAATTAATAACTTCAATCTTTTTTCCTCTCTTATTACCCTTTGGTAAGGATTTTGTTTCTTAATGTTGACATAATCTATATTAAAGGCTGTAGACTTAGATTTTCTTCAATAAGTGCTCCAAGTTGTCTTCATAGTCATCAAACAAGGTTGTATAATCTGCATAACACAGGTTGTTGATGAGTCTTTCTCTAATCCACATACCATTTTCTTCTTCATATAGTCCAGCTTCTCAAAATATTTGCTCTGCATACATAGTGTTTGGTGGAGCTCCCTGATTAAAACAGGCTTGGAAGCAGGAGTGACATCCACGTCCAAAATAGCTTGCCTCTGGAACTCTATGAACTTGGAGAAACAATGAAAGTTATACAAGTGTTCAGGTCTTTCGTTCATAGGGTCGCTATGAGTTGTCTACCACTTGATGGCACTTAACAACAACAACAACAACAAGAACAACATCAACAATGAGAGATCTCTGTTGGCTTCGTGGATAGAAAGTTACATTACCAAGCCAAATGTAGGTGATTTTAATCTGCAGCCCTCAGGCCTGGTTTTCATTGGTTTTGGCCAAACATTTTTCCAAGTGGTATAGCACTGGTCTGTCCATTTGCGCACAGAGGTAACTTGTGGTTGCTGTGATGCTAAATATTGTGACACTGATGTGTCAAATGTGATAATGGTTACTCATGGTGGACAGTATTTAGTGGAGCTCCCCAATTAAAACAGGCTTGAAAGTAGGAGTGGCAGCCACTTCCAAAATAGTTTGACTCCGGAAATTTTAGGAACTTGGAGAAATGATCCAAGTTATACAAGTGTTCAGGTCTTTCATTCATAGGGTCACGATGAGTCGTCTATGACTTGACAGAACTTAACAACACCAACATACATATTGAAATAGGAACAAAGGAAGGATACAATCCTGAAGCAGACTTTTCCTGATGGTAAATCATGCAATATTCCCTTGTTATCATCAGACAACTGTCTCTTGTTCTATGTATAGTTTTGACATGAGTTCAATTTAAGTGTTCCTATATTCCTACTTAAGGTTATCCATTATTTATTATGATTACACAGTCATATGTCTTTGCATAATCAGCAAAATACAAGTAAACATCCTGCTGGTATTCTCTGATTCAGTCAAGATCCATCTGATACCAGCAATCATATTTCTGCATACCATGATTTCTTCTGAACAAGCTTGTATTTCTGGTAGTTCTCTGCTATTTTTAAATAATCTTCAGCAAAGTTTTGCTTGCATATGATATTAAAAATATTGTTGTATAATCTCAGCACTCTGAGGGTCCTCTTTTTGAGAATGGGAATGAATATGGATCTCTTCAAGATCTCTTCCAAATTTGTTGCATAAGCTGGTGAGCACATTCAAATATGTACCTGTTTGTTGAAACAGCTCAATTGGTATTCCATCAATGCTTTCATCTTTCCCACCCTCCACCCCCAATGACTTCAGTGCAACAGTTTGTATCCACAAGCTGCTCTGTAGGAGAAAGATGCACAATCTCCTTCCATGCTATTTACAGCTTCTGCAAACCTGGTGGAGGATTGACTATGTATGAGTCAGTTCTGACTTGACAGCAAGGAGTTGAGTTTTCAGTGAAGCTTAGACTTTTCCAATTGGCTCTTGATCATATACTACTTCCTAAAATGGTTCTGTGTCAACCACTTATTTTTTAATAACATTTTTTAATTTTAATTGTTATTTTAACAAAAGTTTACAGAAAAGTTATATTTTCATTCATTCATAGTTGCACATTTTACCCCCTCTCCATTCTTTCCCACTCCCCATGTTCACTTTTAAAGAAAAATATTCATTCATTGTTGCACAATTACTTCCACCTGCCAAGTCATCTTTGCAATACCCTATTCTGGACTGTTGTCCTATTTATAATGCCTAATCATTTATCCCTTTTGAACAGTTCTTTCCTCCATCTACTCCAATGCAGTATTCATTATTTATCCCCCCTTTTCTTAGTTTCCCTCCAACTACCAGGTCAGTCCTGTTTCAACCAATTCTTTTTGGCACAGTAACTCTATAAACACTTTTCATCTTCTTTCAATGTTTTTGCATCATTTAATATTTTATCCATAGAATCTATTGATATTGCAAATTGAGGCTTGAATTTGTTCTGGAATTCTTTCAGCTTGAGAAATGCTGTGTTTTTTCTTTTTGGTTTTCTAATTCTAGCTCTTAACATTTTGCTTTGTCTTCTCAAACTGTCCTTTGAAATCTTCTGTTCAGTTCTCATAGTTAAGCATTTCCCCTCCCCTTCCCTGTTGTAGTGCAATGTCTCTTCTGACATCCATTTTGGTGTTTTCTTTCTTCCATGTCTTTGTAATCACCTTTGCTTTCTTCATGGATTATATCTTCCAAAAACTCCTCTGGTTGCTTGGGAAATATCTTATTATGGGGATAATATCTGGCCCTGCATTTCACTGTTTAACAAATTACTTATGTGAATATTTGGTTTATATTTCAAAAGAAAAATGTTGTGATATATCATTAATATTGGTTGAGGGACAACGCAGGAGGGGAAGACCCTCTATGAGATGGATTGATTCAGTGACTGGGGTAATTGGGATGGGTGTGTCAGAGGCGGTGCGGTTGGCGAAGGATAGAGCAGGGTTTAGGGCTGTTGTGCATAGGGTCGCTATGAGTCAGAAACGACTCGATGGCACATAACAACAACAACAACAACATTGCCAAATATTATGATAGATATTACAAATGTTATGACTATGTATTTACTTGTGTTCTCAAAAAATATATTAAAGTTCTAATCCTTGGAACAAACAGAAGCTTCCATGGACATGCTCACCAGATTGTGCCAAGAATTCTGAAAGACAACGTACCTGGCCATATGACTGGACAAGAACTATATTTATGCCCATTCCAAAATAAGGTGATCCAACACAATATGGAAATAATGCAAAGCCAATTGGAACAGTACACTGACAGAAAACTGCCAGAATCACAAGCTAGGTTTAGAAGAGGCCAGGGTAAGAGAAGGAAATAAGAGGTATCCAAATTGGCAAAGAGGAGGTAAAATTATCTCTATATGCAAATGTTATGATAGTATACTTAGAAAACCCTGAAGACTCAGCAAGAAACTACCGGACATAGTTGACCAGTTCAGCAAAATGGCAGGATACAAGATCAACATACAAAAATCAATTGGGGTGGACGGTGGGAGTGAACTTGAATCGGGACACATGTCTACAGCTCTGACCCACGACCCCCATCTTCAGGTATTGCATTGCTCCCCCCTGACCCGGCTCGCACACCCCCCCGCCAGCTCTGAACTTCAGGACTTAAAGAAAAGGGGGGGGGGACCCAACAAAAACAAAAAACGAAACAAAAAACCACACAGAAGAACAAAAAATATAAACCAAATTTATAGCATTTTTCAACAGCACTTGAAAAAAGTTGTCCAATATTGAAGATTTAGTTTCTTTAGACTACAAACTGCTCTTTG
>NW_006399946.1:539328-551338 GCF_000299155.1 Elephantulus edwardii
TCTCTGTAGATGTTCATTGAAATGAAAAATAAACAACCTAAATAAAAAAAAATCAATTGTATTTCTCTACAGGGACAAAGATAATACAGGACCGGAGCTGAGAAAAACAATACCCTTCACAATACCTAATCACAAGATTAAACACTTAAGAGTAAACTTAACCAGAAGCCCAAAGGATCTATTCAAAGAAAATTACAAAACATTATTACAAGAAACAAAAAGAGACCTTGAGAAGTGGAAGAATATCCCTTGCTCTTGGATAGGAAAACTCAATATTGTGAAAATGACAATACTACCAAAGGCAATTTACATGTTCAATGCAATCCCAACACAAATACCAATTCCATTCTTCAATGAGATGGAAAAGGCAATCTCCAGTTTAATTTGGAATGGAAAGATGCCCAGAGTAAGCAAAGCATTCTTTTAAAAGAGAAACAAGTTAGGAGGCATCTCACTCCCTGATTTCAAATCCTACTATACTGGCATGGTGGTCAAGACAGTGTGGTACTGGTACATGACAGACATACAAATCAATGGAATAGAATTGAGAATCCAGAAATCAGCCAATCTATCTATGGTCAACTAATCTTTGACAAGGAGATGAAATCAGTTAAGTGGGAAATGACAGCCTTTTTAACAAATGGTGTTGGCAAAATTGGAAAACTATCTGCAGAAAACTCAAGCAAGATCCACACCTCACTCCATATACAAAAACCAACTCAAGGTGGATCATGGACCTAGGACTAAAACCAAGGACTAAGAACTCTACAAGTCCTAATCCACAACAGAAACAGTCTTCCAAGCATCCTGGAAAATCTACTACCAAGAGAAGATAAAATAGATGAATGAGACCTTCTAAGAATAAAATCTCTATGCACATCCAAAAACTTCTCCAACAGAATAGAAAGGGAAGCCACAGACTGGGAAAAAATATTTGGTAATGACATGTCAGAAAAGGGACTTATATCTAGAATTTATAAAATACCCGAGCACCACAAGATTCAGTTGAAAAATGGGCACAGGATATGAACAGACACTTTACCAAAGAAGACATTCAGGTGGCAAACAAACACATGAAGAAATGTTCAAAATTCCTAGTTCTAAGGGAGATGCAAATCAAAACAACTATGACATATCATCTCACCCCAGTCAGAATAGCAAAATTTAACAGAACAGAAAACATCAAATGCTGGCAAGGTTGTGGAGAAACTGGAGCCCTTATTCACTGTTGGTGGGAATGTAAAATGGTGCAACCACTATGGAAGGCAGTATTGTGCTTTCTCAAAAAGTTGCAAATAGAAATACCATTTGACCCAGCAATTCCACAACTGGGAATTAACCCTAAAGAAACCAGAACAGCCACCCAAGCAGATATGTGCACACCCATGTTTATTGTTGCTTTTTTTGCAATAGCAAAGAACTGGAAACAAACCAAGTGCCCATTAACAAACAAAAGAATAGAGAAGCTCTCATATATTCACACAAGGGAATACTATGCAGCATTTGAAAAACAAGGAACTCATGTAATATTTTTCAAAATGAGTGACCCTGGCGGACATTATGCTGAGTTAAATATTCCAGTCACAAAAGGACAAATATTGTATCGGGCCACTGTTGTAAAACAGGACTGATGCCGGGGTTGAGGGAAGACAGAGGAGAGGAGGAATGATGTATACTGCATTGAAACAGATGAGGGAGAGAACTGTTTAAAAGGGATATATGATTGGGTGTTATTGTCATGACAGGAGTCCAGAATGAAGGCTGCACAGTAGAGTGGACTTGGGAGGAGGAATTGTATAACAATGAAAGAGGTTTTCTTTTACTTTTCAAGGAGAAGAGTGAATCTGGGGCAGGGGGCGGGAGAGGCAGGGAGAAAAATGTGATAATGAATGATTGGAAACCCTAAGTCTCTGTAAATTTTCATTAAAATTAATAAAAAAGGAAAAAAGAAGAAGAGGCCAGGGTACTAGAGACATCATAGCCAATGTTAGATGGATCTTGGCTGAAAGCAAAGAGTACCAGAAGAATGTCTCTCTGTGTTTCATTGACCATGCAAAGCCATTTGACCATATGGAGCACAACAAATTATGGCTAACCTTGAGAAGAATGTGAATCCTAAAACATCTGATTGTGTTCATGCGAAACCTGTACTTTGACCAGAAGGCAGTCACAGAACAAAGAAGGAAACAGTACTTAGTTCAAAATCCAAAAAGGAGTGTGTCAGTGATTTCCTGTACCCATATCTTTTCTTTTTTTTTTAATGTAGATTTTTTCCCCCTCCACACATTCCTTCAATTTCAGCTTGCGCAGCTCCACAATCAACTCCTGGGACTAGCAGTCAGGAAATCAAAAGACAAATTGCAATGAGAAAATCTTCAGTCAGGTACCTCTCCAGAGTACTGAGAAGCAAAGATGTTATTCTAGAGACTAAAATGCATATGATCCAGGCCATGATCTTTGCAATTGCTTGCTCTACATCAGAGGGTATATACATATACATCAATGACTAAGGATTACAGAAGAATTGATGGCTTTGAGTTTTTGTTTTGGAGATGAGTACTGAACATACCACAGACCTCCAGAAGAACAGAAAGGTCTGTCTTGGAAAGGGTGAAACCAAGTTTCTCCTTGGAGGCTAGGATTTTGAAGCTCTCTCTCACCTACTTTGGGCACGTGGCAGGAGAGATCAGCCTTTGGTGGAGGATATCATGTTTGGAAGATTGGAAGGATAGCACAGGAAAGGAAGACCTCAAATGAGAAGGGTTAACACAATAACTGGAGCAATGGGATTAAGTGTGTCGGAATCAGTGAGATTGGCTCAGGATAGGGTAGGGTTCCCAGCTGTTGTACTTAGGGTCACTATGGGTCACAGGTGACTCAATGACTCATAATAACAAAAACAACTTTCCTTCATTGACATAATTCATACACTCATTCCCATACGTTATGTTTTATAAAATTAATCCCCTTTGGACCATGCCCACCATTACCCTTCTTTTTCAGGTCTCTGCCAGATCTTACCCACTTCCTTTACCCCCTCACTCTACTCACTAAATTGTGTGACCCTGTGATGTTCCTTCCACCCATTCTCAACACTCTGTTCCCACCCCTTCCCACCTTGGGCCTCCTTGCATGTGTTATTAGTTATCCTTCTATTTTTACAAAAATGGTCTTATCTAGTATTTGTCCTTAGAAGATTGAGTTAGTTCACTCAGCATAATTATGCTTTCCAGTCTCTCCCAAGTTTTGTAGTATTTTTCAAAATTATTACTCCTGAGTGCTGTATAGTATTCCGTTGTGTGAACATACCACAATTTCTCAATTAATTTGGTTGTGTTTGGACATTTGGGCTGTTTCCATGTTCTTGCAATAGTCAATAATGCTCCTATGATCATTGGTGTAAAAATCTCCATTTGTATCTTGTTTCTGATTTCTTTGGGGTATATACCTTGTAGTGGAATACTTAGATCATATGGAGTTTCTACATTTAGCTTTTTAAGGAAATACCAAACTACCTTCCAGATTAGTTGTATCATTTTACAATCCCAACAACAATGTATGAGACTTCCCAGCTCTCCACATCCTCTCCAACATTTATTACTTGCTGTTCTGCTAAACTTTGCCACTACCACTGGGGTTAGATTGTATCTCATAATGGTTTTTATTTGCATCTCTCTTATTGCCAGTGATTTTGAGTATTTCTTCATATGTCTGTTGGCCATCCGAATGTCTTCCTTTGTGGAAAGTCTTTCTCTATCTTTTGTCCATTTTGTAATTGGGTTATCATCCTTTCACTTGTGGAAGACCTATAGAATTCCACAAACTTTTGTTATGACACCATATCTGAGATGGTATTGCCAAATGTTTTTTCCTCAGTTAGTAGGTTTTCTTTTTACCCTATTGGGAAAAAGGTTTTGATACACACAGGGATTTAATCTTGAGAAGATCTCATTCATAGTTTTTATCCTCTTCATATTGTGCATTTCTGGCTGTATTTTTCAACTTCTTTATACCATGCTGTTGTTGTTGTTATGTGTTGTCCAGTCACTTGCAACCCATAGCAATCCTATGTACAGCAGCTCTGAACCCTGCCCTATCCTGAGCCATTCTTACAGATTCCAACATACTTAACCCCATTTCTTCAATTTCTGTATCAATCCATCTCATCCAGGGTCTTCCTCTTCCTGTGCTATCCCTCCATCCTTCCAAGCATGATGTCTTTCTCCAAGGACCAGTCCCTCCTGGTCGTTTGTCCAAAGTATGTGAGACAAAGTTTCAAAATCTTAGCTTCTGAGGAGAAACTTGGTTCCACCCTCTATCTAAGACAGACTTATTTGTTTTCTTGGTGGGCCATGGTACATTCAAGACTCTTCTCCAGCACAACTCAAAGACATCGATTCTTCTTCTGTCATTTTTAGTCATTGTCCAGCTCTCTAATGCATAGCAAGCAATGGCAACGAGATTAGGTGCACCTTTGACTCTAGACTGACATGTTTGCTTTTCAGCACTCTGGAGAGGTTCATAACAGCAGATTATTCCAATTCAATTTGTCTTTTGATTTCCTGACTATTGGTGCCAAGAGTGTTGATTGTGGAGCTGAGCAAGCAGCTGTTGTTAACAACCTCAATCTCCATCTATCATGGTGCTTCCAACTGGTCCAGTGGTGAGAATCTTTGTCTTCTTGATGTTGAACTTCTATCTATATTGAAGACTATAGTCCTTGACCTTCTGCAGCAAGAGCTTCAAATCCTCCTCAGTTTTAGCAAGCAGGGTTGTGTCATCTGCATAACAGAGGTTGTTGATGAGTCTTCCTCCAATCTTGATGCCAGATTCTTCCTCATGAAGCCCAGCCTCCTGAATTATCTGTTCAGCATATAGATTGAAAAGGTATGGAGACAAGATGTATCTTTGACACACTCCTTTCCTGATTTTGAACCATGCAGTGTTTCCTTGCTTCTTTATACAAGGCTTTCTAAGCTTGGTCCCAGTTTGTCTCTTATGAGTTTTATGGTTTTGGGATTTATCCTCCAGGTATCTGATCTACTTTGAATTTATTTTTGTGCATAGTGTGAGATGTCGATCCTGTTTAAGCTTTCTTCAGGTAGCAGTCTAGTGGTGGTGTTTTGCCAGCACCATTTGTTGAAGAGGTTGTTGTTTCCCATTTGAAGAATATCAATTGACCATATAACAAGAACCATTTAATCCTAGCAATTGATGCACAAAGGGCATTTGGCAAAAATTCAGTACCCCTTCCTGATTAAAACACTCAGCAAAACAGAAATAAAAGGGAATTTCCTCCAACATATTGAAAATTATACCTGTAAAACCAAGAGTCATCTCATTCTTAATGGAGAAAGACTAAGAGAGTTTTCCAGAACAGGGACCTGACAAGAATGCCCACTTTCACCACCCCTATTCAGTATTGTATTAAAAATACTTGCTAGGGCAATACAACAAGAGAAGGAAATAAAAGACAGCCAGATGAGCAAAGAGATGGTTAAATTGTTGCTATATGCAGATGATATGCTAATATACACAGAATATCCCAAGGCTAAACCTTCCCCAAAAATCTGTTAGATCTAACAGACTAGGGGTGGCAGTATTCAAGATCAATATTCAAAGAACATGGGATTCTTCTATAATAACAAAGGGAACTCAGAGAAGGAAGTCAAGAAAGCAGTACCATTTACAATAGCCAATCACAAATTGAGATACTCAGGAATGAATCTAACTAGAGACATAAAAGATATGTAAAAATAAAACTAAAAATCAATTTTGCTGTTGTTGTTAGGTGCTGTCAAGTCATAGACGACTCATAGCGACCCTATGAACAAAAGGCCTGAGCACTGTTCATACATAGAGTTTCCAGAGGTAAGCCATTTCAGAAGTGGATACCACTCCTGCGTCCAGGATTTTTTTAGTCGGGAAGCTTCAGCAAACACTGTCCACCGTGGGTAACCATTATGTTTGGCACAT
This sequence comes from Elephantulus edwardii, assembly GCF_000299155.1. Taxonomy (NCBI): domain Eukaryota; kingdom Metazoa; phylum Chordata; class Mammalia; order Macroscelidea; family Macroscelididae; genus Elephantulus; species Elephantulus edwardii. The sequence continues at coordinate 545,305 of NW_006399946.1, forward strand.
CAGTGTCACAGTGTTTAGCATCACAGCAACAACAAGTTACCTCTGTACAGCAATGCACAGACCAGTGCTATACCACCTAGAAGAATGTTTGACAGGAAAACAATTTGAACCTGGCCTGAGGGCAGCAGATTAAAATTACCCATCTGCGGCTTGGTAGCAAAACATTCTTTCCACTGGGTCAATGTAGCCCTCCTGCCTTAAACCCTAGGCTGAGTCTGGCATGCCTCGCTACTGGGGGCAGAGCAGTCCTGCACATCAAACACAAGCCCGAAAAAGCACTGACTGACTCCAAAAACTTGCCATAATACCTGCGAGCACATGCACCACCATGCTTTCTCTGGCAGCAAGAAGTCACAGAAACCCTGGGAGGAGCCAACCGAGAAAAACATGGCAGCCTTCTCTCCCCTCTCCCTTTGGGGCTTAAAGCCCCCTCTTGCCTTAAATCCTAGGCCAAGCCTGGCTTGCCTCGCTCCTGGGGGCAGAGCACTCCTGCACATCAAACACAAGCCCACAAAAGCCCTCAACTCCAAAAACTTGCGATCAATTCTGTTAGGAAAAAAAAATAATAAAAGACTAAAGATAAGGGAAAATGTTCCCTGTTCATGGATAGGAAGACTTAATATAGTGAAAATGGCAATCCTACCAAAAGCAATCTACATGTTCAACACAAGCCCAACATAGAAACCCTATTCATTTTTCAAGGATATTGAAAAGGCAGTTGCCAAGTTTACCTGGAGAAGAAAAATACCTTGAATAAGCAAAACATTTCTGAAAAACAAAAGCGAAGTGGAAGGCATAGCATTCTTTGATCTCAAAACTTACTACACAGCACTAATAACCAACCCAACATGGTACTGGTACAATGACAAGCACATAGAACAATGGAGCAAAATCAAGAACCCAGAAATATACCTGTCTCCATATCTTTTCAATCTATATGTGGAATCTAAAAGATCATTCTGGAGGCTGGACTTGAGGAGGAGGAATGTGGCATCAGAATTGGAGGAAGACAGATAAACAATCTGCATTATGCAGATGGCACAACCTTGCTTGCCAAAACTGAAGAAGACTTCAAACACTTGCTGCAAAAGGTCAAGGACTGTAGTCTTTAATATGGACTCAAATTCAACATCAAGAAAACAAAGCTTCTTATCACTGGACCAATTGGCAACATGGCAATAGAGAAGAGATTGAGATTATTAAGAATTTCAGCTTGGTGGGTCAGTCTGCAATCAACAGTCTTTGCACCAGTAGTCAGGAAATCAAAAGATTAATTTTTTCAACACAGAAAAATCTGTTGTCAAGGACCTCTTCAGTGTCTTAAAGGTCAATGATGTCAGCCTAGAGACTAAGGTATGCCTGATCCACTCCATGTTCTTTACAATTACTTTCTAGACATCAGACAATGCCTTTGAGTTATGGTTCTGGAGAAGAGAATTGACTGCCAAGAGAATAAGGAAGTCTATCTTGGAGTGAGGGGGTGACACCAAGTTGCTCCTTGGAGGCAAGGATTTTGAAGCTCTGCCACATTTACTTTGGTTATGTATTCAGGAGGGATCAGCCCTTGGAGAAAGACATGATGCTTGGAAGGGTGGAGGGACAATGCAAGAGAGGAAGATTCTGGACTAGATGGATTAAAACAGTAACTGGGGTAATGTAGGTAGTTATGATGGAGGCAGTGAGATTGGCTCAGGATAGGGCAGAGTTCAGAGTTATTGTGTGTTGGGTTGCTATGAGTCATAGTTGAACCGATGGCACCTAACAATAACCACTACCCTTAGAACCCGTGAATGTAATGTTGTTTGGGAATATTGAGGACTTGAAGTCATATAAGAATAATGAGAATCATAATCTAATATGCCTGGTGTCCCTATAAAAACAGAGAGAAGAAACACACAGAAAGTAGTCCCTTAGAGTCCTATGAAGATGATTGTAAAACAATGAACTCCTAGGGCTGCTAGAAACAGAAAGCTAAGATTCCATAGGACTCCAGAGAGAACATAGTTCAACCAACATCTACTTTTGAACTACTAGAACACTGAGAAACCAAAGCAAAAGAAAGAAATCAAGAAGTTAAGGAGCTGAACAGAAGATTTTAAAGGGAAGCTCAGGAAGACAAAGCAAAGTATTATAATGAAATGTGCAAGGAGCTAGAGTTGGAAAGTCAAAAGGGATAAACTCGCTCGGCATTTTTTAAGCTGAAGAAATGGGGAAAAAAACCCAAACCAAACAAATTCAAACCTTACATTGCAATACTTAAGAATGCTGAGGGCAGAATTTTGAATGACCCAGTAATCATCAAAAAAAGATGGAAAGCATGCACAATCACTGTACCAAAAAGAATTGACTGACACAGGATAATTTCATGAAACAACATAAGATCAAGGAGAGAGTTCAAGCTGCTCTGAAGGTATTGGGGGAAAAAAACAAGACACTAGGACTTGATAGAATACCAATTGTCATCTTTCAACAAATAGATGCTGCCCTGGACTTGCTTACCAAGTTGTGCCAAAAATTCTGGAGGACAACCACCTGGCCGATTGACTGGAAGAGATCTATATTTATTTCCATTCATGAAAAAGGTGACCTGACTGATTGGGGAAATTATTGAACAATCTCACTAATATCACACATGCACAAGATCCTGCTGAAGATTATCAAAAAAATACTGGAACAGTACATCAGCAGATAACTTCTAGATGTGCAAGCTGGATTTAGAAGAGGCCATGACACTAGAGACATCATAGTAATGTTGATGGATCTTGGCCAAAAGGCCAAGGAATTTCTGTGTTTTATTGACTATGCAAAGGCATTTGACTGTGTGGATCACAACAAATTGTGGATAACCCCAGAGGAGAATGTGAATCCAAGAACACATAAGTGTGCTCTTACGAAGCCTGCACTTGCTACAGGAAGCAGTAGTCAGAACAGGATGGTTTAGGATCAGGAAAGGCGTGTGTCAGGGATGCATCCTATCTCCATACCTTTTCAATCTATATGTAGTAACAGATCATTCAGGAGGCTGGGCTTTATCAGGAAGAATGTGACATCAGGATTGAAGGAAAAGTCATCAACAACCGGCTTTATGCAGATGATACCGTGTTACTTGCTGAAATTGAGGAGGACATGAGGTATTGGCTGCAGAAGATAAAGGACTGTGGTCTTCAATATGGATCAAAGTTTAACATCAAGAAAACAAAGACCACTTGGGAGCTTCATGATAGATGGAGAAAGACTGAGATTGCTAACAGCTTCAGCTTGCTTGGTTCCACAATTAACACTCTTGACACCAGCAGTCAGGAAATCAAAAGACAAATTGAAGTCTGCTGTCAGGGACCTCTCTAGAGTGCCAAAGAGCAACGATGCCTGTCTGAAGACTAAGGTGCGCTTGATACAGGCCATGATCTTCACAATTACCTGGTATGCATCCAAGAGCTGAACAATGACTAAGGATGATAGAAGAAGAATTGATGCCTTTGAGTTGTGGTGCTGGAGAAGAGTATTGAACATACCATAGACTACCAGGAGAATAAATAGGTCTGTCCTGGAGAAGGTGAAACCAGACTGATGCCTGGAAGAAAGGATTTTGAAACTTCATCTTGGCACATGGCTAGAAGGGGCCAGTCCTTGAAGAAGGACATCATGCTTGGAAGGGGGAGGGACAGTGTAAGAGAGGAAGACCCAGGATGAGAAGCACTGACTCAGTGACTGGAGAAATGGGATTAAGCCTCTGTTGGAGATGATAAAATTGCTCAGGATAGGGAAGGATTCAGAGCTATTGTACATGGGGTTGCTATGAGTCACAAGTGACTTGATGGCACAGAACAACAACAACAGCAGCATCCATAGGTCTCAGGTGGTCTCTCAGTAAGGAGTTGCACTGCTAAATCCAAGGCAGTTCTGCCACTCCACAAATGAAAAATAGGAAATCTCTTCCTGTGCAGTTTGCAGCTTCCAAAAACCTACTGAGTTAGTTGCAACTCAATGGCAAGAAGTTAGTTAGTTTTTATTTTGTTGATTTTTTGTTTTGGGGTTTTTGAGGTCCTCCAGAACTATGAAACAATACATTTTTTACTGTTATAATTTACTTAACTTGTGCTACTTTGTTAGAGTAACCCAGGAACTGAAAAAATGATATAATTTAGTATACTAGGGAGCTCTGGTGGCCTAGTGGTAAAAAGCTGTGAATCTGCCAGCTGCTCTGCAGAAGGGTGGGCAATCTCCTCCCATGTGATTAACTGTCTGTGAAAACCTACTGGAGGATCAGCTAAGGGTTGGTTCTGATTCAATGGTACTCAACCACAACAACAGAACACATAAATGATATTACCTATCATTTGTACTGCTGCAATTTTATAGATGTGGTAAATTAATTTAGTTGCACAACACAGGACAAAATGTGAAGCCTGGATTCTAGAGTGTACTTGATGTCAAAACCTGTGCCCTTGGACTTTGGTTTGTTCCATGCGGTTGACTGACATTCAGGGACTATCAGAATTACCATCCAGAGACTATGAGAAGTCAGCCAATGTTGTCAAGTATGAGTTCATGTTTGTAGATATCTTTTGTAGGCTACTAACAGAAAGGTTGCAGTTTGAATCTTCTATCTGCTTTTCAGGAGACAGATGGGTAGTCTCCTCTCCTAAAGCGGCAACATGAGGAGTGGTTCTTATGAGTTAAACTTAACTTGATGGCTCTTGAGTTTTGTTGTTGCTGTTTTCTTAAAGAATAAGTGCATTTTGGGTGGAAATAAAATACTGTCTGCACAGAATCTCTGGTTGCTTATAAAAAAACACCACAACAAACCAAACAAATTAACAAAAACCATCTACTGGTGCTTAGTTGATTCCAATTCATGGAGAGTCTCCATCAGGATTCAAACCATCAACCTTGTGATTAGCAGTCCAACACTGAATGCACTATGTCACCAGTGCATCAGGTACTCTGATGTTTAAGATCCATAGAAATAAAATGCAATAGGCAAAAGCAAGGAGAGAATCAATTAAAATGTAGTAAATGAATATAATTTTGGAGGGCAAAACTATTGATCACAGCAATGTAAGGCTGCTGATCAGTGGCTTGAACAATTAAGTCCTTGGTGTGGACAGGGGAAATGGGCACTCTGAGACATTCCTGATGGAAATGTGAACTGCTATAGTCCTTTGGATAGGCAGTATGTGGTACTTATTAAAATAGAAAATATCTTTGATAGAGTCTTTTATTTCCACCACTAGAAATATTCTTATGGAAATAAAAGTAAGGATATATGTATAAAGATGTTTATTGCAGTAGTATTTAGTAATAAGAGTCTAGGAAACAAATAGCTGGCTAATCTAATCTATGGTTTCAGCTAATAAAAATATTGATTTAGGTATATGCCAAATGACCTGTTCACATATCCACAATACACTATTAGGTGAAGAAAGGAATTGCATAGAAAGGTGTTAGAATTTTCACAAGGAGAGAAGCTTATTTTATTTTTCTAAAATTAACTAAGTAACTCGTTGGTATTGAATTAGATCCAACTCACAGTTGACCCCACTACCACCACTCCCCACCAGTGACTTTTCAGAGACTATAAATCACACAGGAGGAAATAGTCTCTCTTTCTCCCACGCAGCAGCTGGTTGATTTGAACTGTTAGCCTTTTGGCTGGCAGCACAATGCATTACTCACTAGACCACCAGAGCTCCCTACGTTTTCAAAAGTATGAATAAAATTAAAGAATGATAAATAACCAAAGGAATTGATATGGCTACCTCAAGTTGAGTAGATAAAGAGGAAACTTTATTAATATGCATCTGGATTATTTGTCATAATAAGTACATAATGCTTTTTATAATGTGAAATGTTAATAGTTGAGCTGACCCTCCTGTGGGTTTTCAGCATGGGAGGAGATAGAAAATAGATGTTGTTGTTGTTGTTGTTATGTGCTGTCGAGTCACCTGCAACTCATAGCAGTGCTATGTACAACAGCCCTAATCCCTGCCCTATTGCCCTATCCTGTGCCAATCTCATTGTCTCTGACACACCT
>NW_006399946.1:554473-561931 GCF_000299155.1 Elephantulus edwardii
GGGCCTTATTTTTTGCTATTTCCTTCAAAGCAGCTTGAACTTCTTCCTTCATCACCATAGGCTCTTGCTCATATGTTGTTTCATGAAATTCTTCTCTGCCCAATGACTTTCTCTACAGTGACTCAGTATATTCTTTTCATCTTCTTTTAATACTTCCTGGATCATTTATTATATAGCAACTCGAGGTTTGAATTTGTTCTTCAGCTCCTTGAGCTTAAGAAAGGCTGAGCAAGTTTGGCCCCTTGGATTTTCTGACTCCAAGTCCTTGCACATTTCATTGGAATATTTTACTTTGTCATCCCGTACTGCCTTTTGAAATCTTCTGTCCCACAAATAGAGATTGTTAATATTAACGTTTTAACCACTTTAAAAAGTAGTATTTTTTTAAAAAGTAAAAAATCAGGATAAAAAATATGATACTTACTCATCTTTTTATAGCTTTAACTTTATGTGGTGAAGTTTCAGTATGCTTTCCTTGGAATCTATATTTCTCACATAAATCTAACAATGATGCAAAAATGAGTATCATATAGACATTTACACCAGCATTACGGGTCAGAAATATTTCTTAACCCTACAAATATTTTAATTAGGTTTCACTCTGTTTAATTTATATCAATCTGTTTTAGAAGGAATTTGTGTGCAGTGATTCTTTTAACCTCTTGTTATTGTTATGTGCCATTGAGTTGCTTGCAATTCACAGTGACCCTATGTACAATAACTCTGAACTCTGCTCTATCTCAGGCCAACTTCATTATCTCTGACACACCTACCCTATTACCCCAGTCACTTAATCAATCCATCGCATCCAGGGTCTTCCTCTCTTGCGCTGTCCCTCTACCCTTCCAAGCATGATGGCCCTCTCCAAGCACTGGTCCCTCTTTGCAACATGCTCAAAGTATGCCAGATGAAGCTTCAAAATCTTTGCATACAAGGAGCAGTCTGGTTTCATCCTTTCCAGGATGAATCTGTTTTTTCTTCTAGCGGTCCATGGTATATTCAATACTCTTCTCCAGCACCACAACTGAAAGGCATTGATTCTTCTTCTATCATCCTTAATCATGGTCCAGCTTTCTGATTCATAGCAAGCAATTGAGAAGACTATGGTGCAGATCAGGCTCATCTCAGTCTCTAGACTGATATCATTGCTCTTCAGTATTCTGGAGAGTTCTTGACAGCAGATCTTCCTAATGCAATTTGCTTTTTGATTTCCTGGCTGCCGGTACTAAGAATGTTGATTGTGGAGCCAATCAAGCTGAAGCTGTTAACAATCTCAATCTCTTCACTGTCTGTCATGATGCTTTCAATTGGCCCAGTGGTGAGAATCTATGTTTTCCTGATTTTGAGCTTCAATCCATATTGAAGGCTGCAGTCCTTTACCTTCTACACCAAATATCTCAGGTCCTCTTCAGTCTTGGCAAGCAAGGTTGTGTCATCTGCGTAATGTAGGTTGTTGATAAGTCTTCCTCCAATTCTGATGCCGCATTCCTCCTGATAGAGCCCAGTCTTCCGGACGATCTTATAGATTGAAGAGGTGTGGAGATAGGACTCAGTCCTGACGTACACCTTTCCTGATTTTGAACTATGCAGTGTTTCCTTGCTCTGATTTGACGACTGCCTCCTGGTCCAGCACTCCTTTACTATGTCAGATGTTTCTTATTGTTTTTATGTGTCATTGGATCAAAACTGATCCATAGATAACTCCAGTGGGTTTTCAGAAACAATAAGTCACACAGGAGGAGACTGTCCATCTTTCTTTCTCAGAGAAAACAGCTAATGGATTTGAACCATCTGCTTTTTTTTTTTTCTTCTTTCCATTTTTAGTTTTGTTATAAAATTCTGACAAATCAGGTACAGGAATACAGGAGTGGTGGTGATGCAAAAGAGGGAAGCCATGGGGGAGGGGTCAGGGCTGGGTGGCAGTAGTGTCTCCTTCACCTCCATGCCTGGTGGTGTCTCCTGTAGTGGGGTCAGACTGTCATGTTTCACAATGGGTGAATCCTCTACCATGTCTGTTCAATGTAGTAGGAGATATCTATCTCATCAGGCAGCTCACTAATATTAACCTCAAAGTGATCCTGAACATCATTGAGGATCTTGGCATCATTTTTATCTGACACAAACGTGATGGCACAGCCCTTGGTGCCAAATCAGCCTGCTCTGGCCGCCTGATGTAAGTAGGTGCCAGAATCCTCGGACATGTTGTAGTTAAAGGCAATGTTCACCTGCTCAATGTCCACGCCTCAGCCAAATAGATTGGTGGCCACAAGAATACGTCGTTGAAAAATCTTTAAATTGCTGGTACTGAGAGAGTCTCTCCTCCTGTGGCATCCCTCGGTGGATGGCAATGGCTGGGAAGTTCTGCTCCACTAGGAGCTGGGCCAGGGCAATACATCTCTGCACAGACTTCACAAAGATCACCACCTGGTTAAACTCAAGCACATCTAGAAGGTCAAAGAGCTTCCGGTTCTTCTCATTGTCCTTCAGTTTCACGTAGTACTGCTGCAAACCATGCAGCATCAGCTTTGTCTCATCATCCACGAAGATCTCCATTGGGTCTTGCATGAACTTGCGCCACACTGGACGAATCTCTTTGCTCAAGGTAGCACTGAACATCATGACCTGCTTCTCATGGGGGGGGGGGTAATGCAAAAAATTTCCTGGACATCCCGATGCATGTTGAGTTGTTCAAGCATCTTGTCACACTCATCCAAGGTGAAGTGTTTAATGTGTTTGAGGTTGAGACTCATTTCAAGCCAGGGCAAGGATGTGGCCAGGGGTCCTGACGATGATATGTGGGCAGTTCTTTAACACTTCTTCATCCTTCTTGATAGATGGACCACCAAAAAACACAGCAACCTTGACATTGGGCATGCACTTGGAGAAGCGCTCATACTCCTTGCTGATCTGAAAAGCCAACTCCTGAGTGTGACACATCACCAGCACAGATACCTTTCCAGTAATAACAGGGTCCTGCCTTGTTATATCGAGCAGTTTCACCAAGAGAAGGGACGAGGATTAAATGAAGATGCAGAGAGGTTACTGCTGATGGCGAATAGCAGAGTATATTCTTGAACTCCTGTGTTATATTCTTTTTGCAGTGAACAGAAAAACAACTCAGCTCCAAGGCTGACAATACATTTATTTTTATATCCCTGCCACCTGCAAGATTGCTTACTTTATTACCAGCAGCAAGCAAGGCCATCTGAACAGAGTAATTATGGAGGGACATACCGTTCTGTACATCCTTGCTTGGCCTTGGGGTTCAAGGAATGGTTAAACTTGTTTTTGCTCCCCTTCAAACATCTACACATTTGAACCTGGCATAAAATGGCTACTTGCATAAAATGGCTTCAGTATGGCTTACTTTTTAACATCCTACTTCCTTGAGTTGTTTTCTGTCAAGCAGATACTATAGCCAAGATGGAGGTAGTCTTGCTGGTCTTTTGCTACAGGGCTAATCTTGCTTTACAAGTTAGCCAGGCCTCAACACAGTAACTGGCTCCAACTGCTGCAGTGTGGTCAGCACAAACACTGCTGTCTTTCCCATGCCTGATTTGGCCTAGCATAGGACATCCATTCCCAGGATGGCCTGTCGGATGCACTCATGCTGAACTTCTGATGGATGCCCAAAACCACAGTCAACAACCGCACGGAGCAACTCAGGCTTAAGCAGGAAGTCAAGGAAGCCAGAGCTGTGAATGGAGACATAGGGTCCTTTCACATCCTTCTTAGCAGGGGCCTCAGTCCCATCTCCTCCAGCTGCTGTCTCCACTTTATTATCTTCATAGTCCAGGAGCTCAGTGTCCACATCATTTTCTCCCATAATTGGGCTGGGTAGGGCGGGCGTGTATCGAATCATCTGTTTTTGAACTTGCAATACAGCTTTTTACTATTAGGCCACAAGAGCTCCCTCAGATATTTCTAGATCTCACCGTATTTGGCAGATATTTACATGATGAACCATTCACACCTCCTTGATATATTCTTGGCTTCCTTGACACTATATTTTGTACCATTCTAACATTAAAAGCAGAAGTGATAATAAAGGGAATTAGGTGCTTACAAAGCTTATGTTCTTTTTGTGACTCAGTCACAAAAAGACAAAAACTGCATAGTGCCACTGTTGTAGAATGGGACTGACATCAGGTTGGAGTAAGACTGAGAAAAACTGGATAAATTATGTACACTGCATTGAAACAGATGAGGGAGAGAACAGTTTTAAAGTGATATATGATAGGGTATTATGGTTATCATGAGAGTCCAGAATGAAGGTTGCATAGTGGAGTGTACTCAGGGTAGGGGGGATTGTATATCAATGAAGGAATTTTTCTTTTACTTTTCAAAGAGAAGAGTGAACTGGGGGGGGAGGGGTGGGCAGGGAAAAAAGTGCAACAATGAATGAATGGAAATCCAAAATCTCTGTAAATGTTCATTAAAATTAATAAAATAAAATTTTTAAAAGCCCCCAAAACCCACAAAGCTTATGTTCTGGAGGCACAAGTTTTAGACTGATCTCTACAGGAATAAGTTTCGAGTCAGGAATGAGCATTACTAATAGGACAGATACTGTCTCTGAAGCTGGTGCTGGAATTAGTGAAGTTAAGATAAAGTCTTCCTCTTTGATTCAGTGATCAAACTGGACTTGAACAGGGTACTGCTTCTGATGTAACTGTGTCTACTGACTGGTAGCAACTCATCTCTTGCATGGAAGAAGCTAGACTAAAATGCTTTTGCAGAAAACTTTCTATCAGTTTCAAAGGCCAGAGAAAATATCCTCTGTCTCCCTTCTACTCGCCAATTATTACATGAATGAGTATATAATTGGTATAACATATTTCATGGGTAGAACCCAACTTGTAAAGGACATAGCTTCTGAAATCCAAGAAAGCATCCCTAAAAGATGCTGGAATGGGCTAACTTAGACACTCTATAGAATTTAACACCCTTTGGTTCTCCTCATTCCTACCTCTCTGACCACTCCTCTCCCAGCTGTACTGGTTTGTTTTACTTCAAAAGATACAGAAGCGTGATAACCCCCCCAACACTTAATATGCAGGCTTTCTTTACTTTTCTATCTTTATCAAGTGATTTCCTCTATGTCCATGATTTTAATTATAACATATACTTAAGAGTCCAAGATTTGCATTTCATCCCAGAGCTCTTTGTTTTCAGTTATAAACTGAAACCCAATTGCTTACTCAATGATTCCCAATGAATGTCTCAAAGGCATCTTATATTCAGCTAACCTCACAATTTTCCCATACCTGCACTGTAACATAAAAATCAGAATCTCTTTCAGGGTTCTCTGTTCCTTAAATGGAACTACCACACACCTGCACAAGACAAAGGCAGATAAATTATCTTTAAGATTTCATTTTCCCTTACCACCCTATGTTGAAGATCTGATGAGGGTCTGTAGAAAGTTGTCCTGTTAACACAAAGAGCTAACTTCTCTGGAGGTCTGAATCTGCCAACTGTTCTATAGGAACAATTTACAGCCTTGGAAAACCACTGGAGAATCAGCTATGAGCAAGAACCAACTTGATAGTAATTTGTGTGAGAAAGGAATCCCTGTAGCTAATCAATAACTAAGACTTACTGATTAATCCACCCAAATAGCTCCCAAATCCATCCACTTTTCTCCAGTACATCTATTCTGGCCAAGCTAAAATAATCACTCTCCCTCTAAACTACTAATAAAGCCACCTGCTTGCTCACACTCTAAGAGCCAAGAGATTGGTCAAAGACCTTATTACTTCATTGTTCAAATGCTTGGTGTTTTCTCATTTATTTAGGATAAAGATCCAAATCTTTACTATAGCCTAAAACAATCTTCTTCACTTGCCTTTTCCAACCTAATCTCCTGATACCTTCATTCACTGTAATTTATTTGTCTTTTACAAGTTGTTCAGGATAAGCCATTCTCATGCCACATCAAGGCTTTTACTTATGCTTGCCCTTTGCATGCCTAGAATATCACAGCCTTGAAAAACTACTGGAGAGTCAGCTATGAGCAAGGACCAACTTGATAGTCATTCTTCAGAACATAGCTCTTGATACTTCCTTAGGGAACTCATCCTCAAAACTGAGACTTGGTGAGTTCTTGTTTTCCTTCATAGTACCCCATATGCTTCAGTCCTAATATTTGCCACTATTAAAAAAAATAACTATTTGTTATTTCATGTTTATCTCCCCTGTACAACATAAGCCAGCAAGAGCAGACACCATATCTGTGGATCATCACTGCACTGGCACATAGCAACAATAGCATTCAATGTTCATCAGCCAATAATGATACTTATGAGGCACTGTTCCAAGCTCTTCATAAGTATTCACTCATTTAATCCCTATAATTTATTTATATATTATTATTATCAGTCCCATTTTGCAGATGTTGAACAGGCACAGAGAGGCAAAGTAAGTTGCTAAAATCACAAAGGGGAAAATGGGATTTTAACCCAGTGGTTCAGCTCTTAAGTTTATATATATACTTTTATTCAATATACTTCAACATCCCAAAATGTAATGTATGCTTATTTGAATGACTTATGAATAAATTCACAGTAGAATAGCATCTCTACAGTAATGTTTTGCATATTTAACAATGAAGAAGATGGTTATATTTCATTACATCTGTACTAGAAACTTTTTGGATCCTTTCCAAATCCTCAAGAGATAATCTGTCCAAAGGTGAATACTGCTAGGATGATTCAAATAGGTTGAAATAATAGGTCTTTGGACCTGTTCCACTCATGAAAATTTGGTAGCTAAAGAAATATGCTTAAGAGCACACATATATATTTTGCTAATGAGACTGTATACATTGCATTAATCAATCAAATAAACACAAACAGAAGGAACTTCAGGTTCCTGGTTTCATGATTCACATACGCTAAATAATAAGTCAGTTATAGTTTAAATTGTTGCCTTAAACACTGTGTTGTATTTTTGTGTGTGTGAGTAATTTTCTGTGATTTGAATGAAACTTTATAGAAAAAATTCGTTTTCTACTAAAACCAAGGACTATAATCTTCATTAAAATAAAGAAAAGCTTGGAAGAATGCTAGAAGTCCTAATCCACAACATAAACAGTTTTCCAAGTATCCTGAAAAACCTAAAACCAGGAGAAGGTAAAATAGATGAATGGGATCTTCTAAGAATCAAATCCCTATGCACATCCAAACACTTCTCCAACAGGGTAAAAAGGGAAGCTACAGACTGGGAAAAAGTATTTAGTAATGACATATCAGATAAGGGACTTATATACCGAATTTATAAAATACTTGAGCACCACAGCAAGATAAAGATAAATAATCCAATAGAAAAATGGGCAAAGGATATGAACAGACACTTCACCGAAGAAGACATTCAGATGGCTAACAAGCACATGAAGAAATGTTCAAAATCCCTAGCTCTAAAAGAGATGCAAATCAAAACAACTATGAGATATCATCT
>NW_006399946.1:562031-563700 GCF_000299155.1 Elephantulus edwardii
CTGATGCCACATTTCTCCTCATAAAGCCAAGCCTGCTGGATAATCTGTTCTGAATAAAAATTGAAAAGGTATGGAGATAGGATACATCTCCGGCATACACCCTTCTCATTTTTGAACCATGCAGTGTTTTCTTGATCTGTTCTGACAACTGCTTCCTGGTCCAAGTATAGGTTTTGCATTAGCATGATCAAGTGTTCTGGGATTCCCGTTCTTCCCAGAGTTAACCACAATTTGTTGTGATCCACACAGTCAAACACCTTTGCATAATCAAGGAAACACAGATAGATATTCCTCTGGAACACTCTGCTTTCAGCCAAGATCCATCTAACATTAGCACCAATATCCCTAGTACCACGAACCCCTTCTAAACCTAGCCTTAACTTCTGGTAGTTCTCTGTTGATGTGCTGTTGCAGTCATTTTTGGGTAATCTTTAGCAGAATCTTGCTTGCATGTAGTATTAATGACATTGTTCAATAAATTCCACACTCTGTGGGATCACCTTTCTTTGGAATGGGAACAAATATAGATCCCTTCCAGTCAGTTGACCAAGTGGTTGTCTTCTAGATTTCTTGGCACAACTTGGTGAGCACATCTAGGGCAGTGTCTCTTAGTTGAAATATGTCAGTTGTTATACCATCATTTCCTCGGGTCTTATTTTTAGCCAATTCTTTCAAAGAAATTTGAATTTCGTCCTTCATCACCACAGGCTCTTGCTCATATGTTGTTTCACGAAATTCTTCTGTGACTGCCAATTCCTTTTGGTATAATGACTCTGTGCACTCCTTGCATTTTCTTTTGATACTTTCTGGATTGTTTAATATTCTGAAAAAAGCATCCTTAAGTATTGCAACTCGAGGCTTGAATTTTTTCTTCAGTTTCACGAGCTTAAGAAATGTTGAATGAGTTTGGCCCCTTTCATTTTCTGACTCCAGCTCTTGCACATTTTGTTATAATATTTTACTTTGTCTTGCTGCGCTATCTTTTGAAATCTTCTGTTCAGTTCCTTAATGTCTTAATTTCTTCCCACAAAAGTTGTTGTTATGTGCTGTCAAGTCGCTTGTGACTCATAGAGACCCTATGTACAACTGCCCTAAACTCTGCTCTGTCCTGTGCCAATCACACTGTCTCCAATACACCCATCCCAATTACCCCAGTCACTGAATCAATCCACCACATAGATGGCCTTCCCCTCCTGCACTGTCCCTCCACCACACCAAGCATGATGTCCCTCTCCAAGGACCGGTCTCTCCTTACAACATGCCCAAAGTATGTCACATGAAACATCAGAATTCTTGCCTCCAAGGAGCAGCCCTGTTTAACCCTCTCCAGGATGAATCTGTTTTCTTAGCAGTCCATTATACACTCAATACTCTTGTCCAGCACCACAACTCAAAGGCATCAATTCTCCTTCTATCCTCTCTCATCACTGTCCAACTCTCTGACACACATAACAAGTGATTGCAAACATCATGGCCTGTATTAGACACACCTTAGTCTCCAGAGAGACACCATTGCTCTTCAGTACTCTGGAGAGGTCCCTAACAGCAGACTTTCCCATGGCAATGCGCCTTTTCATTTCCTGGCTACTGGTGCCAAAAGTGTTGACTGTGGAGCCAAGCAAACTAAAGTTGTGAACAATCTCAATCTCTTCACCATCCATCCTGATGC
>NW_006399946.1:571625-580070 GCF_000299155.1 Elephantulus edwardii
AGCAAAATTTAACAGAACAGCAAGCAACAAATGCTGGTGAGGTTGTGGAGAAACTGGAACCCTTATTTACTGTTGGTGGAAGTGTAAAATGGCCCAACCACTGTGGAAAGTGGTGTATTATATACCGTTTCAAGTTTCTGAGCTTTATTCCTGAGCAAATGTTGTCCTTTTGTTCTTATATGGTTGATCATTCTAAGGAGTGAGTACCTCCCTGGTATTATTGTTTGGCTTAAAGTTGAGTCATAGGGGGTGAAGACTGGACAGTTCCTCTCTCCCCCATCCCATTTATCTCTACCAAAATTTTGAGAAATTATCACCTGTGTTTTCATTTTCATAGTTAACAATTAAGGTAACACTTGCCAACTATTACAAGGATGCTTTCAGTAGTATGTAATGATGTTTGTGAAATTCTTTGAACTGCTAGAAGAAAAGTATTAATAAATGGCAAAGAACAAACCAGTTAAATTGTGCACTCTTTGATGAAGGGTGGATGATTTAAGAGAGCACTGAGTTATTAAGATTAATACAATACTCTGAAATACTAACAGGAGAATTACTCCACAGCTCTATGATACATAGCAAGTGATTGCAAAGACCATGGCATGTATTAGGCGCACCTTAGTCTCCAGACTGACATCTTTGCACTTCAGCACTTTAGAAAGGTCTCTAACCACAGACTTACCCCATCGCAATATGTCTTTTAATTTCCTGGATTTTGCTGACTCGATGGTACCCAACAAAATTATCAGAGGTATCTATCTAGTTGTAGAGAGTGTAAGAACCAGTTTAGGAAATACGTCTATTCCCTTAAGTCTTTCTCATGGCTCAGAAGTTCCAAGGCAGGCAAAGCATTATAGTTACAGCTTTTAGAGCTGTCAACTTACAACTAAACAGGTGGAGTGATTGCCAGCTACACTTAAAAAAAAAACAACAACACAAAACTTAAATACTGTTTTGGCAAAGTTACAAGTTAAAATAATGAAATAAATTTTGAAAATAGATATTAAAGGAAAAAGAAACTCAAGATATTATTTTCAAGCTATTCAAGCACTCTCATCCTCCCAGATTTTTCATGGTTGAAAGTATTTTTCAGCTGTGGCACAATCTCCTGTAAATGAATTCTGGTTTAGCTACTTTTTGAGAGATCTTCCTGGAAGCTATGTTATCTGGATCACACATGAATACTTGGACTTTGTGCATTTATTTAGACTTTGGTTCAAATAGTTTCTTTTTCCTTCTGGACAGTTTGGACTGCTACTTCATGCCCTTTGCTTTGAGGTGTTCCCTAGGGATTAAAATTCAAGTTGCATCATAAAGGCTTATTTATCGCACATTCTTTATTCTAATTGATGTGCATATTCCACTACTTTGCAAATGGTTGAAAATTTGTCAGTAACTTTGATGCTGGTTCGTTCCTAACATGTGAATGTGACAACTGTTTTTGGGTTGGGTCTATCAAAATTAAAGAATACAACTATGGCAAATGAAGTCAGTGACATAGGGTTTAACCTTCATTTCCAGCTTAATATGTCTTCTGCCTGATTTCTTAAATACTGTGTCTGCTTCTTAAATAAGACATTACTGCATCTGGTTTAATATCACTGAGAGAATTCAGAAAGCAGGAGAGGATGGAGCTACCTATAGAAGGATAGTTTTAGAAAGCAAACTAATAAATCCTGGCCTGTTCTCTATGAGGTAGATTTTTAATATTTTTAGATGGTGAAAGGCTTAAAACTGTGAATAGTTTAATCTTGATTGTATTAACAATCAACACCTTGGCACCAGCAGTAAGGAAATAAGTATTGCATTGTGCAAGTCAGCTATCAGAAAGCTCTCCAGTATGCTGAAGAGTAATAAGTTTGAAGGCTAAGGTGAACTTAATTCAGGCTGGACAAGGAATAAGGATAAGAGAAGAATTGATGTTTTTGGCTTGTGGTGCTGGAGAAGAGTACAGAATATCCCATTGACTGACAAAAGAACAGGCCTATTTTGGAAAAAAAATGCAGAGTGCTCCTTGGAGCAAAGATGGTATAGTTTCGTCTTTCATACTTTCGACATGTACCTAGATGAGGATATTCCTTGGAAAGAAACATCATGGTTGGTCAGCAAAGGAGAGAAAGACCCCCAAGAAGATGAACTGACATGGTGACTTCAACAAAGGACTCTAGGGTCAGAGATGATGAGGACGACACTGGCTGGGCAGGGCGGGGTCCAGGCCGGCTGTTTATAAGGTCTCTATGAATTTGTACTTCGCTGGATGACACCTACCTACAACTCATGAGTCATCGGGTTAGCTTTCAAACACTGTTTATCCTTTTCAGCGCAAATGATACGCTCTGTGAGAGTCAAAATGTCTCAAAAAACCCCACCCCAAATCACTTCTGCAGGAACTCAGCCTTCTTTTCGCCCACAAGCAGCCGCTACTACAGTTCCCGGCAAGCACCGCGAGAGCCGCAAAGGGTCAGACCCTGGCTTGGGGTTCCGTTCAGGCGTGGGGCATGCTGGGAGTTGTAGTTCATGAGGGACTACTACTAGTACTACTACTAGTACTACTACTAGTACTACTACTAGTACTACTACTAGTACTACTACTAG
The DNA here is from genome assembly GCF_000299155.1 of Elephantulus edwardii. Lineage (NCBI taxonomy): Eukaryota > Metazoa > Chordata > Mammalia > Macroscelidea > Macroscelididae > Elephantulus > Elephantulus edwardii. The sequence goes on from NW_006399946.1 coordinate 574,221, forward strand.
TACTACTACTAGTACTACTACTAGTACTACTACTACTACTACTACTACTACTACTACTACTACTGTGGCTTTTTCTTTATATTGGGCATTGCCCATAGAATCTGCTGACGTTCTTCCAGAACGGGATCTCTTATTTCCTTGTCCCAGCTAAATACAGCAGAGAAATGTCCCCTCCAGCCCTGTGATGTGTATTGTGTTTCTCATGCAAAGCTGAGTCCTACCCTCGTCCACACCCATTCCCCTGACACCTTGGCGTGGCCCGAGCAGCTACCACTGTGGGAGGCGCGCAGGCGCACCGACTCCTCGACGCACTATGATGGTCTCCGGGAGTGGGCAGGGAGACACGACTTGGCTCGGGGACGCGCACGTAAGTACGCAGCGGTGTCACGTGGGCGCCGAAGATCGCAGTGCGCGCGGCCGGGGCGGCGGGTGTGAGACTCGGAGGTGCTGACCGATTGTACGGCCGGCCGGGCAGGCGACAGACCAGCGGGTGAACGTAAGCCCTGCGCCGTAGGCCTGGCCCTGTCCTTGAGTCAGGCTGTAGCCCCGTTGCCGTCGTCCTCCCCCACCCCCACCTGCAAACCGCCGCTGCGAGCGCGCCCCCGTCTTGCGCTCCTCTCCGATGGCGTCCGCCTCCGGGGCAATGGCGAAGCACGAACAGATTCTGGTCCTTGACCCGCCCACAGACCTCAAATTTAAAGGTAGGCAGGACGAGGGTACTACTCGCGACCTCAGAAGGGCAAGCGGTGGATGCTTAGGGAATATCGGCGGCCCGGCCCTCCTCCACGCACAGTCATTTAGCTTCCCATCGTCTTTCACGGCCTCCTCTTCCCTCCCGCCGGACCTTGGGCGCGCGCGGTCTGGTGGGCGGGGAGGCCGCCGCCAACCGGGCCCGCCGCCGCCGCCATCTTGGTCCCCGGGAGCGCCGCCCCGCCGTGGGTCGTGGGCCTCCGGACCGTGAACCTCACAGGATGTGGGCCTCCGGATCGTGGTCTTCCCGAGCTGTTAGACCTCCTGGGCCTTGTTCCTCCCTGGCCGTGTGCCTCCGGGTCGTGGACCTTCTGGGCTGTAGGCCACCCCGCTGTGGGTTTCCCAGGTCCGTGGACCTCCCGGGCCTTAGACCACCCGGCTGTGGGCTTCCCGAGCTGTGGACCGCCTCATGGCGACCGTGGGCTTGCTCGCCGTCGTCCCGTCTGGCCTCGCCTTGAGGGTGCAGTGGGCTGCCGGGCTCGAGGGTGGAGCATGCCACATCGCTGCACGCTCGGCCGCCTGGGCTCCGGGACGCGGGCGGACGACATGGATTGTGTGGGTCGTCTCTTCTCCTGACGTGACTTGTCAGTTTACTCTCCATCGAGGGCAGACTCGGGGTTTGTGCAGGTTCAGCCTCTTCCCTCGCGCTGCGTAATCCTGTGTTGGTGACTTTTATCCTTAGGCTTGCCAGTAAACCCCGTAAAAGTCCTGGAAGGTGTCACCCGGCCTTGCAACTTCGTTGATTGATTTTGTAGCAATAACTGCGGTACACTTGATAAGATTAACTTTGAGATTCCCGAGGCATCTAGGCGCTCTTTGGCCCGTTTATTTTTCACTATGTTGAGTACTTTCGGGAAGAGTTGTTGGACAGAGTTTTGGAGCGGTACCAGTGGCAAAGGGGTCTGTCTGGTTGGTGAAGATACGTGAAAGAGCCGTTTTCTCTGGACTTCACTTAAATGTGAGTGAGCTCCCTTTCGGGAGCCAGTCTCCTCTATTTCACTTTAAGTAGTTACGGCAAGAACAGTTTTTTGTGATAGGTTAGCAGTTAAGTGCCAAAGGGCAAAGGTAAGACCTGTTAGCGGTTTAAAGTTGAATCTAAAGCACAAATTCTTTTCAGGAGGAAAATTTTTGAACAATATTAGAAACCATACATTTGTAGATTTCTTTGCATTGGAATTGAGGATCTTGTTTCGTAAAGATTTGTGTTAGAACAGCTTTTAAATATTTTACAGTGAGCGTATTTATTTAGGACAAGTTTATATGTTCTGCATGATTTTACGTAGTTGGGAGAAAAGTAACCTTTGGGGATCTTGAAATTACCAAACTCAAATAACTATTACCTTAAGTTGAAGAAATTTTAATGTAAAATTTCATGAGGTTCCAGGGTTTTTTAAACTTCTGTGTTTTTAACGTTTGAGAGCACAAATTTTTTGAGGAAACTTACGAAATACATGTATATTGCCATTGTTTTTGTTATGTGCAGTGGACAACAGCCCTAAATCGGGATCTATCCTGTGCCAATCTTACTGTCTTTGACACACCTACCCCTCATTACTGAATTAGTCCATCTCAAGGTCTTTCTCTCCTGCACTGTCCCTGCACTCTCCTGAGCATGACTTCTCTCTCCAAGGACTGCCATTAGTCAGGCAGTATCATCAGAGTTTGACTTTTAATTGGTAGAGAAGTTGTGATGTTTCCAGAAACAAGTTTGGTGTTGGTCAGTTTTGGGATTTTTTTTGAACAACAATCAAAAACCATACAACCACACACAACTCAACTTATGTGTCTTCAAGTTGACTATGACTCATAGCAACTATGAAAAACAGCTCTGACTGAACCTTGCCCTCCCTGCAGGTTAACACAACTTAGTAATATAAGTCATTTATTTTGAATACTGAAGATTTGTAGTTGTGGTTAGAATTCTTTATCAGTGAAACCAGGGAACTCTGATGGCCTAGTGGTAATCTACAATCCTAAAGGCACAGGGTACGAATCCATTAGCTGCTTCTCCTGGAGAAGGATGAGCAGTCTCCTGGGTGATTTACTGCTTCTGAAAACTTGCTGGAGGGCCGGTTTGTCTCAATAGCACACAACAACACGACATCCATAAAAGTAATTTACAAGGTCCATTTTTTTAAGTACCTCAACAGCACACAACAACAACAACAACAAATCCATAAAAGTAATTTACAAAGTCCATTTTTTTTAAGTTTGAAGATCAGTGACTGTCTTTTAAAATGAATTTTTAAAACTATAGAGTGACTTTTATAGAGGTGTGCATTAACTTTTGACCATTTTTTTTAGTGAACATTTAATGAGAATTTTGTGTCATTGCTATATAGGTAACACTTCATTTAGGAGGGAACACACATATTGCGGTCTTTTTAAATATCTCAATTATTTTACTATGGCAGTGCATAATTTGCTGCTGTTACCAGATGTAATGTTTAAAACCTTAAAGACAAACATCAAATTTATAAAGACATTGATAGTAAAAGGCAATAAAAAATTTTCAGGGAGGCAGTGAGGTCAGGACTGACTTAAGCTGGGGTAATCAGCAGGGTAGTTTTTAATTATGGTGGTGGTGGTTGTTGTTATGTGCCGCTGAGTCATAGCAACCGTATGTAAATCAGCTCTGAACCCTTAAACAGTTTAATTGTCTCTGACACACCTACCCCCATTTCTCCAGTCATGAGTCAATCCATCTACTCTAGGGTCTTCCTCTCTTGGCTGTTCCTCCACCCTTCCAAGCACGATGTCCTTCTCCAAGGACTGCTCCTTCCTTACAGTAAGCTCAAAGAATGTCAGATGGTGTTTCAAAATCCTTGCCTCCAAGGAGCACCGTGGTTTCACCTCCAGGACGAACCTCTTTGTTCTCAACTCCATGGTATATATATTCAGTACTCTTCTCTGGCACACAACTCAAAGGCATTGATGATTCTTCTGGCATTCTTAGTCATTGTCCAGCTCTCTGATGCATAGCAAGTAATTGCAAAGACCATGACTTGGCTTGGGCACACCTTAGTCTCTAGACTGACATTCTTGCTCTTCAAGTACTCTGGAGAGGTCCCTGACAGCAGATCTTCCCAGTGACGTTTGTCTTTTGATTTCCTGGCTTCTGGTACCAAGAGTGTTGATTGTGGAGCCAAGTAAGCTGAAGCTGTTAACAGTCTTAGTCTTATTACCATTTATCATGATGATGCCAGTTGGCCCAGGGGTGAGAATCTTTGTTTTCTCAATGTTGAGCTTCAATCCATGATGAAGGCTGTAGTTCTTGACCTTCTGTAGCAAATGTCCTTACTAGCAAGCAAGGTTCTGTCATCTGCATAATGCAAATTGTTGATGAGTCTTCCTTCAATCCTGGTACCGCGTTCTTGCTCATAGAACCCAGCTTTCCGGGTATCCCATCCTAAATTGGAGAATACTTCTTTTAACAATGGATGAGTCATTCAGCAAGTTTGTTTGTAAGTTTGGGGTTTCAGTGTTAACCATGATAAAGACTCAAAGTTAGTTGCTATTGTAATAGGAAATGCGAACAGTTAATAAAATAGGTTTTATCTTGCCTTGGAATTCTTAAAACTAATAAGTTAGACATAAAGGACAGGTAGAACACAATAAATGTGTGCATAAAGGTTCCCTCCTTACTTTATGAAACCATGAAGGAAGAAGCTGGCTTTTAGTTGCATGGTGACCTGGAGGTGTACGTTGGGTTGGTGATCGATATTGGACAAAGGTTGAGTAAATGCAAGGACTCCAGAAAATTAGTTGCATGTGCTTTAAAGGGCAGTAAGTTGTGTGCTGTAGTTTAAAAGTGAGGGTAATGTGAAGAGTTGGGAGAGAGACAAAGGATATGAATTAGGAGGTCACTTGAGTCATTTGATTCCTCCATCCTTAATGTTACTCAAAGGGAAATAATTTTAATTAGAGGAAAATAATTTCCTTTGACAGAAACCTCTATTCAGAAGCAAAGTTCTATTTCAAGTGAGGAAACAAATTTAGAATCCAGTCTGCTTATGCTTAGTTTGATGATAGAAGAAATCACTTTACGCTGGTTTGTCGTTTATCACTTTTAACCTTTAGTTTAAATCAATATCTTTGCCTAGAAGATAGTTTTGCAATATTTTCTCATTTTTTTGTTGGTTTGCTTTGAATCTACATTTGATTAAAATGATTTTTTAGGGACTGATTCATTTAATAATTTGGAGATTGGCTAGTGAGGTTTTCTGTTTGAGGCAGCACTTTGAACAATCTTTGAGAAGCCAAAACCAGTTCAATACATTTTCTGTACTAAAATGTTTTAGTTAGTTTCACTGTATCATTTTTTGTATAATTGTTAATATTGAAGGTGCTTTTATGAAAACATTCTGAATCTTTTATTGAGTAAAGAAAAAGATATTTTCAGTTGTTCAGACGTTGGCAAGAATTGACATAAAACTCAGATTTGAGATTTGGTATTATGTGTGAGAATGTTTTCTTTTTCTTAAAATATTCTGTAATTTCATGTTGCATTTTTCATATTTTGTTAGCAGTTATGGAGGATATTTTGAGGGGAAAAAGTTTAGAAAATGCTGAATAAGTTCTGAATATGTCATTCCTCCTAATGATCTGGGATTATTATATTGAAAGTGAGTCAGAACAATAATAAACTATTTAAATTCTTTTGGGTGCCAAAGATATTATAGTGTCAACTAGAATATCGTTAGATAGTGCAACTATTTGGAGCATAAATGAGGATATAGAATATCCTACTTCTAGTGAATGTGTGACACATTTTTAGACCAACTTTTACTATTTCACAAGGAGCTGTGGTGTCATAGTCTGTAACATATTGTGCTGAACCAAAAGGTCTCCTATCTATAGATGTTCAAATCCACAAGTGACTCTGAGGGTGAAAGATGGATATTCTCCTCCCGTTAAGTTTTATATCCTTGGATACCTGATGTAAAGTTGCTGTGAGTTAGAACAGATTCCATGGCATTGAGTTTTTTGAATTTTCTATCTATTTCTTTAGTGGCCACACCAAATCCTAGTGGTAATTCCCCAAACCAGTGTGTTTGTGTATGGGCATATGCACGCGCGCACACACACACACACACACAC
>NW_006399946.1:580195-580721 GCF_000299155.1 Elephantulus edwardii
GAAAGCTTTAGGGATTCTTGATTGCTTACAATAAAAAGTCTGGGGTTTTTTAGTATATGGCAAGGGACTCTTTTAGTGGCTCTTTTATGTATTCCTTCCCAAGAAAGTATACTTCTTTCTTACCAAAAACTTGTCCTGTCTAATGTTAGTTGTTCCTTGTTTTGCTGAGCAAGATAAAATTCCTAAGACTCATCTGTATTCAACCATTTAATTTTTAACATGTAAGTACGCAAGATTTCCTTGATCCTCATCACCTAGAATACACCCCTTTCTCTCCATCTGGGGCTTCTTGAAAGAGTAGCCCATGTTTGCCTTCTCCAGTTCTCCTTTTGCTCACTTCCAAGCCCACATTGTGTTTTTGTGTACTCTTAAGTTGGATTTGACCCGTAGCTTATGCAGGTTTCCAGAGGCAGTAAATCGCAGGGAAGGAGATTGTCCATCTTTCTCCTGCAGAACAGCTGGGGGATTTGAACTGTCTTTGGGTTAGCAGCACAACTCTTTTTTTTTTTTTTCTTTTTTTTAATTA
>NW_006399946.1:585252-586896 GCF_000299155.1 Elephantulus edwardii
AGGACACACTGACAAAGGAGATTAATCAGAACTGACTTTGACAAGCACTGTGGCAATTGGACAATTAAAACAGACATTCGGATGGCGGGGGAAAAGAACAAACTGGGGAGGAGGGTAGAGAGAATGGTGCAGCAATGAATTAATGAAAACCCAAAATCTCTGTGAATGTTCATTAAAACTAATAAAATTTAATAATAATTAAAAAAAGATCAACAGGGCCGAACCGAACTTGCTCAGCATTTCTTACGCTCAAGGAACTGAAGAACAAATTCAAACCTCGAGTTGATATAATCAGGCATGCTTTAGGCAGAATACTAAATGATCCAATAAGTATTAAAAGAAGATGGAAAGGATATACTGAGTCACTGTATCGAAAGGCATTGGCACAGAAGAATTTCATGAAACAACCTATGAGCAAGTATCTATGGTGATGAAGGAAGAAGTTCAAGCTGCTTTGAAGGAAATATCAAAAAATAAGGCCCCAGGAATAGATGGTATACCAGTTGACATATTTGAGTTAACAGATGCTGAGCACCAAGTTGTGTCAAGAAATCTGGAGAATGTTGTGCCAAGAAATCTGGAGAATGTTTTGCCCACGAAATGCCCCTCAGAGAAGATCCAATCACACATCTGAAAATTTCAAGAGCATTTATTAATTCCACATGTGGAGACTTTCTCCCTTCCCAAGAGGGTGGCGAGGGGAAAGGCCCCGAGTCCCCCCTCCCAATTGCTTTTTTAGCTTTTTTTGGGTGTCCTGTTGGGGCAGGGGGATTGGGATCATGGTTGGTGGGTCGGGGGATCAGTCATGTGGTTCGGCTTTTGATGGGCTGGCTACTTTGCCCACCTTGATTCCTTCTGTGTCACTTAGACACTAGTTAATTCTTTACTTGTAAGGACAGACAAGACTTTACCCAGGGCATTCGTGTTTGCCTTAAGCTAAGAAATTTTATGGCCCACTTCTGCTTCTGGCATTAATGGGGGTTTATAAAAAATGGGTTTTTGCTGTCCCTTCAAGAACAACCGCTTGGCCAACTGACTGGAATGTTCCCATTCCAAAGAAAGGTGACCGACCCAACAGAGTGTGGAAACTATAGAACGATCTCATTGATTTCACATGCAAGCAAGATTCTACTGAAGATTATCCAAAAATGACTAAAACAGCGCATCAGCAGAGAACTGGCAGAAGTCCAGGCTGGTTTTAGAAGGGGTCGTGGTACTACGGATATTGCAGCTAATGTTAGATGGATCTTAGCTGAAAGCAGGGAATACCAGAAGAATGTCTGTGTTTCATTGATAATGCAAAGGTGATTGACTGTGTGTATCATAACAAACTGTGGCTGACTCTAAAAAGAATGGGACAGTTGATCATGCTAATGCGAAACCTACACTTGGACTGGGAGGCAGCGGTCAGAACAGAGCAAGGAAACACTGCATGGTTCAAAATTGGGAAGAGCATACCCCAGGGATGTGTCCTGTCTCCATACCTTTTCAGCCTGTATGCAGAACAGATTCTCGGAGAGGCTGGGCTTTATGAGGAGAAATGTGGCATCAGAATTGGTGGAAGATCTATCAACAATCTGCATTATGCAGATGACACAACCCTGCTTGCTGAAACTGAGGAGGACCTGACGCACTTGCTTCAGA
>NW_006399946.1:586996-597980 GCF_000299155.1 Elephantulus edwardii
AAACATTTACAGAGGTTTTGGATTTCCATTCATTCATTGCCATACTTTTCTCCCTGCCCATCCCTCCCCACCAGTTCGCTCCCCTCTCCGAAAAGAAAAAGAAAAAAAAATTCCTTCATTGGTGTACAATTCTCCCATCCCTTCCCCCCCAGCCCCCACCCCGGAGTACACTTCTCTATGCAACCTTAATTCTGGATTCCTGTGGGCAGCACAACTCTTAATGACTATACCACTAGGGCTCCCTATAGTCCTGTGTGTTTCTTCACTTGTTAAAAAAATGTTCTTGCTAAGATTGGCAGCATCAGGATAGATGGTGAAGAGATTGAGATAGTTAACAACTTTTAGTCTGCTTGTCTCCATAGTCAGCACTCTTGGCACCAGCAGCCAGGAAATTGAAAGACGTATTGTGATGGGAAAGTCTGCTGTTAGGGACTTCTCCAAAGTCCTGAAGAGCAGTGGTGTCACTCTGGAGACTAAAGTGCGTCTGGTACAGGCCATGGTCTTTGCAATCACTTGTTATGCATCAGAGAGCTGGACAGTGACTAGGGAGGATGGAAGGAGAATTGATGCCTTTGAGCTGTGGTGCTGGACAGGAGTTTTGAATGTACCGTGGACTGCCAAGAAAACAAACAGATTCATCCTGGAGAGGGTTAAACCAGGCTGCTCTTTGGAGGCAAGGATTTTGAGGTTTCGTGTGACATACTTTGGACATGTTGTAAGGAGGGACTGGTCCTTGGAGAGGGACATCATGCTTGGGAGGGTTGGAGGGACAGCACAGGAGGGGAAGGCCCTCTATGAGGTGGATTGACTTAGTGACTGGGATATTCGGCATGGGTGTGTCAGAAGCAGTGCGATAGGCACAGGCTAGAGCAAGGTTTAGGTCTGTTGTACATAGGGTCTCTATGAGTTGCAAGCAACTTGACGGCACATCACAACAAGATTTCTAGTGACTTGCCTGCTGACTACATGGATCATTTTATATTTATCTTGTTCATATTTCACATGTTACTGACAGTTCCCTTTTCAAAAAACTCAGTTCACTTTCTGTGACACCATTATCTTCTGGCTTTGCTTGTTGTGCTTTTTGCTGTCTTATTTGTGACCTTTTTCTTAAATGCTAATGTTCTTGGATTCAGATTTGGGATTTCTCTATGGTTTTTGTGAACTTTTTGATCTTACTGTATTAGAGCTCATCTCTTTTTAAGGAACTCTGGTGTTGAAGTGTTACGTGTTGCATTTCTAATTTCTAAAGGTCAGCAGTTGGTATCTACTAGCTGCTCAAAGAGAAAAAGATGGATGTACTCATAAAGACTTATCTCCTCAGAAACCCCAAAGAGGGTCACTGTGGGTCAGAAACAACTTGTTATCAGTAGGTTTCTCTTTGTACACATTGTCACATATTCAAATCTGCATTTTACTTCAGACTCACTAGAACACTTATTCTCTAAACGGGGTGCCATTCATGCATTTTAAACTTAGCATTTCTAAACTGAATTTTGACTGCTTAAACGTAATTTCCCCCTATGTTATTTGTTTTTGGTGGCATCATGATTAGTTATACCAGAAATGTACGTACACTAATTTAAAAAAAATAAAATCTTTGTTTCTGTTTCCTAGAGATTTTTTTTAGTCTTATTTCTGTTACATCTTTATTTTTAAACTAGTTTATTTTTTATAAGTTCTAAAACCTTGTTAGTAAATACCATCTCTGTTTTCCTGGGACAGAAAATTAGAGAATGGGAGAGTGAACACTATCAGATAATCATGTAATTTATGAAAACATGAGAATGTTAAGTAGAGGATTTTGATCCCAATTAAGGTAAGATTCCCAAACTAGAATTATATAGGTAAAAAAAGGCATAAAACAGTACATAGAAGAATTCTGTTGGCAGGAACATGTAACATTTACAAGACTGAAAGAAGCAACTGTGACAGTAGTGGAAATAGCCTAGAGAGTATGGAGTTTTGTAGGTCAAGTTAGAAATTTTTATTTATTGTAGGCCACTGAGGAATTTGGATTTTTGGGATGGGGGAAATCAAATAGGTAGTGACCCTGGAATGATAGCATGTTGGCTTTAAAAAAACAGATTAATTAGGTAGGCATATGCAGTCCTCTGGGCAATAGATAATTGCTTGGACTCAAGTGTGATGATATTGGAGACAGAAGAGCTAGAAGGTAAATCAGTATAACTCTTGTGCAGTTAGGGAAATCTGGTGGTTTGGTGATAAGGAGTTGCACTGTCAATTCAAAGACACACTGTTTGAATCCTTGGAAGAAAGGTAGGTAATCTCTTATGCAATTTGCTGCCTTTGAAAACTTGACAGTATATAACAACAAAATGTCTGCAGTTTGTTCCAACTTGACAGTATATAACAACAAAATTTCTGCACTTAGAAGACAGTATCCTGGAGAATCGTGAGTTTTCTGGCTTATATAACTGGAGGAATGGCTTCGGTGTTCAGGGAGCTGAGAAACTCTGGAGGGGATAGAGAAGGACTAAATGAGTTTTATTTCGGAAGAGTTTGGTACAGGCTAAAAAGATTATCATGATGCCATTAGATGTGTTAAGTTCATTAAGTATGTTTAGGATTTTTCATGTTAATGAAGAGATAGAGATATATATTTGTGATTTATTCATTCATTCATTCATTCTTTTTATGTGTGTACCGTCAAATTGGATCTGACTGGTACAGGAGGCGATTGTTCCTCCTTCTTCAGCAGAGCATCTGGTGGATTTGAACCGCGCACCTCTGGGATTGCACTGCAGTTTCCTGCCACTAGGCCACCAGAGCTCACCATATTTGTGTTATAGAAGTGTATTAGAGAGGTCTAAGCTTTAGTTTTATTAGTCACCAAAACTGATTTCCCTTTGTCTAGTGTCTACTATCTTCAGCCTTTTCTCTATACTTCTGCGTAGACTGTACTTTGAAAGGGCTAGATCCACTTGTGACCTCTTCAACTTCTGTTGCTTGACTTTGTACATATTGTGCTTGCAATATTGTTCTCCTTCATACCTATCAAGTAACACCCAATTTCAAGAATCACTTCCTCTTGTGAAATCTTTCTTTTCATCAGTTCCAGTTGATCACTGCCCTCTTTATGTCCTTATTTTATATTACTTGCCACATTATATTGTATATATTTACGGTTTTTTCTTCTCAGACTATTTGGTGGGAAGAAGTACTTTTTTTTTTTTCTTTGTAGGCACAGTGGTTCAGCACTTGGCTACTAACATAAAGGCCACCGGTTCAAACCCACCAGATGCTCTGTGAAAGATATCACAGCTTACTTCTGTAAAAGTTACAGTCTGGGAAGCCATCTGAGGTAGTTCTCAGTACGTCAGAATTGACTTGGTGGCAGGGAGTTTGGTTGCGATTTTAATTTTTGGTAGAGTGGCATCCACTTCCTAAATGGCTTGCCTCCGGAAACTGTGTACGAACAGTGCTCAGTCTGTTTGTTTATAGGGTCGCTATGAATCGTGTACGACTTGACAGCATTAAACAACAACAACAGTAACAAAATCTGGCATAGACCGGTTCAGTAAAGTCTGAGTTAATATTAAGACTCATAGTGCCTCGTATAGTTCCCATGCTTTAAATCTTTAGCTCTTCTCTGTTGGGTTACGTTCTTGCTGGTTGTGGTTTTTGGGGTTTCTTTCTTTTTTTTTTTTTTTTTTGCCTTTGCCAAAATAGTATTTTTTTCTCAAAGTCACTTGAAAGACCCCGAGTAAGGAGATCTATCATACACCAGGCGTAGATTCCAAACCCATATTCCTCCATCCCCCAGCATGGGTCTCTGTCAGGATAAAAAGTTGCTTTCTTTGGTAATTCTTGGCTTTTGCTTCATGAAGAGAAGCTCTTTTCCCATAAGCCATCTTCATTTTTTTGGTAGAGCTTTATTTTCAGGAAACAGTGCGTTAGTTGGGTTTGGGTATTATTTTTTAAGAACTGCAAGGTGGATCTGATGTGTTCCACGAAGTGAGGGGTTTGGCCAGAGATGAAGTGGAAAGGTTCTCTAGTATTTGCTTGTCATCTTGCTGCAACCAGAAATCCACATGTGGAAAAGGCATCCAGGAGTATGGTCCTAGGCGAAGTTGCTCTGTCTCTGTATCATAAATACTAATCATTGGTCCTCCCGTCAGAGCATGGGCAGCACACAGCTCTTCCTCCAGCCCTCGGTCTTGGAAGGAGGCTCTGTAACACTGCAGTTTTTATGTTGACAGCAATGCTGAAAATGGCTTTCACTTTCTTCCCGGTCATTTAATTCTGTCACACATAATGTCACTAAGTGGATGTCGTCTTCCTGTCTGTCATATTCACTGAGAAGTTTCTGAGTTTTTGTGACAACTGCCTATCATCACTGAAGCTGCCCACAAGGTGCACTTCGATCCTGCCACATTTTGTGGGCTCAGGAGAGGATTTTATGGAGCTGATGATCAAGGGGACCTAGGCTTTGGTGTTGGATCCATCACAGTGTGTCAAGCAGGTCACCCCATTACCTGTGTGCCTCAGGACCAAAAGTGACAAGTGGTGGCATCATCAGAACCCAGAATGGAGATGGAGCCATCCTTTGGAGAGGTCACTGCAAACTCTCTCTTCTGAACATACCGAAGGCCCTGGGGTCCCACTTGTTGAACAGACTGACCTCTGAGAAGTCTGGCTCTTTCCTCTAGAGTCAGATGGGCACAAATGAGGTCCCCGGCTGGGAAGTGTGCTGGTTGTGTTTTTAAAGAGCTCTGCAAAACAACTATGAGATATCATCTCACCCCAGTCAGAATAGCAAAATTTAGCAGAACAGCAAGCAACAAATGCTGGCGAGGTTGTGGAGAAACTGGAACCCTCCTTATTCACTGTTGGTGGGAGTAAAATGGTGCAACCACTGTGGAAGGAGGTATTATGCACTTTCTCAAAAAGTTGCAAATAGAGATACCATTTGACCCAGCAATTCCACTACTGGGAATATATCCCAGAGAGACCATAACTGACATCCAAGCAGATAAATGCACACCCACGTTTATCGCAGCTTTGTTCACAATAGCAAGGAGTTGGAAACAACCTAGGTGCCCATCAACGAATGAATGGATAGAAAAGCTGTGGTATATTCACACAATGGAATACTACACTGCATTGAAAAACAAGGAACTCAAGCAATATTATCCAAAATGGGTGACTCTGGAGAACAATATGCTGAGTGAAATATCTCAGTCGCAAAAGGACAAATACTGCATGATGTCACTGCTGTAAAATGGGACTGATATTAGGGTTGGGGTAGGACTGAGAAAAACTGGATAAATTGTGTAGCTGCAGTGAAACAGATGAGGGAGAGAATAATTTAAAAGTGATGTATGATAGGCTGTTATGGTTATCACAAGAGTCCACAATTAAGGTTGCATAGTGGAATGGAGGGAGTTTTTCTATTACTTTTCAAAGAGAGAAGCGAACTGGGGGTGGGTGGGGGAGGCTGGGCAGGGAGAGAAGTGTAGCAATGAATGAATGGAAATCCAAAATCTCTGTAAATGTTCATTAAAATTGTTAAAATAAAAATTAAAAAAACTCTGGTAGCTAGTTGAACTGCTAACACAAAGGCCACGCATATTTGGTGGTTTGAGTCCACCTTCCTTTGGAACCAGATGGAGGGTCGGTCACTGAAAGTCTAAACCAACTTGATAGCAGTAAATTTTAGTTTTTTGAATTGTTTGCCCCTTTTGTGGCAGCTGTATTTTGTAAAAGACCTGACCTGTACACTTGACTTTGGGGTTGTGAGTTAGCCCTACAAAGATCAGACTAATGAGTGTCTTTGTTCATCAGTGTCTTGTCTTTGTTCATCTATCAGCTTTTTCATAAGTAAAGTGAGAGAGGTAAGGATGAGCAATTTCTTTGGTACTGTATTGAACTATCATTATGAGGCAGCTGAGTATAAAAAGAAAATGCAAGGTTTTTATTTATTTTGGTTTTTTTCCTATGCAGTAGAAATATTATGGGCAAAGAATTGGGGAAACTTGATTGAGTTTCATAGTTACTCAAAGCTCGATACTGTCGTGTCTGAGCCAACTCACATACTGACCCTCCATCAAGTTTCAGAGGTTAGATTTAAGTACCTTGTGGATTCTAACCACCTGCTTTTGGGTGACAGTCCAATTCCGCATCCAGTATGCACTGGTAGTTACAGTGAAAAAAAAACCATAGTGTTTGGTATAGTGGAAGGCATAAAAAATTAAGGAAAAGATTGTTTGACACATGGCCTTAGCCAGCCGTTGAGGAAGATAGAATAAAATGAACTTTTCAATTTCTTTTACAGGAGGCTTTTCTTAATCATGCAGAGATAATTTGAACAGAGGTAGAGAGCCTGTTAGCAGCAGGCACATTTTTGTTTTCTTTTCTCATCAGAACTTTCTGACCTCTCGTTCTCAACCTTGATAGACCATTCAGTAAAGTTTACTTACCTACTTTACTAGAAGTAGAGGCTTTTGCTTTCAAAAAGTTGTTTTGAGCCTTAAGTATGAACTTTCTTTGACTTAAATTATACAATAAAATATTTAAAAATTTTAATTATGAGACATTTGAAAATTCAGAAGATAACTTCCATATTCCTAAATTGAATACTTTCATTATACATAAATGTAATGTTTTACATTTTACTTTATTGCCTATCTTCTGTGTGTTTGCTACAGTGTTTTGAAAATATACCTGCTTGTTTTGAAAGAATCTTTTTTTGAGTACTTGAATTTACATTTCTAACAAAAATAAAAAAGAAGTAAGCAAACCAATATAAAATAAAAGGGACGTTTTCTATACCTAATCATGATACCATTAGTGCCAAAGTCAAAGTTTTAATATTTAATATTTAAAGGAGCTCTCTTGTAGCACATAGTCAAAGGGAGTTGTCCTGCTAACCTAAAAGTCGTGCTTTGTTGGCTGTTTGCATCCACCAGCTGCTCAGAGGAAGAAAGATGAGCAATTCTCCTCCTGTCTGATTTACAGCCTCAGAAAACCCCCTAGAGGGTTAGCTCTCTGTGGCAATGAGAGAATCATAATGCCACTTTAAAAGGCCAAAGTAAATTTTTAAATGTCGTTTAATAGTTAGCTTGAAATGTTCTCAAATTGAGCTTCTGTTTTTCAGTTACGTTTGTCTGGGTTTTGTGTTATGTTTGGGTGTCGTATGTCTAATCCCATCTCCACCCCAATAAAAAAGCAAAACACACCAACTTGGCCAGTGAGTGGATTCTGACTCATAACAGCTATGTGTGCTGCAGGTAGAACTGTGCCCCATAGGGTTTTCAGAGCTGTGACCTCATGAAAGCAGATAGCCAGGCTTGTCTGTGGAGCTCCCTCAAAGTGGGTTTCCAAGTGTCACCTTTTGGTTAGTAGTTGAACACTTAATGATTTGCCTCCCAGGGACTTGTATGAAGTACTTGAGTCTTTTTAATTTTGAGCTCTTTCCCCAATTCTTTTCAAGAGTTGAAACAACCAGTATAGTATACCTCATGGTTTTTATTCAGGTTTCACTATTTTTAAGAAAATTCCTTTATGTTATGTGTTGCTTTAGGTTTAAGATGATGCCTTGTCTCATGTTTAGAGATGCTATAAACATCTGATGACAGCCTTATCTCTTCATTTAAACATTACATAAATATGAGCATATTTACAGAAATAATATTGAGGAAAAAGACTGGAAAGAATTCAGTGTTATTCATTACTTCTGGTTTAGTTTGGGATGCCTTCTGACTTTATATTTTTTCTTCTGCGTTTTTAAGAGTTCTCCAATGAGGAAGCAATGCTTTTTATACTAAGAAAAAATAATACTTAAAGGATTATTTAAACTTGATACCTTTGAATGATTACATCAGTGGCTTCATTTATTCGTTCTGGTTATATAGTTCATTATGTGTTGAACTGCTGACTAAAAGGTTGCAGTTGGAATTGACCACCCCTGCTGCATGAAAAAGATGAGGCAGTCTTTTCCCATCAAGATTGCTGTTAAGTTGGAATCTAATCAGAGGCAGTGAGTTTTAATTGTATTACAAGTTGTGATTATTTATTAATAGTTTAAGCTTTTTTTAGACATAACAAATAGAAAACTGGTCTCAGCTATAACCATTTTGTAATAGTTCTCAAATAATGCAAATTAATAGAAAAGCTCTTGACCTCAAAGTAAATCTGATTTCTCACATTACTTCACAGATCATAACTGCACATAAACTTATATTTCACTGAGCATCATCACTTGATCCTTGATTGTCCTTGTGAGAATATGGCAGATTGGTATCTGCTCTGTCTGGTGGCCAGCCCTTGCCCATAGGGCACTCTAGTGACTTAGTGTAAGGAGTTGTACCACCTATAAAGAAGTAAATAGATCAGAGTAGTCAAGTTAGTTCATAGGCTCCTTGCCCTTCCCCCCAGCATTATTGATTGTTTCAATGTAATATCCACCTGACCCAAAGGCAGCTTGCATATATGCCTTTAAACAGAGCTCTGGTGGTAGAGTGCATAGTATGTTGGCACAGATAATCAGAAGGGCATATGTCTCCAGTGATTCCAGTCAATAGGAGAAAGATGAGTAGTAGTCTCCTTCCATTAAGATGTACAGCGTGAAGTCTCTTGGAGGGTTGCTGTGAGTTGGAACCAGTTTGATGGCAGTTAATGAGCCTTTAAGTAACACGTGTCTTTGAATTTCTTGGTGAAGAATGTTAAATATATCCTGGACTGATGGAAGGATGAGCAAATCTACCTTGAAAGAAGTACAGCCAGAATACCCTCTGGAAGCACAGATTTTTTGGGGGTGGGGGAATTCTAATAGAAACAGATGGCAAGATTGCATTTCACTGTCTTTTGTGGACCTGTTATCAGGTGGGGCTATTCTCTGGAGAAGGTAGAAAGTCATAGAAAAAAGGATTTTAATAAGTTGGATTGGCATAACGGCAGTAATATTGCTATTTCTTAATAGTGTCCACTCATTAGACCCTTAAGGGAGTCCTTGGTAGTATAGTTTGTAGCAAGTTGCGTGCTGCTAACCCAGAGGCTGCATGATCAGCATCCTATGGGAGAAGATGAGCTGTTTCCTTTTCTTGCTATTTACAGCCTTGGAAACCCAATGGGGGGTTGCCAGAAGTAGAAACTGCCTTTATGGAAATGAGGTTTTTTGTAAGTTAGGCCATGCGGACATGGTGACTGATTTGGAACATGTGCAAGCAGATGATTGGTTTGAGTCCAGCTTCAACCAGATCATTCATGCTTGATTTTCTGTAATTGCTAAGATTGTTTAGAATAATAACTTCTAAAAAGATTGATAATCATGTTTTAATAAACCTGTTTAATAGTATTGAACAGGTCTTCCTTTTATGTTTGTGGTTATTTTCCCAACATTGACAGCATTATATTTGAGGACAGATCTTGAAATACTTTTTTTTTTTTAAAGGAAACAAGTTTTATTTTTATAATCAGAACATATTCTTATATTGGCTACCTTCATTGTCTGGGGCTTTGGCCCAGGCATCACCAACTGTGTGCTCTCTGCTGGCCACTGAGACCTATCATGGTGTGAGGTAGGTCTAAGGGACACCCAGCTCCCCCACCTCCCACCTATCCATGGTGGCTACCTCAGTGGATGGGAACCCCTCCCTCTTTTGCCTTATTCTCCTTGCAGCCCCCAAATACCCCCACCTGAGCCGCTCTCTTAAGAACTCTTGACCTCCTCTGCAAGACAGATCCCCGTCTCAGCTCCTCCAACAGCCTGGGCTGCGTACAGCAGGAGCCAGGGTCAAGTGCCTCACTGGCTGTCAAGTATGCCCCTCGGCCAGTACCCCCACGGGCACGCCTCCTTCTCTCTGTCCATGTGGTGGGTGTTGTCAGTGGGGGGCCAGCTCTGTGATGACCCTCCTGTGACCACTCGAGCTGCCTCACTATGTGTCCCCACAGCATAAGGCATGGTTGTCTCAATGATGACCACCTCCAGGGGCTCCGGCCAGTGACCAGGGCATGGCTCAGTCGCCAACAGCTCTGGATCCTCGATTTACAAAATAGACTGAAAAATCTGAAATCATTTAGTAGCAAAATAATTATGGTAAGAAAAATCATTACAGAGCTTCGACTGAAAGGGGCAGCCAGCTGGTCCCTGAGGTTGGCAGCGGGGGTGATCTGGGGCCTTAAGGTTGCTGACCATACCTTTGGTTAGAAAATGAGGCATCAAAAGATGAGGCTTAAGTGCACCCCATCAGCCCTCAGCTATGGCTCACAGCTCCTGCAGGGACAATCTATTGTCAGCCAGTTTCCTGGCTTGCTTCAAGTAAGGCACCTCTGGGCGAGTGGCTGGTGGCCTGAGAGACATTGTGGGGATGGCGGGGAGGGATGGGGTGAGGGTGCAAGGAGGTGGCTGAGTGTGTGCGCCTGGAATTTGGGGTTACATCTTTAACGTCTTCAAGCCTTCCTTTGAGATCTTCTGGGGTTTGAGCCAGTGTTAGGCTTCTCAGCGTGGGGGGTGGGGGTCTTGCTAGGGGCCTCAGAACACAAAGGGGCTTGCTCTTCTAGGCCCTGGGGACATTCTCGTGTCTGCATGCCCTCACTGCAACCTGTCTGGCTGTAGATGCTGTGGCTGATACGAAGATGGTGAATGCAGAGACAGTGCCTGAGAGGGCCTGCGACAGGGCAGCCGGGTAGCTGTAGCCCATGAAGCTGGCTGCAGGGGCAGGCCAGGCTGAGTAGGGGTACTGGTCATAGGTGGCTGGCCTGTACTCGATGTAAGGCGAGGAGAGTGAGGGAACAGGAGCTGCTGGGGCAAACAGGCTGGGTTGCAGGATGGCTGGCAGGTAGATGTAATGAGGAGTGAGCCCTTAGGTCCGCTGGATCATGGCGAGGTGGAGCTGCTGTACTTCTTTTTTTTTTTTTTTCCTGTAATTATATTTTATTAATTTCCATAAACATTTACAGAGATTTTGGGCTTCCACTCATTCATTGTTGCACTATTCTCTCTACCCTCCTCCCAGTTTGT
>NW_006399946.1:598080-600330 GCF_000299155.1 Elephantulus edwardii
CAGAGGGTCAAGGACTGCACCCTCCAATATGGATTGAGGCTCAGTGTCAAGAAGACAAAGATTCTCACCACTGGACCAATTGGCAGCATCAGGATGGATGGTGAAGAGATTGAGATTGTTTACAGTTTTAGTTTGCTTGGCTCCACAGCCAACACTCTTGGCACCAGCAGCCAGGAAATTAAAAGATGTATTGCGATGTGAGAGTCTGCTGTTAGGAACCTCTCCAAGGTACTGAAGAGCAATGGTGTGTCTCTGGAGTGCATCTAAGGTGTATCTGATACAGGCCGTGGTCTTTGCAATCACTTGTTATGTGTCAGAGAGTTGGACAATGACTAGGGAGGATGGAAGGAGAATTGATGCCTTTGAGCTGTGGTGCTGGAGAAGAGTATTGAGTGTACTATGGATTGCTAAGAAAACAAAACAGATTCACCCTGGAGAGGGTTAAACCGGGCTGCTCCTCGGAGGTAAGGATTCTGAGGTTTCGTGTGACATTCTTTGGACATGTTGTTAGGAGGGACGGGTCCTTGGAGAGGGACATCATGCTTGGTATGTGGAGGGACAACGCAGGAGGGGAAGGCCCTCTATGAGATGGACTGATTCAGTCACTGGGGTAATCGGGATGGGTGTATCGGAGACAATGTGATTGGCACAGGACAGAGCAGGGTTTAGGGCTGTTGTACATAGGATCGCTATGAGTCTCAAGTGACTCAAGGGCACACAGCAACAACAACTTTTTTTTTTTATTCCTAATCTGAGGCTTTTCTATCTTGATGTTGCTTATCTTGAATTAAATTTGGTCTGAACCTTTTAAATAATTAAATTTGTTTAAAGCCGATAAAATTTGCTTTAAAATAAACCTGTTTATGTCTAATCTCTGAGATTTTTCACATCTCCATATTGCTTGTCTTAGAATTACTGCTGAACTGAGTTTGGCATTTCAAGGAAACATGCATAATTTACATGTAAATACGGATGAGTAATCACTTAAAATTTTTTTATTTGGTGGTTCTGTGTAGTTATTTTTAGCTTAATGACCTTCCTTTTTAAGATTGAAGGAGTTTACTGACTTAAAGTTTCTATATTTAAAAGAAAATCATTCCTCTAAAGTTAAGTTTTTAAATGCAAAGCATGAATATTAAAGATACTTCATGCTGAAAAAAGAATTTTGGGCCAACAAAACAGATCAATCCCATTAGAGACTTCAGGGTCTGCTGACCTAAAATTTGCAAGTGTTTTCACATCTCAACTTCCATGTTTTTATTAACCCATGCTTCAAAATGCCATTAAAATATCCCTAAAATGTTTGCTATTGGTACTACTACAAAGTCTGTTTCTACAGTAACTCTGCGACATTCTATTTTCTAGGTTGTTGTCTTTAGTAATAGATCATCAGGTCTCTTTCTTGGAAGCTACTGGATAGGTTTGAACGACCAGTGTTTTGTTCAAGGACTGTGTGTTTAACCAATCGTTGAACTACCACAGTTCCTTCCTAAAATATTTAAGGTTGTTCACCTTAAACCTGTTCTATACACAATGTTCAGAAAAGGTTATGTGTATACTATATATAGATGGAAGATCATTTAATCCAAACAGTAAAATTAATCACGTCACAATTATACTCAGACTTCATTTTCTTTAAAATGTTCAAGATGTGTGAGACAAAGTCTCAGTATTATTCTAAGGAGCATCCTGACTCTTTGACAATGTCTCCTATATTCAGTACTCTTCCCCAGAACCACAATTCAAAGGCGTCATGATGTTCTTCTTTGGTCTTCCTTACTTGTTTAGCTTTCCTGAGCATATAAAACATTTGAAAATACAAAAAAAACCCCAAAACAAAACCACATTGGAAAATAGCATTCCTTGAGTCAGGTCCACCTTTCTCTTGACATCTTTGCTGTTAGTGTTTTAAAGAGGTGAAGTCTTAACATCACATATGCTTAATAAAATATTTTGATTTCTGGACCACCTGCTTCTGTGAGTGTTGAATTGTGGATTTCAGTAAATGTAAATTACATTTAACTTCATTCTTTCCTCCCTTTATCCTCACATTGTCTGTTGCACTTAAGAGCATTTTAAATTTCTTTCTTTTTTTTTTCTAATATTAATTTTTTTATAAAGGTTTGCTTTGTATAACTCAATTTTGTTGTGTATCATTTTTTTCTATAATTATATTTTATTAATTTTCATAAACATTTACAGAGATTTTGGGTTTCCATTCATTCATTGTTGCACTATTCTCTCTACCCT
>NW_006399946.1:600430-606669 GCF_000299155.1 Elephantulus edwardii
AGAAGGTATACTGCGCTTTTTTGGGGTGCATTAGTCTATAGATATCTATGAGGTCAAGTTGGTTTATTGTGTGATTTAATTCTTCAGTATCTATGTTGAGTTTTTTTCTGGTAGTTCTATCTTTTCTTGAGAGGGGTGTATTGTACTTCTAAAAAGCGTGGCTGCAGGCTCTGCAGCTTGGCCTCCAGGTATGCCAAGTTCACATAGGCCTTGCCGCCATCGGTGTTGGGGTTGGGGTCTTTGCAAGCTCACTCAGCCGCTGCATGGTCGGCCATGGTCATGAAGCCGTAGCCGTGGGACGGTTCGTGATGACCACAGCCTCCTCGGTGTCCCTGAAGCCCTCAGAGTACTTCCTGAGCGAGGCACTGGTGGTGTGGTAGGGCAGGCCACCCACGAAGATCTTGGTGAACATGGTGTTCTTCTGCAAGCAGTGCATGGTGATGCAGGCGGCCAGGGCCCGCTCCAAGCCCACATGCCACCACGGGGTGCAGCAGCATGAGGGCGCCTACAGGTCCGGGCCCCACAGAGCTGCACGCATCGGGGCTAGCTACGCGCAGGCAGCGAGGATGCCTTTGGCTGCTGGCCGCAGCCCTGCCCTGCACTGTGGGTGCCATGCCCGCCCCAGTCTTGAAATACTTTTATGATGAGCGTGACACCTTCCTCTTTTTAATTTGTCATTCCTAACATAAATCATGATTGTCTGGTTCAAAGTGGTCAGTACAAGTCCATCTCAATTCAGTAATGCCTAGGATGCCAGTCTTTATGTATTCCATTTAATTTTTACAATGTTCATTTTTCCTAGATTCATACTCTGAACATTCCATGATGCATTTACTACTAATGGATATTTGCAACTTTTTCTCATTTTGAGTGTTGCCACATCAGCAAACGAAGGCTCTTCATTGGATGAAAACCTTAACTCCATTTGTATATCATTGTGGTCGATTGAGCTCTCTGTAATTTGCATTTTGAGTTCTTTCCAACCTTAAAGGGTCTCATCTACTGGCAGTATATTGAATAGTGTTCCCACTGCTCTTCAAAAAGTTTCCAGTATAATTCCCTTATATTAGAAGTAAATGATTAGTCCTGCTTCCTAATCTGTCATGGTTTGGAAATGCCATTTAGACCTCCCCAACATAGGGGACTTTGCTGATATTTGAAGAACTGGTAGCATAGCCTTTCACATTATAGCAACACTCAGTCCACCACAATATGATAAACTGACAGATTGTTAGATGGTTGGAGACAAATCATTGTTCCTTCAATGGCCTTTCATTGTATGACCCCCAGGTACTATGCAAAACAATAGGTAGGTAGGTAGGTAGGAAGTAGAAGTTCTAAACTGTATTGGGCACTTATGTGGGATGGCTTGTAAAACCATGACCCTAAGTCCCCAATCCAAGGAATCAGGTCCTGTGACATGTTTGGTCCTGCTGAAAACAGCCTCAGCAGCAGCCCCTCATAATCATTGTAAATATATCATACAGTGTTTTTCAGTTAAATTTTTTACAGGAATGCAACTAAATAAAACTTTTCCATCATCATAAACCAAAACTCAGTACTTCATAAAGACTGACTACCCCCCCCCCCCCCAAAAAAAAAAACCCCAACCAACCTGGTTCTCTTTTCTCCACTCCCGTTTGCTCTGGTAACCTGTAAGAGGTCCCTATCCATTTATATATTTTGTATGTGTGTGTGTTTTCATAATGTGAGGTCCTTTGGTTTTTGACATTTCACTCAGTGTGTTTAAGCTCCATCTGTATTATAGCATGTATCAGCTTCATTTCCACTACTGGCAGAATAGTATTGTGTGTGTATCACATTGTGTTTATCCATTTAATCTGTTAGTAAGTATTTCGTTTGTTTCCAACTTTTGACCGTGAACATTGATGTACATACTTGTTCTGATCTCTGCTTTCAAGTCTTTTGACCTAGGAGTGGAATATCAAAAAGCACTGATAGTGTAATGCCTAATATGTTGTACTGCTAACGAAAAGGTTAGTGGTTTGAATCTATCAACTGCTTAAAGGGAGAAAGATGAATACTGTCCTCTCATGAAGATTTAGAGCCTCACATCCTGATGGAGAGTTATAAATGGGACTCAACTTGACAGCACTAAAGGCGGGGTGGGTGGGGATGTGTGTGGGTGTCTGTGTAGGTGTGTGTGTATTTTAAAATGGTAGTTCTATTTCTAGGTATGTGGGGTTTGTTTTTTAAGATTTGCCACACTTGTTTTCCACATAGTGTGCTGTTTTGTTTCTAGCAGGCAGTACACATAGGTCTCAGTTTTCCCAAATTCTTGCTAACACGTCTTTTTTTCCTTTTTCAAATATATATGTATTGTGTGTATGTATCGGTGTGTGCTTGTGTGTTTAATGTATTGTGTTTCTGATATTAAATCACAACCAGAGGAGACACTGTTAGCATAATACCCTGCAGACTACGCCACCATAGCTCCTGTAGCCAGCCACCCTAGTAGGCTTAAAATGATACCTGGTTTGATTTTTGTGATCTGATGAGTAGTGTTGTTTAACATCTTTTTATGTATTTGGTGGTCATGTTGAATGTCCTTTTTAGTGAATTATCCAAGTTTTTTGGCCCATTTTGTAACTGAGTTGTCTTTTTCTTTTTTATACGGATTTATTTACAAAGTTTGAATACATTGTTTTTCACACAAGAGCCTTCCCATTTCCTTCACCCCCACCCATCAAATTATGCAACCCTACGATTAACACCCCCCATCCTCACCCTTCTGCTTCCACACATCCCTCCCATCCTCATACTCATGTTGCAATAAGTTTTATACAGTATTTGCCCTTGTGAGACTGAGTTCACTCAGCTTAATGCTCTCCACTCCCAAGTTAGGTAGTAATTTACAAAATCATTGCTCCTATGTGCTGCATAGTATTCTATTGTGTAAATGTTGTACAGCTTCTCAATCTATTTGTTTGTGGTTGGATATCTGGGCTGTTTCCATGTTCTTGGGGTATATTCTAAGCAATGAAATAGCTGGTTTATAAGGAATTTCTAGGTTCAGCTTTTTGAGGCACCTCCAAACTGCCTTCCAGAGTGGTTGTACCATTTAACAATTCAAAATGCATAATCTGATGAGGATAAAATTGATGAATGGGACCTTCTAAAGATTATATCCCTGTGCACATCAAGAACCTTGTGTTTATTGCGGCTTTGTTTGCAATAGCAAAGAGTTGGAAACAAGCTAAGTGCCCATCAACAAATGAATGGATAGAGAAGCTGTGGTATATTCCTCCAATGGAATACTATGCTGCATTGAAAAACAAGGAACTCATGCAATATTTTTCAAAATGGGTGACCCTGGAGGACATTATGCTGAGTGAAATATCTCAGTCACAAAAGGACAAAAATACTGCCACTGTTGTAGAATGGGACTGACATCAGGGTTGGGGTGAGACTGAGAAAAATTGGATAAATTATGTATACTTCATTGAAACAGATGAGGGAGAGAACAGTTGAAAAGTGATATATACTTGGGTATTATGGTTATGACAAGAGTCCAGAATGAAGGTTGCATAGTGGAGTGTACTGGGGGGGGTATTGTATATTAATGAAGGAATTTTTCTTTTACTTATCAAAGAGAAGAGTGAACAGTGGTGGGGGGGAGGAGTGAGCAGGGAGAAAAATGCAACAGTGAATGAATGGAAATCCAAAATCGCTGTAAATGTTCATTAAAATTAATAATTTTTTTTAAACCAATTTTGTCCAATAGGGTGAAAAGAAAACCTACCAACTGGTAACAGATATTTGACAATACCATCTCAGATCAGAGTCTCATAATGAACGTTCATAGAATATTCCTGGTTATCCACAAGAAAAAGATGGATAACCCCATTACAAAATGAGCAAAAGACACAGAGTTTTCACAGTGAAGACATTAAATGGCCAACAGACTCATGAAGAAATGCTTAGATGCAAATTAAAACCACAATGAGATACCATCCCATTCCAGTAGAAGTGGCATAGTTTAACAGGACAGCAACTAATAAATGTTGGAGAGGATGTGGCAAGATAGGAAACTCTTATACATTGCTGATGGGTTTGTAAAATAGTTTGGGTTTTGTGTGTGTGTGTGTTTTAAATTTTTCCTTTTGTGGTTGTCAAGTTATGTGTTATAAGATTCTTGTTATGTGGCTTCCAGAAAATTCCTCCAGTCAGTAATTACCCTTTTCAGGTTTTTGGTGAAGCCTTTTTATTATAGCTCTTAGGTACCGTTTGTTCTTAGGTTCCATCCCGTCAGGTTCAATTCATGACGATCCTGTGAACAGACAACCTGAGCCCTACCCTATGCTGGACCATCTTCTTCATCTCTGACACACAGGGCCCATTGTTGAAGTACATAATCAATCCATTTCATTAGGAGTCTTATCCTTCACTGACCGCTCCATCTTTCCAAGCGTATTTCTAAGAAATAGCCTCACTTAGTATGAGAGATAAAGCTTCTCCATCTTAACTTCCAAGCTTCACTCTGGCAGTACTTTTTCGAAGACACACGTGTTTTTTTTTTCCTTTGGCAATCAGCTGCAGTGCATCAGAGAGCTCTACAGTGACTAAGGATGACAGAAGAAAAATTGATGCCTTCACATTGCTGTGCTGAGAGAGTGTTGAATGTCCATGACTGCCAAAAGGTGGTGTTTAGTTGTCTCCAATTCCTGAGGGCCCCATAATGTAATTTCTCAGAATTTCTGCTGTGCTTACGCACTTAACTGTTGTTGCAGTCACTGTGTCCACCCATCTTGTTGAGAGTCGGCCTCTCTGTCACTGACCTTCTGTTTTTCTAAGTATGATGTTCTTTTTTCAAGCACTGATCTCTTCAGATCAGTGTGTGAGATGAAGTCTCACCATTTTTTTCCTCTAAGGAGCACTCAAAATGAGTATGAAATTAAAATGGTTTTGTTACTACTGCTTTTATTGTCAGTATTGTAAATTACTTTTTTTTTCTTTGTGGATTGACAGAAAATACTAACAAGAGCAAATTACATTCATCAACATTGTATGTCCTGCATATTACTAAGGATAAAATGTACAAACTCAAACTGATAGTTTTAATTGCAGTTCTTGATAACTCAAATAGTAAAATATTATAAATTGTAGACTGCCTGTATTTGATAATGTACTTCCCAGAAACCTTCCTGATCTTTGTTCTTGGATAGAACCCTTACATTTATTATAAAACCCACCTCCATAAAGTTGGTTTCTGACTACGGTTTGGAAGGACAGAGTAGAACTGCCCATAGGGTTTCCAAGGCTGTGGATCTTTAAGTATACTGCCTCATTATTTTCTTGAGGAGGTTAGTGCATTAGAGACGTTTTAGCCACCATGCCACTAGTATATTATAGTAAATAAATCTACCCTTTTCTTAGGACGGAGGTATTATTTTCCAAGCCTTTTCACTGTTTGTGGCAGACTAAGGGTAAAGTATTTTTATAATTATTAATAATGAGACAGATAGCCAGGAATGAGATAGAACAGAGAACATGAAAAACGGGGCCAGCAGTTCTCCACTGAAAAGCACCCCCATTCCAGTTTCACTGCATCTTTATTGAAGATTATCAGGAAGTAAATCACAAAGATAATTTAATGCAAATGAAGCCAAGCTCTTTCTATTGAAAACCATCCCCTTGACTCTGGAGGGGAGGGATCAGCAAATGCAAGAATCTGCTAAACCCTTAAGGATTGCCTAGGTGCCTCAGGACGAATTACATCCTGAAATAGCATTCAGTTTATTACAAAAATTTAGAATTGGTTTCCCATAACTGTTTAATATAAGTCATTGTTATGATAGTCTGGAATAAAAGCAGCTAGCGCATTTGCTTGTACATGATGTGTGGAAATACTGGAGATTTGTGGGAAATTGTCTAACTCATCTCAGATAGTAAGCCCAAGGAGCTCCAGTCAGAAAATCAATAGGACATCAACAAGGCAAAGAACAAGAACCATATGGTCCTATCAATTGAAAAAGTCTTTGATAAAATCCAACACCCTTTCCTGATTAAAGCACTCAACAAAATACGATTAGAGGGTAATTTCTTTAACACAGTAAAAAGTATCTATGAAAACCCAAGAGCCAACATTGTTCTTAATGGAGAGAGGTTAAAGGCATTCCCTTTAAGAAGAGGAACTAGGCAAGGATGCCCACTATCACCTCTTTTATTCAATATTGAGCAGTAAGACAAGAGAAGGGAATAAAAGGTATCCAAATAGG
>NW_006399946.1:612489-613780 GCF_000299155.1 Elephantulus edwardii
GAGATTTTGGGTTTCCATTCATTCATTGTTGCACTATTCTCTCTACCCTCCTCCCAGTTTGTTCTTGTCCAAATGCCACAGTGCTTGTCAAAGCCTGTTCTGATTAATCTTCTTTGTTAGTGAAATTTCTTTACATTGAGATCTAGTCCTTTCTGAAACCTTGCATCTCCTTCAGGAAATGCTCCAAAATTTTCTGTCGTTCTGTAAGCAAAGTTGTGTCATCTGCACAGTATAGATTGTTGGTGAGTTTCTTCTAATCCCAATGTCATTGTTTTACTTCATATAGTCCAACTTTTCAGATTGTCTCCCACTCCATGACTGTTTCAAGGAATTGGCACTGGTGGTGCATCATCTGTTTCTTCTGGTCCCAGGGGCACTGGATTCAGAGGTTCAGGTTCTCTTTGTATATTATTATTTTGGGACTAATTGAAACAATTAATGTATCTTTTTGACTTTTGACTTAGACTTTCCTTTGTCCTAAATAGAGAGTTGCACCTTAGGTGACTGCTCACATGCTTTTAAAACCCAATTTGTTACTCTCTAAACATGTAGAAAATTGTCATCTTGTATATTATTCCAGTTGACCTTGATCCTGAGATCATAGGAATAGCAACTAATTCCCTCAGCATGGTTGGTAATGATTAAGAAATGTACATAACTGCCTCCTGTTGGCATGTGCTATCTGGTTAGAATGAACTTATAACTGACCATAACATGGGATGAGATTGCTAATCTTTATCCCATGGAGGTGCTGGTGGATTTGAACCATCTGCTTCTGAATTGGCAGTGCAATCCTGTCCATAGTTGTTGTTGTTATGTGCGTCGAGTGGTATGCATCTCATAGTGGCCCTATGTACAGCAGCCCTAAACCCTGCTCTATCCTGTGCCAATCTTAATGTCTCTGACACATCTGCTCCCATTACCCCATCTCGTTGAGGGTCTTCCTCTCCTGCGCTGTCTCTCCACCCTCCCATAAATATACTATCTTCCCAACTTGTGTATGGCCCTTGTAAAAATGAGTGTAGGTAATGACATGTCAGATAAGGGACTTATATCTAGAATTTATAAAACACTTGAGCACCACAACAAGATGAAGGTAAATAATCCAATGAGCACAAGATATAAACAGACACTTCACCAAAGAAGACATTCAGATGGCCAGCAAACACATGAAGAAATGTTCAAAATCCCTAGCCCTCTAAAGACAACTATGAGATATCATCTCACCCCAGTAAGAATAGCAAAATTTAACAGAACAGCAAGCAACAAATGCTGGCGAGGTTGTGGAGAA
>NW_006399946.1:614492-616676 GCF_000299155.1 Elephantulus edwardii
GGGGTGGGCAGGAAGAAAAGTGCAACCATGAATGAATGGAATTCCAAAATCTCTGTAGATGTTCATTGAAATTAATAATAATAATTTTTAGAAAATTTAGACTGATTGTAGTTAGCATGAGGACGGCTAACTCTGACCTCTGCTAACTTTACAAAGGAGAAATGGGTCCCCATCAACAGCATCCAGCAGTACAAAAACCTAAGTCCTTTTAAAAGTTGTCTGTACTCACTTTGCTTAATTCCAACATTAGTCTTCCTGCTCTGTTGGTGCCAAAATCTTTTGCAGTAACCACGCAGAGCCTACAGAACTGCATTTATGGTTATAAAGTTTATTAGGAAAGTTAACAGGGTCTAATTCAGGTAGTCAGCAGGATACAATACCCTACTCCAACAGCTTCTCAAGCATGGTTGCAGGTTTTTTGAAAATGGCTTAATGTTAACAGAGTTCCTTCCTCCTGCCAGTTAGGGTGCCTACCCTCAGTCCTGCAGCAAGCTTGAGTGAAGAGCCCTGGCTCTGTGAGTCCCAAGTTCTGTCTATGATTCTCTCCTGAGGCTTCTGTTGTTCTTGTGTAGATTCTGATCTGAATGGTACAGGAATCTCTAAACTTGAAAGATGCACACTTCATTCTCTATGCTATGTTGGTTGGGGTTGTTTTTTTGTTTGTTTGTTTTTTAATTTGCTGGTATAGTAAGCCGCAGATTTCTGCAGCTCAATTTACTCAGTTTAAATGTAGTGGAATGACAAGATCAGCCTATTGTGGATAGACTAACTGTTTATTTGATGTAGCCTAGTCATGTGGCAAAATCAGTGTCTCAGAATCTGTTTGGTCTGCCTGTCTGCCTATGTGTATACTTGTAGATCATTGTGTATGTTGTTACAGATAATGCAGGATTCTGTTTTTGCTTACCATGTATCTGTTATCAAATTAATGATTTTCCCCTTCCCATTTCCTTTCCTCACCAGAACCATCAAAAATAGTTGAGTGAAAATCTTTATGAAATTGTAGCTTTATTCTAATTCCATTTTTGTATCTGTAAATTTATTTGGATTGTGTTAATGCTTGAGTATATGTGATTATATT
Source organism: Elephantulus edwardii (assembly GCF_000299155.1). Classification (NCBI taxonomy): domain Eukaryota; kingdom Metazoa; phylum Chordata; class Mammalia; order Macroscelidea; family Macroscelididae; genus Elephantulus; species Elephantulus edwardii. Next base: position 615,574 of record NW_006399946.1, read on the forward strand.
ATCTTAAAACTTCTGGAGGGTCTGCATTGAGTCTGTTCTGACTTGATGGTTCATAACAGGTCCTTTGTCTTGAAGGCAAAGCACCTAACAATGATGAGATAAGCTTAATATGGAGTATTTTTATAATTCTTTTCCCTTTTTTTGATATTTATTTTAATAGGAGTTTACAGAATATAGTTATTTTCTAAATGTCATTAAACTAGTTATTTGTATTGGTCACATGTAAGAATTTTTTCTATTTATTGAATTTTAGAATTCCTCAGCAGAAGAGTATTTGTTTACTACATAAATTGCTTTAAATATTGTATTTCTCAGGGGAGCTCTGGTGGCTTAGTGGCAAGGAACTGCAACTACAACCCCAGATGTGCACGGTTTGAATCCACCAGATGCTCTGCAGGGGAAGGAGGAACAATCTCCTGTACCAGTCAGATCGGATTTGACGGTACACTCACACAAAAATAATAAAATATTTCTCATTAAAACTTCTGCTTTTAGTTGTTAGGAGTTTTTTTGTTGTTGCTGCTGCATTGGTTTTATTTTTTAGGTTACTTCTAGGATCAACATTTTTTATAATTGCAGCTTGTCTTTCAATAAAGAAAAATTGTGCCCAGTTTAAAAAAAAACAGTATTATAAAGCAAATAAGACAGTGTAATACTACTGAATACAAGAAATAGTAACTTTTGGGGGGGATTTTTAAGCTTCATACATAGAAGCAGAAATACTTTAACTACTCTAAAGCCTTCTAACGTTAATAGATGTGACGTCATTTTAAAAAGTACTTTGCCAGAACTCTCCTTGTGTACTCTCCCAATTATTACCTTCCCTGCAAACTACCATCCTGTATTGAAATTTATGTATAAAATTAGCCACATAGCACTTTAACTGTAACGTTGTTGTTGTTATGTGCCGTCAACTCAACTGCGACTCATACTGACCCTATGTACAACACCCCCTAAACTCCGCTCTGTCCTGTGCCAATCGCACTGTCTCTGACACTCCCATCCCAATTATCCCAGTCACTGAATCAGTCCACCTCATAGAGGGCCTTCCGCTCCTGCGCTGTCCCTCCATCCTCCCAAGCATGATGTCCCTCTCTAAGGAC
>NW_006399946.1:616986-618633 GCF_000299155.1 Elephantulus edwardii
TTTCCCATGGCAATGCACCTTTTAATTTCCTGGCTGCTGGTGCCAAGACTGTTGACTATGGAGCCAAGCAAACTAAAGCTGTGTACAATCACTAGCATCTGGTAGACAACAAATCTAAAAAGAGACTCCTAGCCAAGAAAAAGACTCATTAAAGAGGGGCCTTCTGATCATTCCACAGCGTGAAGGGCGGCTGTGAATAATTCATACCCTGTGCACCATTAGTGGTGCCCTTTTAGGTATACTAACAGCTGTTACACAACCATTTCCTTTTGATACTGAGTTTCAACAATATTCTTGATCTTCTTCATATAACTTTAAACATTGAAGTACTCCAAAGAACCATGTACACTATTAAGCTGGGGAAAAAAAGGTTATCTTCTCTAAGTTGGTTAGTTTGTTGTTTTGTATTTTTTCCATGATCACAATTATCAGTTTTACTCCGAAGGCAGCAAAAAGCAAGGGGGGGGGGCGGCTAGGAAGAAGCAAGTAGAATAAATAAAGTTTTCCAAGATGAAAAAATAAAAATGAGACCATCTCATTTTTTAAAAAATCTCAATTCCTGAAAATCAGTTATTATCAGAAACCACGAACCAGCTGTGAAAGTGGTAATGAAGTTACCTCATTTTTTAAGGGGAATAATTTTAAAGTCTACAGAAAAAAAAGGACAGCATAAGGTCATTAAAAAAATTTTTTTAGAATACTTCAAACATCTACCTCACTGTGCCTGCACTTACCCAACTCATTCTGAAAAAAGGGGACCAGAATACAGTTCCTACCAATAAGACATGGCATGTTGGTCTTGAGGAAACTGTGTCTCCTGAAATACTATTTAAAAAATCGAAATGAGCAAGTCAAAGAGTACAAAGAGAAGATATTTTTTTCCTTCTCACTTTAATTTTTCCTTGATTTGCTCTTTGAGGATTGAACAAAACAAAACAAAAAAAATTTTTTTTAAAACAAAATTTTAAGTCTCACAATCCTGAATTAATATGAACTCAAGGCTAACAAGGCCAAGAAGTGCTGCTTTTTATAATTAAGACAAAAGGATGTTACATGAGCAGGACACTGGGGTTCTAATTCCATTATATTTACCGTAAAACACACTAAAGGCAGGTTGGAGACTGGGTAAGGGAGTTGAAACCTCCTTTACAAGGCAGCATGACAGACAACAGGATCCTAACTAGATTTTAAAGAATGGATTCTACTAGGGTCTGGGAGGAGGAGAGTCACATAATTTTCACAGTTTCAAAATTATCATTCTGAATTTAGGAATAAGAGGCATTTGGTTGCAGATACAATTTCCTCTGTAGGTTGTTGTTGTTGTTATGTGCCATCGAGTCGTTTCCGACTCACAGCAACCCTATGCACAACAGCTCTAAACCCTGCTCTATCCTGCACTGCCTCTGACACACCCATCCCGATTACCCGTCACCGAATCAATCCGTCTCATAGAGGGTCTTCCCCTCCTACGCTGTCCCTCCACCTGCCCAAGCATGATGTCCCTCTCCAAGGGCCCGTTCCTCCTGGCAACGTGTCCAAAGTATGTCACACGAAGCCCCAGAATCCTTGCCTCCAAGGAGTAGCTTGGTTTAATCCTCTCCAAGATGAATCTGTTTGTTTTCCTGGCAGTCCATGGTACATTCAGTA
>NW_006399946.1:621443-638243 GCF_000299155.1 Elephantulus edwardii
AAAGATAAATCCCTTATTGTGGGGGTAAGCGTTAGTTACAGTGTTGACCCCACCCCTAGCCCAGTGGACCCACTTACTTCCCAGCTCCACCCTCCACCAGGATAACCCTTCTCATCTACCAAGTCCCTTCAGAAAATGTCTTCCATTGTCCAACCCATGATGTGAGAGTTTGTATCTTAAGCTTTCTTGGCTTTTGTGATTCCAAAAACGTTGACTGCTGACATTTTTCTTTTGACCAGTGTCTCTTAAGTTTAGTTGTGCTGTCTCCAAGGGAAGGTGACGTGTTCTGTAGAACTTCTGTGTAGATTATGTTTCCCCTTCCGCTGGAAATCCCAGGTACCTGTGAAAAACGCCTGTCTGTCGCTTATCTGAGGTGGCTGTGTCCCTCAAGCCTCACTTGCGCCCAAGAGCACGCTTGTCAGAGCTTCCAAGGGCTTGCTCCCGCCGGAAATCCCGGGCACTAACTTTAAATTTGTAGAGGAAAAAACACTCATTGCATTAATATTATGGGTTGGAGTTTCTTAGGCAATTCCTAAAACCACCTATTATTTTCGTGTTTTTTTTTTTTTTTGTATGGATATATTTACAACTATAGTATTAAGACCGCCATAGTCTTGGCAGTTTTGCAATGAAAAAACATCAGTAGTTGACTAAGGAAGACCATAGAAGAGTTGATACCTTTCAGTTGTAGCATTGAAGAAGAATGTTGAATAATCTATCATAGATTGCAAAAAAGAACAAACCAGTCTGTTTTGGAAGAAGTAAAGACACCAGAGTTTAGAAGCTACAACAGTGGGACTTTTCTCTAACTTGTTTTGGGCATGTTTCAGGAGGTGCAGTTCCTGGAAAAGGACATTGTGCTTGGAAAAGTAGAACTTTGGCAGAAAGGAGGAAGACTCAGTGAGATGGCTTCAGCACAGCACAAGATTGTGAGGGTGGTGCCCCGTGTGGGACCATTCGGCAGGACAGCTGACTGGAGGGCACCAGTGAACAGCACCAGCATCATATAGAAAGTTTTATGCTTTATGTGAATCTGAACATGACAGAAAAGAATGTTGTTGATAGTTTTTCTTTACCATTTAGGAAGGAATGGGGGGTGGAGCGGAAAGAACATGAATGTGTATGGATAGAATCCTGTGAATATGATTAACTTCAAATGTTTGCTGATTGATACCATGTTGGTGATTCTAGTACCATGAGTTGCAGTGCTGTTGATAGAATAGTTTTCCGAAATAGTAAACACATCTCTTAAAATTTTAAACAAAACACAGATTTTCTTTTTTTTTTCTTTTTTTGCTTTATACAATAGGTGTATTTCTGGAAAATTCATGGTATATTGAAACTATGTAATGTTGTGTTTAAAGTGAAGTTAGGTATAGTCTGAAATAATAATAAAGAGTTTTTACTAATAAGCATTTCCAGAGGATGTTTGAAAATTTGGCAGGATGGAAGCATAATTGAGGCTATGTCCACCATCCAATTATGCCCCCAGGAACACACTCTCTGAAGGGCAAGATCGCCCTGAGTTTATTTAATGCACATAGTTTTAGCCTTAATTACTTGCATAGCTTTCTTCATTTTGAGGATCTGTAAACGTAGGCTTTATCAAGTCTTTTTAACCAGCAGGCTTCAGGTGGCTATGACATAACTCTCTTCTTAACTCCTCTACTCCAAAAATTGACTGTGTAAAGTTTTTGCTACACACCTGTATGTATTTTTCTGAGATTTGGATATAGATTACATCAGATTCTCAAAGGATTCTGTGACCCACAAAAGTGTATAGTATAGTGGACCAGGTGTTTCTAAACCAGGTTATAAATCTGGTTATTCTTATTATGCTAATAGCCTCTACCACCATCATCATTGTCTACTTACCACCTGCTTTTTCCAGACCATAAATGGTAGCAACAGGCAGGAAATCAGGAGACATACTGCACTGTGAAAGTCTACAGTCAGGGACCTCTCAAATTACTGAAGAGCTGTGATGTCAGTTTCAGGATTAAGGCGCATCTGATTCAGGCCATGATCTTTCTCATTACTTGCTTTGCATCAGAGAGCTGGACAGTGAATAAGGATGACAGAAGAAGAATTGATGCCCTTGATCTGTGGTATTGGAGAAGAGCGCTGAACATCCTGTCCTGTGGACTGGCAAAAGAACACGCAGATATGTCTGGAGAAAGTGCAGCCAGAGTGTTCCTTTGAGGCAAAGATGATAAAGATTTGTCTCACATACTTTGGGCGTGTTGCTAGGAGAGGCTGTTCCTTCGAGAGGGACAAGATGCTAGAAAGACAGGATCAGCAAAAGAGAGAAAGACTCTCAACCAGATGGATCGATGCAGTCACTGCCACAGTTGTCTCTAGTGTGTCAGGAATTGTGAGGATGGCACAGGATAGGACAGGGTTCAGATATGTAGGGGTCACTATGGGTTATACTTCATGTGATGGCAACTAAAAACAGTCTTTAAAGGAAGATCAGAGTAGGTAAAATTGACCTGCTGACCTTTTAGTTGACACTGACCAACATGTCACTTGTTGATTGCCATCGAGTTGAGCATGACTCATAGTGACACTATGAACAAAAAACCTGAAGCCTTTCTGTAACTGTGGTCATTTCTCAAAGTTCATAGAGTTTCCAGAAGCATGTTATTTAGGAAGTGGATGCAATTCCTGCTTCCAAATGAATAAAGATAACGGTGCCAAAAGTAGTTCCAGGACAAAATGCAAATAGTGCAGAAAGGAACAAGTTAGTGAGAGACCTTGGAAAAATTGCCTCTTGTAGAAATATACCTAAAGATCTAGAAAATTAATCCGAATGAAAACTCTACCAAAGCCCTTCAATTTCCATATTTCATATTTTTAACTCCTCTGATAAAGGTGAACTTTACATGTAGATTCTAAGGTGATAATTGCACACTCATTAACTCATCGCCATTAAACATGAAACAACAATCAGTGTTGTAGATTTTTTATGTGTCTCATGTCCCCTAGCAAAGAATGTTCATCATTCTCTCACTGAACTACTGGTAGATAAGAATGACGAGAAACATGCCTGTTTGGGGTTAGCAGCGTGACTGATTACAAACTGTTCCTCCAGAGCTCTAGCACTAGTACTTGCTTATTTTCCATTTTAGCCAGAAAAATGGAATTGGACTCTGAACTGTTTGCTAGGAGTGTTGCCCTTATTGAGAGTCTTGGTTAAAGGGACACAGTGGAGCAGAAAATCTCTTAGTTGGCTTACTGTAGATCATTTTACATTTCACATATCCTTTAGGATTGCTATTTTAATGGAATTGCTTTCTTTTGGCCTGCTTTCCCCCCCCCCCCATGTGTTAAAGTGCTGGTTGAGTAAAAGGAATACTTTTAATTATATGTTAGTAATTTATAGGCTTTGGAATTTAATGTGAAATCTTTGTCCTTAAGACTCTTAATATTAATCATTTGTTTAAAATGCTTCTTCAGCCATTTTGAGATTCATATAGTTGGACAGTTTTTAAGTTTTTTCATTTACTCTCATTTGTCCTTTATATGGTGGAGTTAATTAGCAGCTTGTAAAATATACAAGCAATTGAAGCAGCAATGGAATTAAGATAATTTACACATTGGATGATTATCATGACTAAATAGATAATACTATTAAAAAATTTTACATCATAAGGGACAAATACATCATGGCACACACACATAGCATATATATTCATTATTTCACATTAAAATACATTCTTAACAGAACCTCTGCCTTGATAATGTATTCTTGTAACTTTGTATTTTTTTCTGTATCTTTCCTCTCATTCCAGTTTTAGGTCTTTCTCAGACAGTAGTTTACAACTCACAGACTTAAGTATAGGGTGAAATAATTTCATATCCTAGGTCTTAAATCTGTTTTTGTGGCCTTGTCTTTGTGAAAGCTATAAGCAGATAATGATTTTTTTTTTTTAGTTACTAAATTAATCTGATGTTTGATTTTCATCGCCTGTTGTGTGTCTTTTAATTATCTATTTTTTGTTCCTTCAAGGCTTTTTTTTCTCCCAGATAATTTTCTAACATTCAGTAAAATGGAGAGCTTTACTTTAGATAGTTGGGTAGTGGCCACAATAGTGGGCTCAAAAATCAGTAGTAGTAAGGATGGGGCAGGACCAATTGTCATTTTAATTCTGTTGTAAGATCACTGTGTGCATGACAGTATCTAACAACAGTTGACTGGAGACTTTTCTCATTCTGGGCTTCTGTGACAAAGTTTTAATAAGACATGATTGTTGTTGTTATGTGCCGTTGAGTCGCTTGAGACTCATAGCGACCCTATGTACAACAGCCCTAAACTCCGCTCTGTCCTCTGCCAATCGCACTGTCTCTGACACTCCCATCCCAGTTATCCCCGTCACTGAATCAGTCCACCTCATAGAGGGCCTTCCTCTCCTGCGCTGTCCCTCCACCCTCCCAAGCATGATGTCCCTCTCTAAGGACCAAGGAACCACCCGGTTTAACCCTTTCCAGGACAAATCTGTTTTCCTAGCAGTCCATGGTATTCTCAGTACTCTTCTCCAGCACCACAGCTCAAAGGCATCAATTCTCCTCCTATACTCCTTGGTCATTGTCCAACTCTCTGATGCATAACAAGTGATTGCGAAGACCATAGCCTGTATCAGATGCATCTTAGTCTCCAGAGAGACACCATTGCTCTTAAGTACTTTGGAGAGGTCTTGTTGATTAGCCTTGTTAAAAGAAAACATACAACATTGTAATAGTTCTATGTGGTTTTAGTAGTTTAGCACTGAAAAGGTTATCTAATTGTCTCGAAATGAAGAGATAACCTTTTGTTATATGAATTAATCTGTAAAGGCAGTCTGAGTTTCTCTTCAGCTAAGAACAAAATCCTCATTTTCCCCCCTCCTTTAAATATGCAAGGTCTCTCAAGTGACACAAACAGTCAGCACTGTTTACTGAATGGTAACAAATGCAAGGCCACCCAGAGATGCCTGAACAAGAACTGGTCAGTTTGCTTCTGTAGAGACTATATCTGGCCCCATACTGTAGCCAGCAGGATTCTGTTTAGATAGGTACCTCACACAAATATGAAATTAAAAAGTAACTGTGCTGGTTTTACTGTTGTTATTATTAGGTGTTGTTGAGTTAATTACAGCACATATTTATTTTTTTAAAATTTATTTTATTTCATTATTTTTTGTGTGTACCGTCAAATCAGATCTGACTGGTACAGGAGGAGATTGTTCCTCCTTCTCCAGCAGAGCACCTGGTGGATTTGAACCGTCCACCTCTGAGACTGTAGTTGCAGCTTCTTGCCACGAGGCCACCAGAGCTTGCCAATTGCAGCACATATTTAATCTAGGCAAGATTGAATCATCTTTTCATTTTCTTTGGTTTGCATTTTTATGATACAGAACCAAAGTTCAAAACAAAAAGTTTGCTTCTGAAACTCATGGCACAGATTATAAACATGCAACAAATATTTAAAATGAGAGAATGGTCAAATCTAATTGAGAAAAAGTTGTCCTTGGGTATAAAGTCTTTATATGAATGAAGAAGAAAATAAAACTCTTTTGTAATTGAAAAAGATATAGTAGTTTAACATTTTGATACCACAATTTGAATAGAATTGAGATGGTGTACATTGTTTTGAATTCTACTGTGAGTTGAATTTTCTTTTTAATTTTTTTACCTTCCAGGCCCCTTCACAGATGTAGTCACTACGAATCTTAAATTAAGAAATCCATCAGACAGAAAAGTGTGTTTCAAAGTGAAGACCACAGCTCCTCGCCGGTACTGTGTGAGACCCAACAGTGGCATTATTGATCCAGGCTTGTCTGTGACTGTTTCAGGTAGCAAATCGTGTTTACGTTTTGAATTTTGACATTTCATAGTTTTGAGATTTTCTTTTTTTCAAATTATCACTTTAGTATGGAGAGAAGAAAACAATAATCCTGTTTTGGACTTTAATGGTGGTCTGTTATTTTACCATATGCAAACTGGCAGAAAATTTCTCACCCTAATCTTGTGTCCATTTGATAGGGTATGACCAATTTATAAGTAATTATCATCAATTAAAAGATTTTAGATGTAGTCTTACTTATAGTGCACTACCAGTTTTTGTACTTACTATCTTTGAAATATTACACCATGTTTTCATAACGGATCTTATTCATATCTTTAGCTTATTACGCAGTGATGGAAGGGTTGTTCGAATACAGTACTTCTGTATTGCCTCTTGTGTCAAAGCGCACAAGTCTTTTTGCTTTTTCTTCATTTTATATGCCAGTAGTGTCCTGTACTTGAAAAGTTTCTTTTTATGACTCTTTTATATATTTGACTTGTAATCTCAGACATATTTTTCGTTCCTCCCATATGTGACTAGCTCACTCCTGTGGATTCTATGCTGCTGGCTAGTATGAATTATTCTTTCTTACCTTGCAGCTCTTGTTAACTGTATCCTCTAACGAAAATAAGAAATTAGTATGAGAAAGTGTACTTCACACTGAGACCATTTATTCTCTCTGTCCTAGTTAAATCAGTAACATTTACCTCCCAAATCAGAGTATTTGGAGATGTGGAGTTGGACGTGTGTGCATGTGGGCCAGCATGTGCACATGCTTGTTTCTGGCTTTCAAGCCATTTCTGGTTAAAGAAGAAAAAAAAAGGCAAATTACAGAGTAAGAGCCTAGAGCAGGCCCACTGAGCATTTTTGAGATGGAAACTGACTACAAGAGCTTGTTTTGACAGCAAATTCTTCCTCTCTAGATAGAATGACAAATAAATGGATCTAGAAGAGATTTTAGTGAGTCAGATTAACTTTGGAGAAATGCTTTGTTTGCTAAATTGATTCCTTAGTTCATTTCCACAGCTACTGGGTAAAATGAATGAGTAAAAAGATGTTAGGAGTTAATAGACTTTTCAGTCACAACTGAATTTAAGATTTTTTTATGTATTTGATCTTTATACCTTTTTTATTACGTTTGTCTTGGAAATCTACTATCCGGAAAATTTTCATGGTACATACAGTATTTTGTGTAATTCCTTATATTATCTGTTAAGTTTCATTTGTATAATATGACTTAAATAACCATATACTCTAGTGATAATATAGGCTAAGTGTTATCTGCTGACTTAAAGGTTGGTGGTTCAAACCTACCATGAGAGAACAGATGTGCCAGTCTACTTCTGTAATGATTCACAGCCTTGAAAACATTGTGGGGCTGGCTGTTTTACTCTGCCCTGTGGTCATAATCAGTTATCAAGTTGAGTCTCAAAAAAACCCTTTTAAAAAATACTGAAAATCATAACTGTTTCTAAAAAATGTTAATGAAATATTAATATTGTAACTTAGAGCTCATTAATCTGTTTGTTTCTATAGTTTATAATCTTATTTAAACAAATTAATATTCAAAAGAATGCTTTAAAATTAATTTGGAAAAATTAACATGACATTAGTAAATTATACTTTTTAATTTATCAGTATTTTTTTTCTTTAATACACAGTCTTATTTTATTACTAAGCTAAAACATTTTAATACTAAATACAGAATTGAGCATTTTATTGCTGAATAAAAAAATGAAGCCTTAATCGAGATTATAACTAATTTTAGTATGTAACTCATTTAATCTGAGTATTATAGACATTCTAATTTTTGCAAAGTTTAGAAATTTTTCTCAAATGAAAAAGGTTGTTTAATATTTAGCAGATCTGAAAAGTGGCTAGTGATTGGGACTATAAATAAATTTGATTCTGGAATCTTACTGTAAGTGAATCCAGTGTTTTGTTTCTGGAATCCTGTTTTAGTTTGTACATTGTAAAAGAGGAATCAGAACAATAGAATGAAAACAACACAGAAAGCAATGTAATATCTTCTTTCTTCTTATTTAGTAATGCTACAGCCTTTTGACTATGATCCAAATGAGAAGAGTAAACATAAGTTTATGGTACAGACAATTTTTGCTCCACCAAATACTTCAGATATGGAAGCTGTGGTAAGTGTAGGGTTTGGACAGAATTTATTTTGGGGTATGTTATTTAATCTGTGAATTTTGTTTTATATCTCAATAGAAAAACCAAATAATTTTTAAGTAGTATTTCTTAAAAATAAGTTAGAAATGCCACTATTACGAAGAAGATATGATTTTAGTAGATATTAATAGCTGTTAGTATTTAGGATTGTGATCAGTATGAAGTACAGCTATAAGTATTGGATGATTCTTGGATGACTCCATACTACGACCTCCAACAGCTGCTGTTAATCCTTTAGTTGCCCTTTGAGGCTTAGCCCATTTGTCACATTCATATCTTCTGTGTCTTATATTTGTTTCATTTATTTCTAGTGGAAAGAGGCAAAACCTGATGAATTAATGGATTCTAAATTGAGATGCGTATTTGAAATGCCCAATGAGAATGATAAATTGGTAAGTAGACATGTAAGAAAATAATGAAAATGGAAGTTTGAAATTAGTGATTGGGTTGTTTTCTGTTTGTTTTTTTTTAATAGCCTGGGGGATGTGCAGCATGGCTGTTCCACTTTATAAGTCTCAGTACTTTCTTCAGTTTAAAAAAAATGTGATATGATTTTTAATTTGATAATTTTTTTTAATCTAAAAAGAAAAATACTATAAGCTGTATGTTATTGTTTTACTGGGACATGAATACACAGAATAAACAACAAGGGGGGAAAATAACCCCTACTTTTTGGCAACCATATACTATCAGTTTGGTTTTGTTATTGTTAGGTGCCATCAAGTGTAAGTACAACTCAGCAATCCTATGAACAACAGATCTGAACCCTGTTCTATCCTGTGCTGTTCTCACAATCTCTTGATAACACGAATCCATTGCTGCAGGCACTTTGTCAATCCCTCTGGTTAAGGGTTGTCTTCTCTTTTGCTGATTCTTTACTTTTCCAAGCATAATATTACTTTGCAAGAGGTAGTCTCTCGTGGCAACATGTCTGAGAAGTACTCTGCTTGCATGGTGACTGTAACAATGAGTTCAGATAATATTTGAGATGGTGAGGATGGCATATGATAGAACAAGGTTCATATTTTTTCTTCGTAAGGGTCACTGTGAGTCACAGTCTCAATCAATGTATATAGTCTGGGTAGTAGTAATTTTTTTCTCTTCTCCTGGAAGGCAAGTTTAAATACTTTTTTGTTGTTTATAAGAAGGACTAGAGAGGTAAGTATCTTTTTGGTGACTAATAATATGGTTAAATAACATTATTTGGCACAATTTGTTTATACTTTTGCATGACCATTGATTTTCTGTAGAAGCCATTTGCCCTATTGGAAAGTAAACTTGCACAGGGGTTAATTACTGTTAGTCTTTACAGGTAAATTTAATGAGAAAGTTCTTAAATAATAACAATAATAATATTATAATACAGAAATTGATTATTGAGGGTTTTTTATTTGGGCTTTTTTATGCTTTTAAGAGATTTTTGAGGTATTTGCAAAAATAAAAAAAAATCTATTCCTAGTAAGCTAGTCCATAACTGGTGCAGTTCTTTTTATTGGAACCAAGAGCACATAACATTATCAGCATACATCTGGATGCTTTCTCAGAATTTTACAACTTAGTATTTAAACAGTCGTCTAGCTTCTGTTAGAGTCTGCATAGCAGGCAATTGATACATACATACATATCCGTGTACACACACATACACACAAAAGAGTATAATCAGAGTAACTTTGAGAGAAAATTTTGGAGTTGTTTTTTGTTATCTGCATTAGTGCTTGAATAAAATTCCCAGATTTCCAACCTGAGGGAGCATTAAAAGATAGTTTGAGACAGAAACATTTTAGCAGAAGGTGCTTTTGAAAAACCAAAGGCTGTTTATTCAGTAGTTTCAGAGTTTTTACGAGAATATTTCTTTCTGAGCTTAGAGGAGCTTCCCACAGATTATATTTCTACAAATGAATAGCTTGCCATACAGCTATTATTTCACTTAAATTATATGGACAGTCCTTTTATTCTGAAAAAATTCATCGATGAAACCACTTGTCATGTAGAGTTAGTTTCCTGTGGTTTAGATTTTGCTGCCTGTATCCTAAGGATGTCATTTAAATTTTCCTCTGTTTTTGTATTTTGTCCCTACCTTGGCTGTTAGTTCTAGAAGGGTTGATTAAATTTCTCTTTCAATGAACAGAGAACAGAAAGGTCAAGATTTAATGCTGTATTGTACATATACTCTTACGGAAGCACACGTTCGTTATTGTGAAGAAGAGAAGTTTTTTAAAGTTAGATTTTATTGTACAGTGTCTAGATGAGTGGTTCTCAGGCTAGTAGGCTGTGTCTTCCAAGGTACATTGGAAATATCTAGAGATAATTTTAGTGGTAGTTGTTGTGAGTGGACATATGTGAGTGCTGTTGAAAGTCAGTTACTGGAGGCCTATGACAGTTTATAGAAGCAGGAAAAATGCCGGAATTTTTACACCATTAGTTACAAGCTTTCAAGAAATGCATTTACAAACATCCTTTTGTTAATGTACAGTCCATTTTCCTCTCTTTCCTTGTTTCCCTCTCTTCCATCTTTATTATTAACGTAAGAATTTAAATATATTTTTATTTCAAACTCAATTTTGTTTTATCCTTAACAATGCTCAGATTGCCTAATAAGACCCTCCTCCAGTTAGATCCCATGGTTTCTTTTGTCTTCATGCTTGTCGTTAGCAACTGTCAAGTTGGAACTGACTCATAGCTGACCCTCCTATGGATTTTTATAGGCAATAAATCTTACAGGAGTTGATTGCCCATTATTCTCCCACAGAGCAGCTGGTGAATTTGAACTGTGTACGTTTGCTTTGGCAATGCAGCTCTTTACCACTAAGTGATGGATAAACTCATAGTCTAATATGATAATACTTTTTCCATGCCCATACCAAGAATAAATCATTTTGTCAAGAAGCTATGCTTTTTATCAGTGTGAAGAGATAGTTCAGTACCTTTTTTTCCTGGGCATTGGGGAAAGAAAATAATTTTCATTTGTGTCAATTCCAGTCGAACTCTTCTTTGGCCAAGATTACATACCCAAATGCCAGTTCTTAAATTTTTTTCAGGTGGTAACATTTTAATGGTAAAATCAGCAGAACAAAGGATATGTTTTTATTTTTGGTATAGTGATTTGCATTTTATGCCCAAGATATGTTCTTGAAAATTGTTGCTAACACTGGTCCTAATAGGGATGGACAAAAACCACTCTGAATCAGGTGAAGAATTATTGCAGGATGATAAACTTGATTTGTAGGCACATAGCTCACTTTTGTTAGGTGTCCCAAGTTAGAACTGACTTACTGCTTACCCTTCAGTAGCTTTTCTGAGGCTGTAATTTGCGCTGCAGATTACCCAACTTTCTCCTGTGAAGCTTTTGGTGTCTCGAATCACCTGTCTTTGGATTGGTAGCACAATTCTTAACAACTAGGCCACCTAGTGCCTCCCTATAACTAGGCCTCCCTACATAGCTCACTAGTGTTTCAGACATGATGCATCCCACCCTCCTCCTGTGATTATGAGGTTTATTAGGGAAGTTAACAGGCTATAATTTAGGTTGCTAGCAGGATTTAGTCATGACAGCTTTCTCAGATGTGGTCACAGGCTCTTTAAACTTCGGCCTCCACATCTTGAAGTCAGGGGTATACGCTAGTTTGGTTCTGCCAGCTATGGCATATTTCTTCAGTCCTCCAGGCTTGAGTAAAGACTTCTGGCCCTGGCTCCATGGATTAGCAGTCCCAAGTCCGCTTTGTCTCATGTTGGTCTCTGGTTCTCTATTGAGGCTGCTGTTGCTCTTGTGTAGACACTAGCCTGGCTGGCACAATAATCTTTCAGTTACATTTCTTGGAGGATGTTTTTAAGTATTTGAAATATGTTTTCTTTTATATTTAAGTGTTAAATGAAAGGAATCAAGAGTTTTTTAAAAAGAGCATCATTATTAGGCCCCTTGTAGTTCATTTGTGTGTTACATGTCTGGTCAGATCTACAATAAAGAAATATGCTGGAACTAGTAATTATTTTTTTAAATTTAATATCACACAGCTAACTTCTCATATCTGTTTTATAAAATAGAATTTTGGCAGTCTTGACCATTCCTACCTAGACTCATTCTTCTAATACTATATATATTTTTTTTTTTAATTTAGGTTGTTTATTTTTCATTTCAATGAACATCTACAGAGATTTTGGGATTCCATTCATTCATTGTTGCACCCTTCTCCCCGCACAAACCCCTCCCCCCCTCTTTTGCTCCTCTCCTTGAAAAGCAAAAGAAAAACTCCCTCATTGGTACCCAATCCCCCCCGCACCTCCCCAAACCCCACGCCCTACCCCCAAATATAATCCACTCTGCAACCCTCATTGCATACTCCTACGATAAAAATAATGCCCTAAAATATAATACTTTTAGACTATTCTCTCCCCCATAGACTTCAATGCCATGAACATATTTCATCCAGTTTTTCTCAGTCTTACCCCCACCCCAATGCCAGCCTCATTCTACAACAGTGGCACCATATTCTAATGCTATATTAACTAGCAGATTTTACAGAAACCAATGACTAAGAAATGTGTTAAGATTAGTGCACCCAGGAAACAGCCCCAGTCTCATCCTTGTTAGAGGACCCTGGTGCTTGGAAGAATCAAATAGGATGTTCATATTGGCATAAAAAATAGCAGATTTCTAGGGGTTGTGTATGTATGTGTTTTGGTTTTGTTTTTTTAATACTCTTAATAGCAGATCGGGAGTTCTGTTGGCTTAGTGATAAAGAGTTGTACTGGCAATCCAAAGGCTTATGTTGAATCCACTAGCTTCTCAGTGAGAGGAAGATGGGCAGTCTTTTTCCATATGATTTACTGCCTCTGTAAACCTGTGGAGGGTCTGTTGTGTGTCGGTTTCTCTTTCATGATACATAATAATAACAAGGATAAAACTTTTTCTAGCCAAATAAAAAAACTATCATTAATACCACAAACGTGTAAAACGTATTTAAAAAAAAAATCATTAGAACAGTATTTGTCAAAATTCAAGCTAGATTGAAAGGCCTTAGAAAGTGTGATATCATTGCTAAAATCAAATGAATCTTGTAGAAATGGAAACCAGAAAGATGTTTACTTAATATTTTATGGACTATATAAAGGCATCTGACTGTGTAGATCTTAAAGTATGGGTATGATCTTGAGAAATAAGCATCTCACAACATTTAATTATGCTCAAGCAAAACTTAATACAGAAGAAGAATTGATGCCTTTGAGTTATGATGTTGGAGAAGAGTACCGAGTATTTCAAACAAGTCTGTCTTAGAAGTTTAAAACAGGGTTAAATTAATGTTGTTAGGTGCCATCGAGTCAAATACAACGAAGTGACCCTATGATCTATATATCTGTATCCTGCCCTATCTTGTGCCGTCCTCACTATTGCTGATGCACTTGAACCCATTGCCACAGTCATTGTGTCGATCCGTTTCATGGGATCTTCCTCTCTTTTGCTGACCAAGTATTATATCCCTTTCCAAGGAATAGCCTCTCCTAGCAATATGTCCAAACTATAAGAGATGAATTGTGTTAAGTATGATCAAGTGACTATGACTTGCAACAACTTTGTGAAGGATAGATCTGTGCTTTGCTATCCTGTGCCATCCTAATTAAGCCCATTGTTACAGTTACTGTGTTTTGCTAGCAGTGTTGATCTTTTTCTCTGGACTTCTACCTTTCCCAACATGATGTCCAAGACTTGTAACTCTTTGGGGCATGCCAAAGTTAGGTGAGGTGAAGTTTCACTGTCATTGCCTCTAATGAGCCAAGGGCAGTTAAGGAAGACAAAGCAAAGGATTATAATAAATGTGGAACAAGCTGGAGTCAGAATAAAAAGGGAAGAACTCGATTGGCATTTCTTAAACTGTACCTTTAGTGGCAGTTTATCAGTAAGTCTTACTTGTATGTGTACAGATAATTATCACTAGAAATGTTATTTGAGGACAGATCTTAAAATGTTCTTTTTGATGATGAATGTGACACTATTCCTTTTCAAACTCTTGTTCCTGGTAAAATGGGTCATATATATTTATCTAACTTGAAATGGTCAATATTGAGCCATCTCACCTTACTAAAGCCAATAATGTCAATCTTTTATTGCATTTCAACTTCATTTTTAACAACTTACAGTTTTTCTTGATTCATGCTTTGTACATTCTAATTACTAATGGACGTTCACAGCTGTTTCTCATTTTGAATCTTTGTTTAATTTATTATTAATTTAAATGAAAATTTACAGAGACTTTGCATTTCCATTCATTCATTGTTGTTCTTTTCTCCCCTTCCCCCCTCCCCCCCATACTACCCTCTTGGAAAAGTAAAAGGAAAATTCTTTAATGGTTATACAATCCCTCCCCCCAGGTCCACGCCACTATACAGCCTTCGCTCTGGATTCCTGTTGTGACAAAAATACCTAATCACATATCCCTCTTAAACAGTTTTCTCGCTCATCTGTTTCATTGCAGTATATATTATTGAATCCATGTTTCTCAGTCTCTCCCTAACCCCGATGTCAGTCCTGTTTTACAACAGTGGCACCATGCAGTATTTGTCCTTTTGTGACTGAGATACTTCACTCAGCATAATGTCCTCCAGGGTCACCCATTTTGAATAATATTATATGAGTTCTTTGTTTTTCAATGCACTGTAGTATTCCATTGTGTGAATATACCACAGCTTCTCTATCCATTCATTTGTTGATGGGCACTTAGGTTGTTTCCAAATCCTTGCTATTGTGAACAAAGCCGCCATAAACATGGGTGTGCGTAAATCTGCTTGGATGTCGTTTATGGTCTCTTTAGGGTATATTCCCAGTAGTGGAATTGCTGGGTCAAATGGTGTGTTTATTTGTAACTTTTTGAGAAAGCGCCATACCACCTTCCACAGTGGTTGCACCATTTTACACTCCCACCTACCGTGAATAAGGGTTCCAGTTTCTCCACACCCTCGCCAGCATTTGTTGCTTGCTGTTCTCTTAAATTTTGCTATTCTGACTGGGGTGAAATGGTATCTCATAATTGTTTTGATTTGCATGTCTCTTAGAGCTAGGGATTTTGAACATTTCTTCATGTGCTTGTTAGCCATCTGAATGTCGTCTTTGGTGAAGTGTCTTCATATCACGTGCCCATTTTTCTATTGGATTATTCACCTTTACCTTGTGCTCACGTATTTCATAAATTCTGGATATAAGTCCCTTATCTGATAAGTCATTACCAAATACTTTTTCCCAGTCTGTGTTTTCTCTTTTTTACCCTGTTGGAGAATTTGGATGTGCATAGGGATTTGATTCTTAAAAGATCCCATTCATCTCCTGGTTGTACTCATTTTGGATCTTGCTATATCAGCACATGTAGCTCTTTTAGCAAGTGAAGTCTTTATTCCATCCACATCATTAAAGTAGACTCTATGGTGAGGCAACTCTTGCCTACTTGCATTCTAAGTGCCTTCCCAAGCTGAGGGACTCATCTTTCAGCACTATATCCAACAAAATTCTGCTCCTATTCACAGGGTTTTTGAGGACCTGTCATTTCAGTCTTATTTTGGAAGAACCAATGAAACTTGAGCACCACTGCTGACCTTGCTGATATTTTAAAACACTGGTGGCATAGCCTCAGTCGTCACAGCGAACAGGCAAGCCACTACATATACTGAATCAAATGACTGAGAAGTAGTGGTAAAATGCAGTACGTACATACAGTGAAACACACTCAGCTAATAGAAGAAGTGGTCTTTACTGGACAGAACATGAAAATATTATGAGTAAGTCAATCACAAAAAAACCCAAAATTTTTGCAGATTTACTTATATAAAACCAAAAGAAAAGCATCAAAAAAAAGATAGGTGGAATACACAGTCATTACCAGAAAGACTTGGCTGATATCAAAACTTTTCTTTCAAGCTGCACTGAAGGCATTGGCAAAAAAATAACGCTTCGGATTGAGCAGCTGCTACCCTTGACATGCTCTCTAGTCTTTGCCTCCTTATTTGGCCCACTGACTGGAAGGGATTCCTATTTGTCCCCATTTTTTTTTTAAAAAAAAAGTGTGCCGACATTGAGTGAAATTAATCAAGCAGTATTATTAATACTGCACATAAAACCTTACTGAAGATCAGTCAAAGGAGGGATAGTGCCAAAAATTTAAGTTGGCTTCAGAGGAAGCGGTAGCAAGAAATGTCAGTGCTGATGCCAGATGGATCTTGGCTAAATGCACAGGATATACCAGAAAGGTACTTGCTTGTATCTTAATGATTATGCAAAGACATAATGTGAGTGGCTCATAATATATTACAGAAAAAGTTGAAAAGAATGATAATTTCAAAAGTTAGTTGTGAAATTCTGAAAAAAAGACCAGGGTGCAGTTGCTTAATCATAACAAGTACATACTACATTATTTGAAATCAGAAAAGATGTGCATCAGGTTTGTATGCATTCTCCATACCTGTTCATTCTGTCTGTGGAACAAATAATTGGAGAATTTGTACTGTATTGGGAGGGGGGAAATGGCATCAGTACTGGAAGAAGACTCATCAAAAACTTCATTAAATGACACAGGCTTATTTGCAGAAAATGAAGATTTGAAACACTGCATAAAAATCATAGGCAGCTTCCTTCAGTGTTATTTATGTTACAACATCAAGAAAACACATCCTCACTACTTGGACCACTAGGTAACATCATGGTATGTGGAGAAAACATTGAAGTTGTCATTGGTCTCATTTTACTTATATCCAGTATCAGCACCAATTTCTTTTTTTTTTCCCCCCCTCTTTTTTAAAAAAAAAAA
>NW_006399946.1:640164-672129 GCF_000299155.1 Elephantulus edwardii
AGCATAATGTTCTCTAGAGTCAACCATTTGAATAATATTGCATGAGTTCCTTATTTTTCAATGCAGCATAGTATTCCATTGTGCGAATATACCACAGTTTCTCTATCCATTCGTTTGTTGATGGGCACTTAGGTTGTTTCCAACTCCTTGCTATTGTGAACAAAGCTGCAATAAACATGGGTGTGCAAGCACTCATTTCTTGACTTGAAGCAACTGCCAAGGATTTCTTTAAAGTGCTGATGTGCAGTAATTTCCATTTGAAGGTAAACTGGCTTCTGAGCCAAGGCATGGTAGGAAAAGGCTTTGATCTGTTGTGCTTTATTGTTGGTAGGGTTGCTTTAAGTCAACTTGACTACACTTAGGAACAAGAAGCCCATTTTGTTTATTCATGAATTCATCTACTCACTTCTGTTGATTTAGCCCCTGGTCCAAAGATGTGTTGTGATGCTAACCAAAAGGCAGTATTTACAGTTCACTAGTTCAAATCCACCAGCGACTCACAGGAGAAAGATTGATGATCTCCTCCAGATAGGAGGGATTTACATTCTCAGAAACTGATGACTGGTAATTGTGATTCAGAAATTTTTATGGCATCGAGTTTTGAGTTTATATACGTCACCTTTCAGCTATTGTGAATAGTATTGCGGTGAACATAGATATACTTATCTTTTGAATGGCTGCTTTCAAGTATTATGTTATCTTGGAGTAGAATTGCTTGGTTATGTGGTAGTTCTGTTTTTGGTATTTTGAAGAATCACCATACTTTTCCACAGTTACCATACCATTTTGCATTCACATAGTCAATGTCAAAATGGCCTTAAGTGTATCAGATCAGGAGGATGATAGGACAAGGTTGAAATCTTGTTTATCAGGTCACTGAGTTATAGTCAAATAGACAGTACTGTACTAACAACAGTAACAACAATCAGCAGAGGTAAGAGTTTATTTTTGTGTGTCCTTGCTAATGTTCACTAATCTTAGACATTCTTGTAGGAGTGAAAGGATACTTCATGATGGTTTAGATACACATTTCCTTGGTGGCTGGCTAATGATGTGTGATGGCCATTTAAATTTCTTCTTTGATGAATTATCCGTTGAAGTCTTTTGTTCCTGTTACGGTTTATTTTGTAGTTGTTTGTTTTTGTTGTTGAAGTTTCTACGTATTTGCATATTTTTTCTTGTCAAATGTTTTAGTTTCAGAAGACAACTCTCTTAGTCTTTATCTTTTCTCTTTTTTGGTAAAGCTTTTTAATTTTTTCTGTTACTAGTTAGGTTTTTCTTGTATAAGAGCCCTAGTAGTAATAGTGAGTCAATGAGGGCTGCTAACTGAAGGTTTGCCAGTTTAACTCTATCAGCTGCTCCATGAGAGAAAGATAGGAGGTGGTCTCCTAACTAAGATTGAGAGCTTCAAAACTCAGTTGGAGGATCACTCCCTCAGAAACATCTCAGTAGCCATGGGTTTTGTTACAGTCAGATTCAAGAGTCCTGCTACTCTCAGTGAGTCTGATTTCCATATGAATTTGAAGTTCCTGTTTCCTTTTTAAAGAAAGTTCCAGGTTTTCCTTTTGTTCAGGATCCATCTGTACATCAACAATCAAAATATTTAGTAATTGTATGTACCTGAACCTTGTGATCTCCTGGCAGAGATTATCATGGAGACAATTAAGCCTGGAGTCAAATGGACTCTGATTCATGTGGCTAGCTCTTACTGTTTCAGAATGGAGACCTACAGAGTTTGAGGTGCAATCAAAAGAAGTAACCTTAAGAGAGCTACGTTCCCACTGTCATTTGTACACTGAATTAGGAGACTGAACAGAAACTTTAAAAATAACAGTAAACTTTGTCCTTCTAGTCTCTTACATTATGACTCTAAATCTTTGAACCAAGAAAATGAATCTAAATTGTGTTTTGACAGTGATTTTGTCTTACTATTCATAGGTAAAATTATTTAGCATCATCTTATTAAATCTTGGATTTAATAAGAAGTGTCTTTGGATTATTGGATAGTATGATTTGGAGTTTGTAGTTTGTCACGTAAGTTAAATTGACAAGGTGCTATGTAAATAACAGGATCATGACACATACAAATTTAGTAAACATGATCTCCTTACTTAAATGCATTTCTTAATGTTAGATTATATAATGTCAATTTAAAGACAAATTGGCTCCTGAGCCCGAAGGCATGGTAGGTCAGGATTTTGATGTGTTTTACTTTGTTAGTCATAGCATTGCTGTAAGCAAGCTGGACTTGCAAGAAACATGTTTATTCATTCATCTATAACTTAATACATTAATTAATATGTAAGATTAACCCAAAATGGAAATTATGTTGGTAGTGTAGATTTTCTAGTTTATAATTTTGATTGTGATTAGATTCCTTGAAATTTTTGACCTGTTACTCTTCTTAGAGTTTATCAGTATATTGGAAAGTATGTTGACTAAGCAGCACACAGTTCAGTTTTAGCTGTTGAGTTTCCTTTGACATTTTAAGATTTAATACATATACTCCGGGTGGTATCTATTCACAGTTGTTGCTTTCTTAAAAATTATATAGATAGTAAGGCTGAAGCCTTATGTGTTCTTAACTGACCCACCCCCTCTTTTACCCTTGTCTCTCCACACCTCCTGCCCTTCCCCCTGAAAAGGAACTAGACATTTACATACACAGTATGTCACACTTGTTTGAGGATCTTCATCTTTTTTAGGTATGCTATTACTAGTTCTTGGACATCTGCACAATTATAATAAAAGGTTATGCTAGTATTTTGTTGCTTTCTTTATACTTGAACCTTTGTAGTAATTGGATAGGAAAGAAATATGCTATAGTAATACAGTGCTTGAGTCTGTTTTATTTTTATAGCTTAAAGAAGTTTGTTGTTTGGTTTCTAAACTATTCAAATCATTATTGTAATGTGGGTTCATTTTGGCAAATAGTATACTCTGATTTGGATTAGAGTAACACAGGAAGTTCAAAACCCTCTTAATTTTACAGTAAAATTACTGTTAAGTAAGCATGAATTTATACTGCACTTCAAATATTAATATACACATTCAGCCTAGTTAAAGGGTACAGCAGGTCTTTGATTAAGTTTAATTAGTGACTGATAATGTCTTCAGTTTTCATTGTGATACTGACAGTCATTCACGCTTCATGATTGAAAGCTGGACATAGATGATAACTAAAACATTGGCTTAACTTTTTACAAAATGGGGTTAGCCTGGATAATTACCTCTGTTCAGTTATATAAACTATAAAATTGAATCAGTGATAGTAATAATTGTCAAGATTCACTGTATTTGAATTATTTGTTAAATTACATGTTCAGTTCTTTATCCTCAGTTTTATAAAAAGATTTGGTTTATTTTGAGCCTTCCAACTAGGTATTTCAAATATGTAATCTCTGTATTCATGATAGGTTTTCTAGAGAAAAGGTGTACTAACTTGTTTTGAAGGCTGAACAAAGAATTTCAGGAATCTTACATATAAAAACATGCTTAAGCATACTTTTTTTTGGAGAGAACACATTGGGAGAAGAGTACATTATAAAATAAAATGGGACTCTTAGTTATACAGTATTATATAGTATAGTATTTCATAGTGTTCCTATTTATTTTTAATGATATTTTAATCTATTAAAGATTAACTTTTGAGAGCTAATAACATCATGATGTTTTTATAAATCCTTATATTTGTTTATTGACCTTGTGAGATGTCTTTGTATTTTGTGTGTATATATTGAAGGGGATGTTGAGTACTAAGCAGGCTGTAAGAGAAGCGTGTACGTAACCTAAAATTTATGTGCAGATTAAGTATTAATTTTTAATTAAGATTAAAAAAATTGTGAAAACAGAAATAAAAGATACTAATTTTAGAACTATGAGATACTCAATAGTTTAACAAAGTAATTTTAATAAGTAAATCTGATACAAGGTGATCATAGCTAATTTTGCTGAGACCTAATTAAAAAGTCAGAAGCTTGTATATTTTTCTTATTAAAGCTATTATATATTAGTATTACTGATTTATGCATCACACGGTTTTATAGGGTAAATGTAAATGTTTTAGAGCCTAATGCTTTTTGTGTTAGATATTCTCAATATCATGCAGGAGAAATCCGAATTTGGTGTGAACCTCAGGATATGTTTCCCATGCCATCTCAGGGTATAACTCCACCAGGGACTGCTACGACTATCACTTCAGTGAGCACCATCAACAACACAGTTTCAGCACCTGCCAGTTATAACTTGAAGAATGACCCCAAGGGACTCAATGTATTGAAACAGGAGAAGCAGAAGGTTTGTCATAGGGAGCTAATAGATTTAGGATTCTGTTTAATCAGTATTAAGGATTAAAACAAAAGTTAAGAGAGTTACCTCAAAGCTAAGTGATTTTATATATTGTATGAAGTAGATTTGGAATTTTCAATTATGTTTCTAATTGCAGAAGAACTAACTACAAAGCACTTAAGAATTAAGTCAGCAAACTCTGTCCTTAACCAGAAAAACAATTTAATGCTTAATTTGTCACTAGACAAATATGAGTGTGAACATTATTAATATTTCTCCTGTCCCTGAAATTTTGGGAGCATATATAAAATAATTTATATCTTTTAATGAACTGTGAGAAAGTTTTGCACTTTATTTGAACAAATTAGCCTGTATGGAAAGTATGAACTAGCAAATGCTGCTCTTTAGGAAGTGCTCTTGTTTATTTGGAAAAAAAAGAAAATAAATCACTTATTCACATTATTATACACAACTGTTTGGTTCTTTTCCTTAATTGTAATTGTATGGTTTTTACAGTGATCAAGGTTAGGAGAATTTAAGACTTTTAAGTTATATTTGAGCTTTCTAGTTTTTTATGTGGCTGGGTGTTTGTGCATGTGTTAATGGTATCCAGCAAAATGGCAGCACATTGTAAAGGCATAGTTGACTTTGGAACGGTATAAAGGGTGCCGTATGGTTTACATTATAATTTTTTAACTAGAAACATAAAGGGGCTCTGGTGGCCAAGTGATAAGGATATGCACTGCCAACCCAAAGGCATGTGGTTCAAATCCACCAGCTTCCATCTCCTCCAGTGGGATTTACTGCTTCTGAAAATCCACTGGGCGGTCAGCAGTGGGTCGGTTCTCACTTTAACACTCAACTAGAAACATATCCCACAATTGACAATAGGTTTCTTGTACTTAGATTTGGTATACTGAGATTTTTTTAAAAGATCTGAACCTTTTCCACATTTTCAGTGCTATTTTAAAATTTGGAATTACTTCTGGAATCATGGTCCTAGAGAAACAGTACATCGGTGGTTTTGTATAGATGAAGCTTTGGCTAACTTTTTACATCAGGTACTGTCTCTTCATTCACAGGTTGATGCTGTCTTTCACAGTTACCTCTAAGCCGCGAGTAGCTTTTCGTTGTCCTTTTCAGGGCTTCACTGAAAAAGACCTACTCTTCCTTAAAGTTTACCTTTCCCTTCTATTTGTTTTTGTGGGGTTTTTTTTTTGTTTTGTTTTTTGCAATATCCATACGCACTTTATTACAGATCTGGGAGGACAGCAAGTTGGCCTCAAAGACTGCCTCCTTTCTCTTCTATTTGGCATCACTAGCTCTTTATTCTTTCCAGTAGGAATATTGGAACTGAATTTTTGTTGGTTGTTAAAAATACAGAAGTAAATTTAGTTTATAGAGAGAGATTACAGAAGCCTAAATAATATAGTGGAAAATGTATAAGATAAACTGTACTAGTTCATCCTTATCACTGTCTTGATCTTTGAGCTTATTTTAAGTTGCAGTATTAAATATAGCATTATGATGTTGCTTTTTATCATTTTATCAGAGGTCACAGCATGTTGAATCTTTAGTTTACTTGTTTCTTGATTTTAGAGCAACCACTCCCCTTCAGCCCAATCTGAAGCAACTTTCAAGGAACAAGCCGTTTTCTTGGTGTTAGACCTCACTAAGGGAGTCCTTGCTTGGAAATGCATCCTTATATTACAGCCCCACCTACCTTAGTGCTTCTCATCAGGTGCTTCCGTGCTTACTGCATTGTTATTCAGCTTTTTAAAATCACAGCTAAGTTAGGCATTGCTGTTGTATCCAGTCAGCCATACATGTTTATACTTATAAATCTACCTAAATGAATTGCATTTTTTCATCTCCTTTGTGTGCTGACTGGTTTTTAGAGAATCTAGACCAGATACTTGTTTCACAACTTGATGGGCTTACTTTCAGAATGTCTTTAAGGTTAGTAATTTCCTGTACATTCTAGTCTTACTTGGTGCTCAAACAAATTGGTTATATTATTTCTCCCACCCTATATTGTTTCAAGCAGTGCAACAGCATTAAGAAACATTTTAATTTAAAAGAAAAATCCCAAGATTAATTCCAGAGTTGAAAGCTACAAGTGTGTTAACAAGTGAAATGTTTATTTCATTTTGCTAAGGCATAAAAGAGAATATTTTTGTCATTTAAGTGATAATTAAAAGAAGTACATACAAGGAATAAAGAGAGATTAAGATGTAATATGTCTGCTGATGTTAGCTATATAAAATGCATATAAAAATACTGGATGCTAACATGAACAAATAGAACATTGGAGACTTTGTTGTCATTCTAAATTTTCTGGAATTTCAGTCTTTTTAAAAATAAAAAGCCATTTGTGAAGAATTTGATAATGTCTTATTTAAAATTTTCACTCTAGAAGTCATGTATATCTAAATTTCTTAGCCAACCTTCTGACGTGATCCACTAACTCTTTTTATAACACCTAAAAAACTTCCTGAATTGCTATATTGACCACCATTGTGTTCTTTATAAAGGAAGGCAATGTGCCACTGTCAGTTTTAGAATTTGGACTTGCATCTGCTAAGGAAATGAATAGGAAAGCAAAATGTATGTGAAACCAGTTTTTTAATAATAAGTAGATGTGGATTGAGTGGAGGAGTTTAAGGTAAATGACAGCAAGCCAAGAGAGAAATGGAGAAAAATTTCACAGCTGTGAAGTTTCTGAAGAAAAATGGAAAAATTCTAATATTGACAGGTCATATGTGTGCTCAGTTTTGTATATTTATGCCTTAATATATGATTTGCTTTTATGTGGATTCACATATAGTAATGTAATCAGAATCTGGTACTCTGTAAGGAGCTGTGCTATTCACCCACCAGTGAATCCACCAGCATTTAGGTTCTCAGGAAAAAGATAGGAATTACCCTTTTTTTAAAAAAAAAAAATTATTATTAATTTCAGTAAAAATATATAGAGACTTTG
This sequence comes from Elephantulus edwardii, assembly GCF_000299155.1. NCBI lineage: Eukaryota > Metazoa > Chordata > Mammalia > Macroscelidea > Macroscelididae > Elephantulus > Elephantulus edwardii. The sequence continues at coordinate 647,435 of NW_006399946.1, forward strand.
GATTTCTATTCATTCATACATTCATTGTTGCACGTTTCTCCCCTCCCAACCCTCCCCTCTAGTATACCACCCTCTTGGAAAAGTAAAGAAAATTTTTTTCATTGTTTTATAAACCCTCCCCAGGTCTACTCCACCATGTAGCCTTTACTCTAGACTCCTGTCATGACAAAAATACCTAATCACATATCCCTCTTAAATAGTTTTCTCCCTCATCTGTTTCAATGCATTATACATTATTGAACCCATCTTTCTCAGTCTCTTCCCCAACCCCAGTGTCAGTCCTGTTTTACAACAGTGGCACCATGCAGTATTTGTCCTTTTGTGACTGAGATACTTCACTCAGCATAATGTCCTCCAGGGTCACCCATTTTGAATAATATTGCATGAGTTCCTTGTTTTTCAATGCAGCGTAGTATTCCATTGTGTGAATATACCAGAGCTTCTCTATCCATTCGTTTGTTGATGGGAGGAATTACTCTTGTGTGATTTAAAACTTTGGCAGCTATGAATGGATTTAACTCAAAGGCAATGTGTTTGAGTAATTTAATAAAATCTTAATAATATTAATTATGTTCCTTGTACATTTATTATAAATTTGACAACTGGTGTAATGTGATAGTTATACACTTTATTATATAATCTTATTAATTACTATGAAATGCATAATGTTGATTTTTATAATTGTCTCTTTAATATTTATCCCGATACTCTGTTATATTGGTATACCTTATTTTTCACATGTTTTTGTTGAGTAACATGGTATTGGAACCGACCCATAGCTGACCCTCCAATGGTTTTTCAGAGATAGTGGATCACACAAGAGGAGATTGCCCATCCTCCTCCCACAGAGCAGCTGGTGGCCTTGAACTGCATGTGCCTTTGGGTTTGCAGCACCGCTTCTTGTCATTAGGTCACAGAGCTCCATGTAAATAAGCTACATATGCCTAAATACACATAGGAATTTATGCAAAGGAAAGGCATTCAGTAGCATGCATTATTTGCATAAAAATATGGTGTAGCATTTTATTTTTCCTTAAGAAATTTTTCAACAAGAATGAATTTTAAATCACATTTAAAAAACCACTAATACTGTTTCAGTGCATAGTGGGATAAATGATATCAGGATGAAGAATATTGAGACACTTATAGGACAGGTTCAGAATACTTAAGAATTGCTCTAGGTATTTATGCCTGGGTCTTTGCTGCTAACTTCAAATAGGTAAGTGTTAGTAAGATTAAGCATTTGTGGTTCATAGGCTTAAAATCTGGCACCTCTGGATTTGTATTGACTTTCTTGAGCTAAAACAATATTAATTCTTTGATTCAGCTATTCCAAATGAGAGACAATAACTCCTTTCCCCCTCTTTTTTATTGTTATATGTTTATGTTTATTATCTCCCCTTCAATATTTTTTTCTTTCTATTTTTGTGGAATTTTTTCCTTATTAGTAGAAATTAAATTTTCTTATGAACATTGGATATTTTATGTTTTATTTTGAATATTTATCCTATTTAGTATTTTAATTTCAATGGAATGATTCTGATACTACCCCTATCCTCAGAATTTCATTATAATTGGAGAATCAACACTGCAAGTGAAGTTAATATTTTCTTTTGATTAGCATCGTTCACTGTACTTTCATTAAATAATTGCAGTTGACCTACGTACTGAACTTTAGGGGTAAATAACAGAATTACAAGGATTGTTACTTGCTCTTTCAGTCTTTGAAGTATTGTAGGAGAGAACATAAAAAATATAAAAATATTTAAGTGCTATGGAAGAGGTAAGTTTAAAAAGTTGTTGAAGCAGAGCAAGTGGGTTGCTTATCTTTTAAAATTATAGATGATCATGGTTTTTAGTATTTAAAAGAATTTTAAATGGAAAATTATTGAAGCGATTCATTTAAAGAATTTCTTAATGCTCTTGGAGTTGCATATTATTTTTGTTTGTGGGTAAACATTCCATTGTTTTTATAATACAGAATGATATGGAACCTGGCAAAGCTGCTCCACTGAATGCATCTAAACAAGATGGACCCCTGCCAAAACCACACAGTGTTTCACTCAGTGATACTGAAACAAGAAAACTAATGGAAGAGTGTAAAAGACTTCAGGGAGAAATGATGAAACTGTCAGAAGAAAATCGACACCTGAGAGTAAGTTCTGTTTTTTGGGGAAGGAACTTAACTGAGAGGAAGGTATAGAATATTTGACTATTGAACTTCTAATCAGTCATTTACAAATTTATCCTTGATCTGTTTTCTTTCCTTTACCCTAATCTGATTATGCCCTAGCTTGTCTTCCCTACCTTACTAAAAACAGCAACCAAAAACCCAAAACCAAACAAAACAAAAACTTAACATGGATTCTCATTGCCTGCAAATAATTATTCTTTTTTAAAAAAATGGTTTTGATGAAATAGATGTAATAACAAAGCTTTCCAACCTTTTAAATATGCATAGTTCACTTGCATTAATGTTCACTATACTGTAATGTATAGAATATAATGTTCACTATGATGTATAATGTATATAATGTTCACTGTACTATACACGATACTGTATACAGTTTGAAAGTCCTCTCCAGGAGCAGGGTTCTACAGAAGCTTGTTAGCTGGGATTGGTGAGCATTAGGGTGAAATGTTGATTAAATAAGGGAAGTGAGACCTTCAGGTCTGGTTTAAATTGTTTTTTTTTGTCAAACATTCTTATAAGTGGTGGTATAGCACTGGTCTCTGCATTGCTGTACAGAGGTAACTTGTGGTTCCTGTGATGCTAAACACTGTGACACTGATGTTCCAAATGCGATAATGGTTACTCATGGTGGACAGTGTTTGGTGGAGCTTCCCGATTAAAGCAAGCTTGGAAGCGGAGTGACATCCACTTCCGAAATGGCTTGCCTCCAGGGACTCTGTAAACATGGAGAAACGACCAAAGTTATACAAGTGTTCAGATCTTTCGTTCGTAGGGTTGCTAAGAGTCTTCTGTGACTTGATGACACTTAACAACAACAACATACCGTAAAATCCTTACTATGACAGATTTCTATATTTTTTATCCTTAAAATTTTATTTTTTGCGTTGTAACTTGTTTTCTTGGTAGACATACTAGTTGGTTGTAATCTGGCCTTTAATATTGCCACTTCCTCTATTGCTTGTATTCCATACTCTATGTCCTAATCATACTGAATTATCTGAAACTGGGACTGTGTAATGGTCTATATGAAAACCGTATCATATGGGAGCTTTTGTGGCCTAGGGGTGAGAGGCTGTGCTGCAATCCCAAAGGCACACAGTTCAGACCCACCGGTTGCCACATGGAAAAAAGATGGGCAATCTTCTCCTGTGCAATTAACTGCCTCTAAAAACCTGCGGGAGAGTCAGCTATGGGTCGTTTCCTACCCTATGGCACATAACAACAACAACCATATCATATGATGACTATATCATATGATAGACCATATGTGACTGTTGAACACTTGAAATGTGGGTTGGTCTCAGTTGATATATACTGTGAATGTAAATGCTTACTGACAGTGAAAACTAATATGAGAAAAAGAAAATAAAGGATATTTTTTTAAAAATCATTTTCTGGCTGTAGTGAGCTTAATGAAAAGATAGTAAAATCTTAACCAGTTTTAAGGTTATAAGGTAACTTTTTTGAGATGTTAGTTGATTTTATACAGATAGTTCTTAAATTTCTAAGTGCCAGGGTACAAGATCAGCATACAAAATCAGCATATAAAAACCAACCCAAATCCTTTACACTAAAAGGAAAAAACAATACCTTAACAATAATCTGTTACTCAAAAGATAACATACTTGAACTGTCTGAAGATTTTCAACCTCTTTTTTTTTTTTGTGTGTGTGTTCATAGGATGAAGGTGTAAGGCTCAGAAAGGTAGCACATTCGGATAAACCTGGATCAGCTTCAGTTGCATCCTTCAGAGATAATGTCACCAGTCCTCTTCCTTCGCTTCTTGTTGTAATTGCAGCCATTTTCATTGGATTCTTTCTAGGAAAATTCATCTTGTAGAGTGAAGCATGCAGAGTGCTATTTTTTTTTCCTTGACCAGAAAAAGATTTGTTTACCTACCATTTCATTGGTAGTATGGCCCACAGTGACCATTTTTTTGTGTGTGTGTACAGCGTCGTATAGGCTTTGGCTCTAATGATCTCTTACGGTTAGGAAACACAATAAAAACTGTTTGGCTACTGGACAAATTGTATATTACAAAATCATCACTAGCAGATGTCAATTGCACATTCAAGTCCTTTATGAAATTCATAAATAAAGAATTGTTCTTTCTTTGTGGTTTTAATAAGAGTTCAAAAATTGTTCAGAGTCTTGTAAATGTTATTTTAATAATCCTTCAAATTTTATCTGTTGCTGTTACCTCTTGAAACATGATTTATTTAGATTGCTAATCCACTCATTCAGGAAATGCCAAGAGGTATTCTGTGGGTAAATGGTGCCTCTTACAGTGTAAATTTTCTCCTTTACCTTTGCTAATATCATGGCAGAATTTTTCTTATCCCTTGTGAGGAAGTTGTTTTTCATTCTAATAATCCTGTCCCATGGTATTTAACATTTAAAAGAATAATAATAAAACTGTTAACAGATTCTTGCTCGATAGATTGTTTGTGTCTGGTGTGTCATTAGTTGGGATGTCAGGGAGTCTGCTGTATTACAGATTGAAATTTATCAGGCATATTCTTTCTCATTGAAACCCTTCTTATTCCAGTATTTGTAATTAAAATCTTCATTGTATTATGCAAAGAAATGGATAAATTTTCAACTTTATTTTGATATTTAGAAGCTCATAATCAGTTTGTCTTCAAGATAATGTGAAATAAGTGCTATCAGAATAAAAGTAATATAAATTTAGTCTGTTCATTATGTATGCCATTTGGCTATATTGCATTTAATTTACTACATTTTCACCTAATAACAACCACCAGGTTATTGTAGTATCTTATTAAGGAAAAAGTAAGTGTACTTTGTTCTAGTCAAGTACTTTTTAACGAGTCAAATAATTTTCAACCTTTTTAATTAAATATTTACATGATAATGAAAATAATTCATAATGACAGTTGGAGGTAGAAGTTTTTTCTCTCAGTTTGACACTCAGTGAAAATTTGTTGTTGTATAGTAAAACTTTAGGGGTTTTTTCTGCAAATAATGACTATCCTTAGAAAATCTGTTGACCTTGTGGAACACATTTGGAATAAATATGCACTGTAGGGTCTGGTACTTCGCTGCACTTGGTCTTTTGTCTTCATTTATTCTTTTTGTGCTAGAAGAAATTTTGGAAGCCAAGAAAATACTGTTTTTTTAAAAAACTGAGTGCAATCAAATAAAAGTGGATTTTGATTCCTAAGAGTAAGTATAGCTTTTCATAATAGGGTAGTAATACTTGAAAATTAAGTTGAACATTGGACTTGATGTAGTGCAATGAAGTAGACCTAGCACATTGCATAAAAAGCAACTTAAATGATCTGATTTTATTTACTTTTTCATTTCATGTGTTTCAAATTTATCAGGTCACATGTATTGTGACATTGTGCTCTGCCGTATATTTTATAAAATCTCTTGCTTGTACACAGAAGTTTCTAAAGACAAACACAGGTGTTGCCTACCTGTTTTTACTACTGCAGCTAATGTTTCCATTGTGTTGTGCTGGACTATCATTGTAGAAGAATAACTCTGATAACTGGAAACACATGCTAAAAAATTAGCCTCACCTTTTCATCCCATAAATGCAAAGTTAGTAATTCTTAAAGCTTTCTCTGTAACCAGTATTACTGTGTATCAGATTTGTTTCTTCATAATTATTTTTTAAATTCTGAAGAATTTTTTGAAATCCCGTTTTATGGGAATGATCCCTTGGAATTCTTTTTGTTTCCACCCTTTTGAGGATTCTGAGGCCTAAAGGAGGGTTGTGAAACCTTTCCTGTATCTCACAGGTAGGTAGGAGTAGAGCTGGAACTAGAAGATAACTCTCTTCATTCCACTTTAGTGGATTTCCTGGTAACTTTGTAGGGAAAAAACGGCTTTGACACATGATGGGACATAATGGATAGAAAAGACTATATAAATAAATATATATGAACTTTCCTATCAAGAAATTTTCATAAGACAACTGTGTAATAGTGTCACAGGTAGGTTTGGTTTTTAGTGTTTAGACTAGCAATGCTGCCCACCCAGTGAATTTTTAGATAGGTGTCTTATACAACGTGTTACGAAATGGTTAGCTTTGAGATAACATCTGCAAAACAGGAGTACATAATATGGACTTCTTAAACTTTCACACCAGGCAATGTTTTGATTGTACAGACTCTTAATTTTTAATTATTGTGTGAAATGTGATAAAACTTTACTATCAGCAGTTCTTCTGGTATTCTCTCCTTTCAGCTAAGATCCATCTAACATCAGCTACAATATCCCTAGTACCACAACCGCTTCTAAACCCAGCCTGGACTTCTGGCAGTTCTCTGCTGATGTACGTTCCAGTCATTTTTGGATAATCTTCAGTAGAATCTTGCTTGCATATGAAATCAATGATATTGTTCTGTAGTTTCCACACTCAGTTGGGTCGCCCTTCTTTGTGATGGGAACAAATATAGACCTCTTCCAGTCAGCTGGCCAAGTGGTTGTTCTCCAGATTTCTTGGCACAACTTGGTGAGCACATCCATGGCAGCATCGGTTAGCTGAAATATGTCAATTAGTATAGCATCTATTCCTGGGGCCTTATTTTTTGCTATTTCCTTCAAAGCAGCATAACAAACTGTGGCTGACTCTGAGAAGAATGGGAATCCCAGAACATTTAATCGTGCTAATGCGAAACCTATACTTGGACCAAGAGGCAGTCGTCAGAACAGAGCAGGGCAACACTGCATGGTTCAAAATTGGGAAGGGTGTATGCCAGGAATGTGTCCTATCTCCATACCTTTTCAACATGTATGCAGAGCAGATTATCCGAGAGGCTGGGCTCTATGAGGAGAAGCGTGGCATTAGGATTGGTGGACGATCTATCAACAATCTGCTTTGTGCAGATGACACAACCTTGCTCCCTGAAACTGAGGAGGACCTCATGCACTTAACTGCAGAGGGTCAAGGACTGCAGCCTTCAATATGGACTGAGGCTCAATGTCAAGAAGACAAAAATTCTCACCACTGGACCAATCGGTAGCATCAGGATGGATGGCAAAGAGATTGAGATTGTTCACAGCTTCAGTTTGCTCGGCTCCACGGTCAACACTCTTGGCACCCATAGCCAGGAAATCAAAAAACGTATTGCGATGGGAAAGTCTGCTGTTAAGGACCTCTCTAAAGTACTCAAGAGCAACGGTGTCTCTCTGGAGACTAAGGTCCGCTTGATACGGGCCATGGTTTTTGCAATCACTTGTTATACATCAGAGAGTTGGACAATGACTAGGGAGGATAGAAGAAGAAACGACGCCGAGCAGCGGTGCTGGAGAAAAGTATTGAATGTACCATGGACTGCCAAGAAAACAAACAGATTCATCGTAGAGAGGATTAAACCAGGCTGCTCCTTGGAGACAAGGATTCTGGGGCTTTGTCTGACATACTTTGGACATGTAAGGAGAGACAGGTCTTTGGAGAGGGACATCATGCTGGGTAGAGTAGAGGGACAGCTCAGGAGGGGAAGACCTTCTATGAGGTGGATTGATTCAGTGACTAGGGTAATTGGGTTGGGTGTGTCAGGCAATGAGATTGGCATAGGGTAGAGCACGGTTTAGGGCTGTTGTACATAGGGTCGCTATGAGTCGCAAATGAACCGACGGCACATACCAACATCAGCAGTTAACATCCAAAAGAGTACAGCTTAATCATACATAGATTAAAATGTTTGTCTTCATTCCATACATACTTAGTAAGTTTTACTTTGCCTGAATTCCTGTAAGCGTGAGGGAAATAATGTTACTGTTACTTAAGTTACACTCAGCTAAGGCCTTAAGCGCATGTGATGCTAAATGCACTACTTTAATTCTTTCTATAATGTACATTTAAGTTTGTCCAATTTTAAAAATTATGATGTTAGCTTTGTCATTAAATTACAGGAAAAATGGATATCAACTTAAATTTCTAGTAAAAAATTATTTTCCGTTTCTCCTTTAAGAATATTACCTTAGGAGTTCTTCTCAAGTTACTATTAACTGGTATGGAAATTACTTTTGAATTGTAATCTTTAAAAGTACACCATTTTGAAAACAAGATTTATTAATTAGGTTACAGAAACCGAAACCCATTCTTAAATACTTGTAAGTGATGATTTTCCTAGAGCTTGGCACAGTGGTTTTGTATTGTGCATTTTTAAAAATGGCCTTTGTGAGAGGCCATAGTCCATATAGTGCTGCACTACTGACCAGAAATGACATTTCTACAAGTTCGAGAAAGCCTATTGCTTACATCAGGAAAAACAGTAAAGTAACATAAATGGTCTTTTTAAAAATACTATTTTATAGCTTTCAAAGGAAGTTAAAAGTATCACGTGAATGAGTAAAATTATGGTGAAGTGTCATTTTCCTTTAAAACATAATTTTGTCTTCAGACTGATGGCTTATATGTTTGTTCTGACAAGCATTAATACTAAGCCATTGAGAGATCTCTGTTGGATGGCATTATCACCTGCATAGGGACCTTGAGGTTAGTGGTAATGGGGACAACTGATTTTCCATTTCCACATTTAATAACACTCAGAGTTTTGAGTTTGACAGAAGTTGGGACATCTTAAAAGAGGAAGAAACTGAAGCTGCCTTGGACTTGGTACAAGTAAGTTTGAACGTGCTGAACACGTTAGGAAAAGGAAATTATTGTCTTCCCCCTTCCATGTTTCTGATTGAATTTTAGATTATTTAGAAAATAAGTTGTTACTGTCAAGTTAATGCTATTTTGAGGTAACGCACCTTTTTTTTTTTTTTTTTTAACGAGTACATACCTTTATTGACCCCTTGTTAATTTACTTTCTAGGTATCTGTGAACTTGTATTAAAATAATTCTGCCCCAAAACGCACTGTGTTCCAGCACTTAATGTATTTAACACCCCATAAAACATGAACTCTTCAGGTTTAACTAGATGTACTCACGCCACTTGTCAAAAAGGATCTAATACACATAACCGGGGCTCTTGAGTCCTGTGATCTGTTACACAGAGTGAAATAATGTCTTCTCACATCACTCAGAAGATATATGTTGTCTTTGATACCAATTTATAGGCTGTAATGATTTTTTTGAAAACTCTAGGCCTTATATTTTCAAAGACTTTCTTCCCCCCCAAAATTGAGAAACTGCTGTTACTTAGCAATGTTAGTTTGTGAACAAAACCAAATATAAATATTTCTTAGCAACTTTCTTGTGTTAGCACTAAGCAGTTTGTGTCTTACCAAAGGTAGACTCTTGAATTATGGTCCATTAGCAGTTAATGATTTAAGCCAAGTATCTTTGTGTTTTTGGTAATTGCCAAAATTCTTGGTAATTTTTATAGTTTAAAAGAAAGGTTACTAATATGTGTACCTAAAGAATCATGAGGAAGAGACTTTCTTGGAGATGATTAAGTTGCAAGATTTCTTTTAAAGAGTATTGGAATTTCAAGGTGTGTGTGTGTGTGTAAGGAAAACATTTTAATACATTGTGGATGAGGCTGATTTATTTTGGTCCCCATTTTCATCCAAAGTTACACATAAGTACAGAGGTGGTGAGAGTGTGAAGCTAGCTAATTTGTTAAGTGCTGTCCAGTTGGCTGCCGCCCAGCGACCCTGTGTACCCTATCCTGACCCAGTCTCACTGACTCACAGGCCTACCCCAGTTGCCCTAGTTACTGTATCAATCTCATCTGCATTCTTTATCTCCTGTACTGTCCTTCCACCCATCAGCTTGACGTCCCTAGACCTAATGAAATACTTGGAAAATTAAGTTTAACACTCTTTACATCTTCTCTTAACACTAGAGTAACGTGACTCTTGAACAAGGATGACACACATTCGTGAAGAGGTCCCCCCCCTTTTTTATTTTTTTAAGAAATAAATTCACTGTAGTTCACTAATGATTTTTAAAACTAGAGATAAGCTTGCAAGTTGGGGGAATATTGCATGCTATTTCTTTAGATGTTTTTGTATAATTCACCATTAAGCAAAATTCTATAGTTTTGGATATTTAATATTGTTTAATGTCTTACAAAATTAATCCTATCTCTCTAAAAGGAAAATACTTTTGCACTTTGGCATGGCCACAGACGTCATCAATTGAGAAATTTCCTTCCTTGTTTTAAGAACTTTTATTTCCAAATAAGAATGTGGCTTACTTGCAACAAATGTTTTAGCAAACTTAAAAGTTTTAAGAATTGACAAGTTGATGTATAGAGTGGCAATTTAAGGAGATGCATTTATTAGAACATAAGGTTCTCAGCAGTGCTGTAGCATGCTCTTTGTATCACTGTGTGATACTTCTACGACTACTATTTAACAAACCTTGTGAATTTGGCTGAGGAAAGGTAAATTTTTCCAATAAATGTCCAAACTAGTATGTAAATAAATTCTATCCAGTGCTTTGATTTTTGAACAAAAATTCCTCCCTATTGTAGATAACCAGTAGAAAATTTTGTATGTTTGCATGGGTTTTAAAAAATGACTCTTCATACAATCATTCATATACATTGTGTTTCATTCATGTATGATAATATACATGTATTATAGTTATTACTGATGTATCACTTTATTCCAGTCCACATTGAATCCTATTTCTTCACTCCTCCCCCGCCCCAGATAACCTCTTTTTTTCTAGAGATCTCTTCCCCTTTTGTTGACTTCTTTTGAAAATTTATGCATAGATTACTTACCATATTTTCACAATAGTGGTCTTATTTAGCTTTTGTCCTTATGTGAGTTATTTCACTCAACATAATACTCTCTAGACTTTCCCATCTTGCATACTATCTGATGAAATTGTTCCTTAGTGGCTGCACAACTTTGCATTATGTGAATGAACCACAATTTAAGATTAGCACAGTGTTTGGGGTTCCCCCTCCTTTGGTTCTATAATTTTGTTATTGGAATTTACCCAAGCTTTAACACATTTGCTTTAGATTTTTATTTTTATTTCTTTTAAGAAACCATAATCTAGTTGAAGCCTTTTTATTATACCCACTCTACCCTGACCAAATTTCCCATCAGTCTATCAACCTGAAGTTGAGATGTCACATTCTCATCCATGTTAGTGCACTTGTATCATAATTAGTATATAGTATGTGTAACATTTTTTAATGTGACACTCGGAATGTTTTTATTCTCAGTTGACATCCCTAGGTTTTGCACATGATTAAGCACTTGACTGCTGAATGGCACAGAGAAGGCTTGAGTCCATCCAAATGTGCCTGGGAGACATCTTGATCATCATGCTGGAAAGCAGCCACTGGCAGTTGGGAGTGACTCCACAGCAACTTTTTACCCTCACCTAAAGCTTGTTTTTATCTCCCCCCCACCCCAAGACATCATGTACATTGTTTTCTCTTGTTCAGCTTAGACCCTTCGCAACGATGTATTATGTTCCAGCTGCTACACTTCTGATCTTAGCATCTTCCACAGGTGCTGCTACTTGCAGAAATCTAGTCTTAAGTGTTCTGGCACAGATGTATTTGAGACAGCATGACATTCCTTTTCATTTTGTGAAAGCTATCCAGAGAATTGGTCTTAGGAAAGTTGCTTTAAACCCCACCTGCTTTATGGGAATGAATGTGTATATATTCATTCATATGTGATGCATAGATTTTGGAGTAAGTGAAACTGGGAAGATGCACAAAAGCTTACACGAGCTCTCACAAGTTACTGTGCTATTCATGTGGGTGGTGGTCTTGCTGCATTTTACAAAATGGAGAGATCAATATTTAGAATTGCTATTTTTAAAAAAAATTTCAAGATTTTTAAATTAATACTTTGATTACCCCGTGGCAACCAACTGTTAGAAATAACAGTTGAACCAACAATTCTCTATTCATATTTGACACATTTATTTCTTACCTATATAATGCTTGTATTCATTTGAATCTGGTCCTAGTTTAGAAACTCAACATATGTTAATATTGAATAGTACTATTAGCTCAGTTGAGGCTAGTGGAATGGAAAGTAGGCTAAGATTATGTTCAGACACTCAAAAACACAGTCTGTTTCTTCTTAAAAGACATCATTGGGCTTCTGAGGCAGTTAAATCTTAACCGGCAGCTGCCCATCTGTCTCCTGTGCACTGGTGAATTTGAACTGCCAACCTTTTAATTAGGAGGCAAATTTGTTACACTGCCACCAGAGCTCTTTCACCAGGTATAAACTTAGTTCTAAATTAGATACTGAGATCTAAGGAGATCCTTGCCCAAACATGATAAATTGGAGCATAGGCATGAAGTGTAAGCAATAAAAGCGGTTTATGTGGAGTACCTTTATAGGAATAGCCTTTCAAGCTTTTTCATGAAAATTATTAAAAAATTATGTTCAGGTTTATCATGTCAGGAACAAGTATTGCTTGACAGTTGAGGCTTCAATATCCATGTCTTCAAAGGCAAGAATAAGACTGAGATGGACTGTTGTATACCTGGAACTGACCCATAGCTGACCCTCTGGTGGCTTTTTAGAGGCAGGAAATCACATGGGAGTTGATAACCCATCTTCCACGGAATAATGGGTGAGTTTGAACCGTGTAGCTTTGTGTTGGAAGTGTAATTCCTTACCACATAACATACTGAGCTGCAATCCCAGAGGTAGCTAGTTTTGACTTGATGGTACTCAACCACCACCACCAGAGCTTCCCATACAACGGGACTTGTTTTTATGTTATCTACTTGTGAGTCATAGTGACATGTACAACAGCTCTGAACCCTATCCTATCTTGACCCAGTCTCACTGACACACCTACCCCAATTACTCCAGTTACTGTGTCAACCATTTCATCTGTGGCCTTCCTCTCCTGCGCTGTCCCTACTCCTTTACAAAGCATGATGTCCTCCAAGGACTGGTTCCTCTTGGCCACATGTCCAAAGTGTGTGAGGTGGAGCTTCAAAACTTTGCCTGCAAAGAGCAGTGTGCTTTCACCTTCTCCAAGACAGATCTGACCTGTTTTTTCTCTTGGCAGTTTATTTTATGTTCAGCACTCTTTCCTAGCACCCCAACTCAAAGGCATCAATTCTTCAATCCTTGGTCATTGTCTAGCTCTCTGCATAGCAAGAAATTGCAAAGACCATGGGTTGGATTGTACACATCTTGGTCTCTAAACTGACATAGTTGCTGTTTAGTACTCTTAGGTCCCTGGCAGCAGATTTCTCCAGTGTAATTTCAGCTTTTGATTTCTTGCCTGCTGATTGTTGACTGTGGAGCCAAGTAAACTGAAGCTGTTAATAATCTCAATCTCCTATGGTCAACTGATTTTTGACAAGGAGATGAAATCAGTGAAGTGGGGAAACGACAGCCTTTTTAACAAATGGTGTTGGCAAAATTGGAAAAATATCTGCAAAAGACTCAAGCAAGACCCACACCTCACTCCATATGCAAAAACCAACTCAAGGTGGATCATGGACCTAGGACTAAAACCAAGGACTATAAACTTCATTACAGAAAAGCTAGGAACAACACTAGAAGTCTTAATCCACAACATAAACAGTCTTCCCAGTATCCTGGAAAACCTACAACCAGGAGAAGATAACATAGATGAATGGGATCTTCTAAGACTCAAATCCCTATGCACATCCAAAAACTTCTCCAATAGGGTAAAAAGGGAAGCCACTGACTGGGAAAAAGTATTCGGTAATACCATATCAGATAAGGGACTTATATCCAGAATTTATGAAATACTTGAGCACCACAACAAGATCAAGGTAAATAATCCAATAGAAAAATGGGCACAGGATATGAACAGGCACTTCACCGAAGACGACATTCAGATGGCTAACAAGCACATGAAGAAATGCTCAAAATCCCTAGCCCTAAGAGAGATGCAAATTAAAACAACTATGAGATATCATCTCACCCCAGTCAAAATAGCAAAATTTGACAGAACAGCAAGCAACAAATGCTGGCGAGGTTGTGGAGAAACTGGAACCCTGATTCACTGTTGGTGGGAGTGTAAAATGGTGCAACCCCTGTGGAAAGCAGTATGGCGCTTTCTCAAAAAGTTGCAAATAGAGATACCATTTGACCCAGCAATTCCACTACTGGGAATATAGCCTGAAGAGACCATAGCCAACATCCAAGCAGATATATGCACTCCCATGTTTATTGCAGCTTTGTTCACAATAGCAAGGAGTTGGAAACAACCTAAGTGCCCATGAACAAACGAATGGCTAGAGAAGCTGTGGTATATTCGCACAATGGAATACTATGCTGCATTAAAAAACAAGGAACTCATGCAATATTATTCACAATGGTTGACTCTGGAGAACATTATGCTGAGTGAAGTATCCCAGTCCAAAAGGACAAATATTACATGATGCCACTGTTGTAGAATGGGACTAACCTCAGGGTTGGGGTGAGACTGAGTAAGATGGGTTCAATAATGTATACTGCACTGAAACAGAGGAGGGAGAAAACTGTGTAAAAGAGATATGTGACTAGGTATTTCTGTCATCACAAGAGTCTAGAGCGAGGGCTACACGGTGGAGGGGACCTGGGGGAGAGTTTATAAAACAATGAAAGAATCTTTTCTTTTACTTTTCCATAAAAAAAGAAATAATCTCTTCACCATCTATCCTGATGTTGCCGATTGGCCCAGTGGTGAGAATCTTTGTTTTCTTGATGTTGAGCTTCAATTCATATTGAAGGCTGCAGTCTTTGACCTACTGCAGCAAATGCTTTAGGTTCTCAGTTTCAGCAAGCAAGGTTGTGTCATCTGAATAGGGCAGCTTCTGCCAAGCCTGATGCCACATAATGTCTAGCATTCCAGATGATCTCTCTCTCATATAGATTGAAAAGGTATGGAGATAGGATGCATCCCTGACTTATACCTTTTTTTTATTTAGGTATTCATGCTTCTTGGAGTCAAGGATTTTGAAGCTTCGTCTGACATATTTTAGGCATGTTGCAAGTAGGGACTGGTCCTTGGAGAGGGACATCATGTTTGGCAGAGTGGAGAGTGGGCGAAGGAGAGGAAGACCTTTGATAGATGGATCGATTCTGTGACTGGAGCGGTGGGAATAAGTGTTTGAGATGGCCAGGTTGGCACAGGATAGAACAGCATTTAGAGCTCTTGTACATAGGGTCGCTATGAGTCGCAAGTGATTCGATGGCACATAACATTCAATTCATTTAAGATGAGAACTAAATTTGGCTTCAACTACTGCAAGTGAATAATGTGCCTAAAACACAACTGGTGGCACAGTAGATGGGAGCTGCCAACCCAAACGTGGGTGCTTCAAATTCACTAGCAGATCCATGGAAGAAATATGTACCGAGTCCTCCCCTGTGATTTGCAGCCTCTGAAAACCCACTCTAGGGTCAGTTGAGTCGCTTCCAACTCCATGGCAATGAGTTGAAGGGTTTATTGGATTTCACACACCCCTCCCCCTGCTTTTTAAAAGTGATTAGAAATTGAGGTGTTACTGCATTTAGTTTCACAATTCAGCATGTTTTCAGGTACACAGTTTGTACCGTTGGACTCTCACCCCATTGTTAGGTGCCATCGAGTCAACTCTGACTCATAGTGACCCTTTGAACAACAGCCCTGTGCTTGTACCATGCTCTATCTCTAATGCTCAGCCCATTGTTGTGGTCACTGTTCGTCCATTTCATTGAGGATCTTCCTCTGTGACTGACCTTTTCAAGTGTGATGTCTGTCTCCAAGGAGTGTTTCCTCCTGGTAATCACCGTTTATCCCATTGTCAAGCTTAGCAGTAGTACTGAGCCTCACCATTGTGCAGCTTATAATTTTGGCTTTATTAACGTACTGATTACATGGCATGAGCGTTTTACTTTTTCTATGTTCTAACTGATCATGGGTTGTGGGTTTTAATGATGAGAGGAATAATGGCAAGTAGGTTTATTTCAAAGTCATTTCATGCTAGCATTCATTGTAAACAAATTGTGATGAAGGTTCTGAGAAATAATGTGGCGATAGTAACTGTGAAGATTAAGAGTGTTATTGGAAGGGTGCAACAATGAATGAATGGAATCCCAAAATCTCTGTAGATGTCCATTGAAATGAAAAATAAACAACCTAAATTTTTTTTTTTAAAAAAAGAGTGTTATTGGTACAAGAAGGATATAAACCAACACTTTTTAGTAAGGGCCCCATAGCTTGTTTAGCTGACCTTACTGACCTAATGGGTAAGGAGTTGTGTTGCCGATGCAAAGGTATACAATTTGAATCCAACAGCTGGTCTGCAGGAGAAAGATGGGCAGTCTCCACCTGTGCTTCTGAAAACCCTCTGGAGGAAAAGATGGGCAGTCCCCACCTGTGCCTCTAAAAACCCACTGGAGGGTCAGCTGTGGGTCAGTTCTGAATTCCTGACACACAACAATTGTAGAATATAGTGTAATATAGTAACATGAAGGTTTTTTAATTTTTAAAATTTCTGAATTTTTGAAATAATAAGTCCTGCATTATTAAAAATAAGAGAGTTTGAATCTTTAGGATTTGCTCTATCACAGTAACTTATCAGTTATCTTCACATGTTTGTGAAGAATGATTGCTAGAAAATGTTATATGCAGAGAGCTGATGTTTAAAGTGGAACGAAGTTTGCATAGTAAATATATGAATGACTGTCATAAACAGAATTGCAGGTAGGAGTAGCCTTGTACTTAAGCAAATATAGTTTTGACTGATATTGATGGCATAAACTTGTGGGATTAAACAGTTGTGGTAGGATCCTAGAAATAGATCAGTTGTGAGGGAATTTATAATCATCATATTGGTATATTCATGTAAGAGAAACAGGGTAAATGATCCTGTTGCATATTCTGTGTTGAATTCTGATACTGATATTCATTCTGATACTCTGTTAGTGTTGAGACAAATCACATTATAACTAGTGGTCAAGTGAATTCTTGGGTTGTGATTATTGGTTTACTAGTATAAAGGACTCCCTGTTTAGCATGACTTAGAGTAATGGTAGGGCTACTTGGTATGACAATGTTTTGGACTTCTCTTGTAAAGTTCCAATTAATGGATGTTTAGACTTAGAAACTCATCCAGATCATAAGATAGAGTGTACTGCAGGTTTGATACTGGTTGGATAAACAGTGCATTAGTGAGTAGTATGGGTAATAGTATGGTATTGTTAGGGCTAAAGTTAGAGTTGAATTGAAGAAATAGTGAATAAGGATGGAGGATGTGCGTGGACATAGCAAGTGCTAAACAGATGATAGCCAGTGTTTGCATGTGTACATTAGTGGAAAATTGAGCAGTTATCTGAATGGATGAAAAATTCAAGCAAGACATTCAGACAGTGGGTATTTGGCTTAAGAATTATTAAAGTGCTCTTTGGAGACAAGGTTGGTGAAACTTGGTCTCGCGTACTTTGAGCATGTTAAGAGGGCCTAGTCCTTGGAAAATGACATCATGCTTGGAAAGGGGAAGGGTTGACATAAAACAGAAAGACCCTTGGAAAGATAGATTGACATAGTGATTATAATAATGACTCAAGTATGTAGAAGATGGTGAGGATGGCACCAGATAGGGCCAGGCTCAGATCTGATGTTTTTAGTAGCCCTATGAATTGCAGTCAACTTGATGGCACATAACAACAACCTCAGTCCTGCACTTGCCTGGCATTACATGACAGTGCAACACCATTTAATGAACACCTGCAGAAACACTCAGGTTTGACCTAAAATGACCTTTAGCAGGCACATGACCTCAAGCAGATTATTTAGCCTCTCTTGTCTATAATTCTCATTTTTAATACTGATAACCTTGTAGGATTGTGAGTATTGGGTGTAAATTTTAAAGAACCAAGAGTTTACTTCAAAGACCTTAAAGTACTAAAAATAAAGATGTACATTTAAAGACTAAGCAATGCCACACTCTTTTCACTTGCTTCACAGGCTTGTGAAATTTGAGCCAAGAATGAAGACGACTCAAGAAAAATTGGTATCTTTGAGTTGTGCTGTTGGTAAAGAGTATTTACTATGCCATAGTCAGCCAAGAGCTTTGGTGGCCTAATGGTAAATAGTTTCACTACCAACCCAAAGGCACTTGGTTTGAATCTACCAACTACTTCCTGGGAGAAAGAGGAGAAGTCTCCTTTCAGGTGATTTATAGCCTCTGAAAAACCTGCTAGAGGATCAGCTATGAGTAAGTTTCATCTCAATGACACATACTAACAAGATGGAGTCAGGAAGAACAAGCAAATCTCTTGCAATAAGTTCATCCAGGGTGCTCTTTAGAGGCAAAATGTTGCGACTTCATCTCAGATACTTTGGGCATGGTATCAGTCCTTGGGAGCAAATATCAGTCTTGGAAGAGTGGTTGTTATGTGCTGTCAAGTCACAACTGACTCAGCTGACCCTGTAGTGAGGCCAAAAAAATCAAAGAGGAGCTTGCACATCTTTGTCCTATAAAGTAGCTGGTAGATTTGAACCATTTTCTTTCCTGTTGGCAGTGAAACCCCTTACCACTAGGACACCAGGACTCAATATTAGAAAATAAAGGGTCATCAAAAGAGAGAGAAACTCTAATGAGATGGATTGACACACCCATTACAACAGCTGACTCAAGTACCATGAGGTTTGTGAATATGTCCAAAATTGGGCAAAGTTTCCACCCATCATCCATTGCACATAGATTCACTGTGAGTTGGAGTTGACTTGAGGACATGTAACAAAAATTTCTATGTAGTACATAATGTACATTAAAGTTTTGTTTTTGCTCTTTTAATAAAACAATGTAGCAAAAATTTTTAAGATGATAGCTGCTTAGTGTTGGTGGAGGGTCTTGGATGGAAATTAGAAAGTGGCTGAATATATGCAGATAGAGGTTATTGTAGCTGAGTAGTTTGTTAACCGATATGATCTGTTTTTCTGGTTTTATCCAAATTTTGGATGTATAATTAATTCTTGTGATTACAGAGAATTTGGAAAATATGGAAAAGCATATTAAGAAAACAATCCCACTCCCTAAGGAAGATATTTACTGTTTTAATGACTGGGTTGTGGTTGTTTGCTGTCAAATTGGGACCAACTCATAGCTGACTGTCTAGTGGGTTTTAAGAGGCTTTAAATCCCATGGGAAGAGATTGGTCCTCTTCCTGCTGGTGAACAGCTGGTGGATTTGAAGTGCTTGCTCTAGGATTGGCAGTGTAACTTCTCACCGCTAGGCCATCAGAGCTGTCTAGAAGGTTATCACACATATCATGGAAGGTATCATATTATGTCTAGGAGAGTTTGCTTATATATATATATATATATATATATGGGATTATCATGGGAATGCTATGAGTTGGAATCAACTGGATGACAATTTTTAGAAATATATACAAACAATGTTTTAAGCACCATATGTTTTTGTAAACCAATTAACAAAATTATCATTAATTTTTTACATGAAAACAATATTTAGAACTTTTGAAAGGATACCACATATACCTTTCAAGTAGATCCACCTATTGTTATTCTGATCATTTGTTTTCTCATTTGCATTCTCAATCTGTACACAAACATATAAATAATGCATTTTATATTCTGTTTATTCAAATATTGTTGTTATGGGCCTTTGAGTTGGAACCAACTCATAGTTGACCCTCTAGCAAGTTTTCAGAGCCTATAAGTCACATGGATAAAGACTTCCCATCTTTCTTCATGAAATAACTGGTAAATTTTAACTGGTTTCCTCTGGGTTGGTAGTACAATTTCTTACCACTAGGTAACTAGAGCTCCCTTATATGCATATACAGATGTGCCTGAATCAAGCCTGGGTCTTTCTGATCACTTACTGAGGGCTGTACAGTGAATGAGGATGACAGAAGAATTGATGCCTTTCAATTGTGTTGAAAAAGAGCACTGAATGAATTACCAAAAGAACAAACATATATGTCTTGAAGAAAGTGCAACCAGAGTGCACCTTAGAGACAGGATAGTGAAGCTTCATTTCAGATATTTTGGGCATGTCGTTAGGAGATGTTATTCCTTGGAAAGGGACTTCATCCTTGGGAAGGTGGAGGGTCAGCAAGAGATGAAGAAACTCAGCGAGATGGATTGATAGAATCACTACAGCAATGGGTTCAAGTGTGTTTGGGATGATTAGAATGGCACAGGATAGAACAGGATTCAGATCTGTTGTTTATAGGGTCACTGTAAGTAGTACTCAACTTGACAGACCCTAACAAGAACAATATATGCATTTGTGTTCATATATGTGTATTCATGTGCATAAATGCCTATACACATATCCACCTTCCATTTTCTTTTTAAAATAATTCAAATTTTAAGTTGCATGTATCCTATATTACATATGTTGCCTGTACCTATTTCAGTATATATACTAAGAACAATCTTTTATCTAGCCACACAGTCCATTAATCAATTTCCCCAAAGTGAATATTGATACTCTTTTAGAAAGCCATTTTGTTCATATTAAGTTAGCTTATGTCTTGTATAACCTTTTTTACTATGAATGGAACACCATTCCTCAGTTTTTCATTCTCAGTATCATAATAGATCATATGATTGTGGCCAAGTGTCCATCCATCTCAGCTCATTAATGCCTAGGTAATAATGGATCTTTGAGGGCTCATTTAATTTTCTTTAAATTTATTGTTAATTTCAGTAATTTTTTTAATTATTAAATTTTATTAATTTTAATGAACATTTACAGAGATTTTGGGTTTTCATTCATTCATTGTTGCACTGTTTTCTCTACCCTCCTCCCCAGTTCGTTCTTCCCCGCCCCCCTTGAAACTCTGTTTTAATTGTCCATTTACCACAGTGCTTGTCAAAGCCAGTTCTGATTAGTCTCCTTTGTCAGTGTGTCCTTTGCCATTCCCTATCACTCCTCCCTGACAGGAACTTCACCCTGATTCATAAGGAAAAGGGGATGGCGTATTCTCTTAGTTACTTCCTGCTAAAAAGGGACGCTGTGGGTTTCAGGGTGAAGATCTTCTCTCACTACTCTAAAGGGCCCCTTTGGCAATAGGAAACACATAGACTATTATGGAGATTGATTTTGGAATTTAGATGCATTGTTATCACTTATGCTTAGCCGTACATGTTCATATCCTTGAAGATGTATCATGGACGTGTTGCAGCCTAGAAAACACAAATTTAATGAACAAGTTAAAAGTGCATGAGTCAAAACTTAAAAAGCATTAATATTCCAAGTAGAGGCTCTAATAGTGGCACAAATCAAGTTACAGAGCGAAGGTAGTTCTTAAAATAAAATGCCTATTGACTAGCACTTTGTCTATTATAGTATAAAGGCTAGGCACCACAAGATGTAGAGGATCAACTATGTCATTTATTGTTCTTAAGGTTTGGAGCAAATTCCATCTACAACTGGGTTGTTTTACAACTCGGAAGTCCGCATGCAAGGCAGAGGTGAAGTAAGGAACTGCTTATGAGGTATTCCATCAATTCCAACAACTAAGAAATAGTGAGAAGAGTTGGGATCTCAGAAGGCTTTTAGGACCAATTAGTAAGCTCTGTGTCCAGGAGAAAATAAATATATTTCCCAGTAATGTTAATGCTCACCCACAGCTCTTCTGGGAGGATCTGAATCGTTGAAGTGTCCTCCTATGTTTCCAGCTGGGAGCTGGGGCCTGTCAGTCCTGTCAGCCACGAGGACCTGATGTGCGCCACCCTTGGCCAAGTGTCCTTCAGATCCACACTTAAAGCAAGTAAGTGAGTGGGAGCTTCCTCTCTACTCCCTTGCCTATCTGTGGCTCTCGTCTGTGACACTGTCTACTGAAGTGGCCCAGCTTTCCACAGTGGAAGCAATTCTGACCTCCTTTGTTGCCTTTGGGTGGCACTGACTGTTTATGAGTAAGACTTCCTTTTCCTGACACAGGCCCTAAACTGGCAGCAATAGCTGCACCAATAATTTTGGCCATTCTCTGGTCTTTTTTTCTTCCATCTAGATCCCAGTTGTTAAAAGAGGGGAAAATTTAGGCGAGCTCTGGTGGCCTAGTGGCAGGAAAATGCACTGCAATCCCAGAGGTGTGCGGTTCAAATCCACCAGTTGCTCTGCTGAAGAAGGAGGAACAATCGCTTCCTGTACCAGTGAGATCCAATTTGACGGTACACACATAAAGTAAATAAATAAAAATAAAATGTGAAGAAAAAAAAGGGAAAAATTTAAACAAATGTATAACAAATAATTTTGAACATTATAATTTTTAATCTTAAGGCTAGAAATATTAACAATATCATCATGTCCAATCCAGAGATACATGTTCCGATGCAGTTCCTAGTTTCCATAAATGGTTATGGTAAGAGGAATGTTGTAAATGTGGATACATTTCCACTATTCCTCCTCCATGAAATGATATAGTGTTATTAGCATGAGCAGTTATAAATCCATGCCATCCTTACTCTAACTTAATTCTTTTTTAAAAAAATTTAAATTTGTTATTAATTTCAGTGAAAATTTACAGAGGCTTTGGATTTCCATTCATTCATCCTTGCACATCTGTCCCCTCCCAAGGCTCCCCCCAAGAACACTACCCTCTTGGAAAAGTAAAAGAAAAATTCTTTCATTGGTTTACAAACCCGCCCCCAGGTCCACGCCACCATGTAGCCATCGCTCTAGACTCCTGTCATGACAGAAATACCTAATCACATATCCCTCTTAAACAGTTTTCTCCCTCATCTATTTCAATTCACTATACATTATTGAACTCGTCTTTCTCGGTCTCTCCCCAACCCCGATGTCAGTCCAGTTTTACAACAGTGGCACCATGCAGTATTTGTCCTTTTGTGACTGAGATACTTCACTAAGCATAATGTCCTCCAGGGTCACCCATTTTGAATAATATTGCATGGGTTCCTTGTTTTTCAATGCAGCATAGTACAGCTTCTCTATCCATTCGTTTGTTGATGGGCACTTAGGTTGTTCCCAACTCCTTGGTATTGTGAACAAAGGTGCAATAAACATGGGTGTGCATATATCTGCTTGGATGGCAGTTATGGTGTCTTTGGGGTATATATTCCCAGTAGTGAAATTGCTGGGTCAAATGGTATCTCTATTTGCAACTTTTTGAGAAACCGCCACACCGCTTTCCACAGTGGTTGCACCATTTTACACTTCCACCAACAGTGAATAAGGGTTCCAGGTTCTCCACAACCTTGCCAACATTTGTTGCTTACGGTTCTGTTAAATTTTGCTATTCTGACTGGGGTGTGATGATATCTCATAGTTGTTTTGATTTGCATCTCTCTTAGAGCTAGGGATTTTGAACATTTCTTCATGTGCTTGTTAGCCATGTGAAAGTCTTCGATGAAGTGTCTGGTCGTATTCTGTGCCCATTTTTCTATTGGATTATTTGCCTTTATCTTGTTGTGGTGCTCAAGTATTTAATAAATTCTGGATATAAGTACCTAATCTGATATGTTATTATGAAATATTTTTCCCAGTCTGTGGCTTCCCTTTTTACCCTGTTGGAGACGTTTTTGGATGTGCATAGGGATTTGATTCTTAGAAGATCCCATTCATCTATTTTATCTTCTCCTGGTTGTAGGTCCATTTCATTTTTTATAACTTCCAGTTTTTTTAGACTCATGCTTTGTGCATACTGTGTTCCAATTATAAATTGATCTGATTGTCCTCATTTGCTCCAGTCTGAGAGGCTTTACTTCTGGTACTATATCTAACAAATTTCCTCTATTATTCTGAGTTTCTGAAGGACTTTTATTTCAGAAGTAGATGGCCAGTCCTGCTTCTTAGACTGGAATATCTGCTGAAACTTGTCCACCATGGATGACTTTGCTGGCAGTTTCCAGTTTTACAACAACATGCATGTCACCTGAATACAACAAACTGGCAGACAAGTGCTATACCCATAAACGCAAAGCACAAATAAGCAAGCATTCATATATATAAACAATAAAAGTAGCAGAAACATGCAAGTCATCCTCCCCACCAATACACCAAACTAACATTTAAGTTATTTGACCTTAAAATAAGTTGTTGTTGTTATGTGCTGTGAAGTCACCTGATAACAGCCCTAAATCCTTGCTCTATCCCTTGACAATCTTACTGTCTCCAACACCCCTATCCCCATTACCCCAGTGACTGAATTAATCCATCTCATCAGGGGTCTTCCTCTCCTGCACTGTCCCTCTACCCTCCCAAGCATAACATCTCTCTCCAAGAAATGGTCTCTCCTTTTAACATGTCCAAAGTATGTCAGAGGAAGCTTCAGAATCCTTTCCTCCAAGGAGCAGCCTGGTTTCACCGCTCCAGGACAAACTTGTTTGTTCTCCCAGCAATCCTTCGTATATTCAATACTCTTCTCTAAGAGACCATAGCTGACATCCAAGCAGATATATGCACACCCAGGTTTATTGCAGCTTTGTTCACAATAACAAGGAGTTGGAAACAACCTAAGTGCCCATCAACAAACGAATGGATAGAGAAGCTGTGGTATATTCGCACAATGGAATACTATGCCGCATTGAAAAACAAGGAACTCATGCAATATTATTCAAAATGGTTGACTCTGGAGAACATTATGCTGAGTGAAATATCCCAGTCACAAAAGGACAAATACT
>NW_006399946.1:678474-683716 GCF_000299155.1 Elephantulus edwardii
CTAAATTCCAAAATCAATCTCCATAATAGTCTATGTGTTTCCTACTGCCAAAGGGGCCCGTTAGAGTAGTGAGAGAAGACCTTCACCCTGAAACCCATAGCGTCCCTTTTCAGCAGGAAGTAGCTAAGAGAATACGCCATCCCCTTTTCCTTATGAATCAGAGTGAAGTCTTTCTCAGGGAGGAGTGATAGCGAATGGCAAAGGACTCACTGACAAAGGAGGTTAATCAGAACTGGCTTTGACAAGCACTGTGGCAATTGGACAATTAAAACAGACATTTGGAGGGTGGGGAAGAAGAACGAACTGGGGAGGAGGGTAGAGAAAACAGTGCAACAATGAAGGAATGAAAACCCCAAATCCCTGTAAATGTTCATTAAAACTAATAAAATTTAATAAATAAAAAATATACTTTTCTCTAGCACCACAGCTCAAAGGCATCAACTCTCCTTCTATCATTCCTAGAGATTGTCCAGCTCTCTGATGTATAGAAATTGCAAAGACCATGGCCTGTATCAGGCACACCTTAGTCTCCAGACTGACATCGTTGCTCTTCAGTAGTTTGGAGAGGTCTCTGACAGCAGACTTTCCCAATGCAATTCATCTTTTAATTTCTTTCATCGTTTATCATGATGATGCCAACTGGCCCAGAGGTAAGAATCTTTGTTTTCTTGATGTTGAGCTTCAATCCATATTGAAGGCTGCAGTCCTTGACTTTCTGCATCAAGCGCTTCAGGCCCTCCTCAGTTTCAGTAAGCAGAATTGTGTCATCTGCATAACACAGATTGTGGATGAGTCTATCTCCAATCTTAAAGCAACACCTTTCCTCATAGATCTCAGGCTCCAAGAGAATCTGTTCCACATATGAATTGAAAAGTTATGAAGGTAGAACACATCCTTGAGGCACACCCTTCCCAATTTTAAACCATGCAATGTTTCCTTGCTCTGTTCTGACGACTGCTTCCTGGTCCAAGTATAGGTTTCACATAAGCACAATGAATTATTCTGGGATTCCCATTCTTCTTAGAGTCAACCACAGTTTGTTGTGATCCACACAGTCAAATGTCCTTACATAGTCTGTGAAGCACAGATAGACATTCCTCTGGTAGTCTCTGCTTTCAGCCAAGGTCCATCTGACTTTAGCTATAACATCCCTACTGCCATGGCTTCTTCTAAATCCAGCCTGTACTTAAGGCAGTTCTTTGCTGATGTGCTGTTCCAGTCGTTTTTGGATAATCTTCAGCAGAATCTTGCTTGCATGTGATATCAATGATACTGTTCTATACTCTGTCACCTTTCTTTGGGATGAGAACAAATATAGATAGCCTCTAGTCAGTTGGTCTGGTGGTTGTCCTTGAGATTTCTTGGCACAAGTTGATGAGCACATCCAGGGCAGCATCTGCTTGTTGAAATGTCAATAGGTATGCCATCAATTCCTGGGGCCTTGTTTTTTGCCAATTCTTTCAGAGCAGCTTGAACTTTTCCCTTTATCACCACAGGCTCTTGCTCATACGTTGTTTCATGAAATTCTTCTGTGTCCACCAATTCCCTTTGGTGCAATGATTCTGTATACTCTTTCCATCTTCTTTTAATGCTTCCTGGATTATTTACTGTTCTGCCCAAAACATCCTTAAGTATTGAAACTTGAAATTTGAATTTGTTCTCCATTTCCTTCAGATTAAGAAATGCTGAGTGAGTTCAGCCCTTTTGATTTTCTGACTTCAGCTCCTTGCACATTTCATTGTAGTACATTACTTTGTCTTCCCATGATGCCCTCTGGAATCTTCTGTTCAACTCCTTATTATCTTTATTTCTTCCCTTTACTTTGGCTTCTCTGCCCTCCACTGTGGTATTTAGAGTTTCTTCTGACATCCATTTTGGTCTTTTCTTCCTCCTCTGTCTTTGTAATGAACTTTTGGAATCTTCCTAGATGATTCTTGATATCCTCTCACAGTTCATTCAATCTTTGTTTATTAATGTCCAAAGTCTCAAACTTGTTCCTGAGATGATTTTGAAATCCAGGTGGGATAGACTCAAGGACAAATTTTGTTGCTATGGATTTGATTTCATTTTCCTCAACTTCAACTTGAACTTGCAAATGAGTATTTGGTAGTCAGCACCTGGCCTAGTTTTCAAAGCTGATATTGAGCTTCTCCGTCATTTCTTTCCACAGATGTAATTGATCTGATTCCTATGTATACCATCAGGTGAAATCCAAATACCTGTGTTTATGTTTCTTGTAAAACGTATTTGCAATGAGTAAGTCATTGATTGTGCAAAATGCTATGATCCTATCTCCAGTTTAATTTCTGTCACCAAGTCCATGTTTTCCAACTGCTGATCCATCTTTTCTATTCTCAACTTTTGCATTCCAGTCACCCATTATTATTAATGCATCTTGATTGCATGTTCGATCGATATCTGACTGCAAAAGTTGGTAAAAATCTCCTGTTTGACTCTGGTTGTTGGTACATATATTTGAATGGTGGTGGTATTCATTGGACTTCCTTGTATGTGTATGGATATTATCATGTCACTCACAACATTGTGTTTGAAGATGGATCTAGAAATTGCTTTTTTAACTATGAAAGCAACCCCATTTTTCCTCACCTTTCCCATAGTAGATCATATGGTCCTCTGACTGGCATGTTCCATGCCTGTCCATCTCATTTTGCCAATATCTAGTATGTTAATATTTTGTGTTCCTTTTCCTTCTTAACACTATCCAATTTTCCTATATTCATGATTTGTTGTTATGTGCTGTTGAGTTGCTTGCGACTCATAGTGACCTTATGTGCAAGAGCTCTAAACCCTGCTCTATCCTGTGCCAACTTCACTGTTTCTGACATACCTACTCCCATTATCCCAATCTCTAAATCGATCCATGTCATTGAATGTCTTCCTCTCCTATGCTGTCCCTCCACCCTCCCAAACATGATATCCCTCTCCAAGTACTGATCCCTTCTTTCAATATGTCCAAAGTATGTCAGATGAAGCTTCAGAATATTTGCCTCCAAGGAGCAGCCTGGTTTCACCCTCTCTATGATGAACCTGACTATTCTCCTAGCAGCCCATGGTATATTAAATTCTCTTCTCCAGCACGACAGCTCAAATGCATCAATTCTCTTTCTATTATCCCTAGTCACTGTCCAGCTCTCTGATGCATAGCACGCAATTGCAAAGACTATGGCCCAGATCAGATGTACCTTAGTCTCCAGCCTGACGTCGTTGCTCTTTAGTACTCTGGAGAGGTCCCTGACAGCTGACTTTCCCAATGCAATTCATCTCTTGATTTCCTGACTGCTGGTACGAATAGTGTTGATTGTGGAACTAAGGAAACTAAAACTGTTAACAATCTCAATCTCTTCACTATCTATAATGATGTTCCAATTGGCCCAATGGTGAGAATCTTTGTTTTCTTGATGTTGAGCTTTAATCCATATTGAAGGCTGCAGTCCTTGACATGCAGCAAGTGCTTCAGGTTTTCTTCAGTTTCAGCAAGGAGGGTTGCTTATCTTCATAAGGCAGGTTGTTGATGAATCTTCCTCTGATCTTGATGCCGCATTTATATAAAGCAAATATGCATGCTATGGGAAATAGAAAATAAACTGTCTTGACCCAAGACTAAGCATTTGCAGCTCAGCAGAAGACTGGAGTTGGGGTGCCCAATCAGATCAGTTTAGTTTTGTCTGAAAAATGACCACAGCCCCAAGATGTAAATCAGTAGCACCTCTTCTAGGGTTTTTTGAGGGTGTGCCAAATAGTGAGGCACCCAGCCTTGGACAGACTTTCTGCTGGCCTCAGATGAGTGTAGGTTAGTCTGCCTAGGTAGAGATGGTGTCTTTGCTCTGGGTTGGCAGCAGAGCTCCTTACTACTAGGCTATCAGAGTTTCCTTATAGACAGAAATAGTTTTTAAAATTATTATACTAGCTTATTTACAAAATTTGAATATATTGTTTTCCAGAACAGATTCTTCCAATTTCCTTCACCCCATCAAATTGTATAACCCCATGATTAATTTCCCCTCTCCCTTGCACATTCAAATATTAAATTGCATCCCTCTGCTTCCACCATCCCCCTCTTGGATCCTTATACTAATTCTACAATAATGGTTTTATATAATACTTGTCCTTGTGGTACTGAATTAGTTCCCTCAACATAATGCTCTCCAATCCCTCCAAAGTTAGGTAATAATTTACAAAATCATTGCTCCTATGTGCTGTGTAATTTTCCATTGTGTGAACAGACCATTTCTCAATCCACTCATTTGTGTTTGGACATTTGGGCTGTTTCCATGTCCTTGCGATGGTGAATTATGCTGCTATGAAATTGGTATACAAGTCTCTGTGCCTCAGTTCTCATTTTTTGGGGGTACATTGTGCTTATGTGAAACCTATACTTGGATCAAGAAGCAGTACTCAGAACAGAGCAAGAACACACTCCATGGTTCAAAATCAGGAAGGGAGTACATCAGAATGCATCCTGTCCCCATACCTTTTCAATCTGTATGTAGAACAGATCATTTGGGAAGCAGGGCATCAAGATTGAAGGAAGACTTGTCAACAACCTACGATATGTAGATGACGCAACCTTGCTTTATGAAACTGAAGTAATCTGAAGCACTTGCTGCAGAAGGTCAAGGACTGTAGTCTTCAATTTGGATTGAAGCTCAACATCAAGAAGACACAAATTCTCACCACTGGGCCAGTTGGCAACACCATAATATATGGAGAAGACATTGAGATTATTAGCAAATACAGCTTTCTCACCTGCACAATCAACACTTTTTTTTTATAAGCAAACCAATATAAAATATCTTTTTCTCTTTTATAAGAATTAATTTTAATCAAAGTTTACAGAGACATTATATTTCCATTCGTTCGTTGTTGCAATTTCTCCCTACCCACCCCTCCCCTCCAGTTCATTCTTCTCTTTGAAAAGTAAAAGAAAAATTCTTTCATTGGTATACAATCCCTCCCCCCCAAGTCCACTCCACTATGCAGCTTTCATTCTGGACTCCTGTCATTACAATAATAACTAATCATATACCCCTTTTAAACAGTTCTCTCTCTCATTTGTTTCCAGGCAATTTACATAATTTATTCCATCTGTCTCAGTTTCCTCACAACCCTGATGTCAGTTGCAACAGTGACACTATGCAGTATTTGTCCTTTTGTGATTGAGTTATTTCACTCAGCATAATGTCCTTCAGGGTTATCCATTTTGTATAATGTTTTATGAGTT
>NW_006399946.1:685739-693958 GCF_000299155.1 Elephantulus edwardii
AAGCAATTCTGACCTCCTTTATTACCTTTGGGTGGCACTGTTTATGAGTAAGACTTCCTTTTCCTGGCACAGGCCCTAAACTGGCAGCAATAGCTGCCCCAATAATTGTGGCCATTCTCTGATCTTTTCTCTTCCCTCTAGATCCCAGTTGTTAAAAGAGGGAAGAATTTAAACAAATATGTAACAAATAGTTTGGAACAATATACTCTTTTATGTTTAAGCCTAGAAATATTAACAATATGATCATTTGGTTTTCTGTGTATAATTTCTTATGCATATAGCTACAGTTTAACCGTTTCTTTACTGATCTGAATGTCTTTTATTTTCTTCTCCCGTTGCATTGCCCTAGCAAGCACTTCCAATACAATATTGAATAGAAGTGGTGACAGTGGGCATCCTTGTCAGGTCAATGTTCAGAAGGAAAATGCTTTTAGTCTTTCTCCTTTGAGAATGATGTTGACTATTGGTTTTGCATATATACTTTTCACTATGTTGAGGAAATTCCCTTTTTTCCATTTATTCCCCTTTATTCCA
The DNA here is from genome assembly GCF_000299155.1 of Elephantulus edwardii. Taxonomy (NCBI): domain Eukaryota; kingdom Metazoa; phylum Chordata; class Mammalia; order Macroscelidea; family Macroscelididae; genus Elephantulus; species Elephantulus edwardii. The sequence goes on from NW_006399946.1 coordinate 686,274, forward strand.
TTTTTGCTGAATGTCTTAATCAGGAAAGGGTGTTGGATTTTGTCAAATACCTTTTCTACATCAATTACTAAGTTCATATGGTTCTTGTTATTTACTCTGTTAATAGGGTAAATTACGTTGATTATTTTTCTCTTTTTAAAATTTTTCTACCAGTTTATTTAGAAAAACTGAGTATATTGTTTTCAAGTACAAATTATTTCAATATCCCTCACTTCCCCCATCAAATTGTATAACGCCACAATTAAACCCTCCTCCCCCTGCACATCCTTATCCCTCAGCTTCCAACCTCTTCCACCCATCTTGCATCCTTATACTCATTCTACAATAACGGCCTTATACAATATTTATTCTTGTGGTACTGAGTTAGTCCACTCAGTATAATGCTCTGCAGTCCCTCCCAAGTTAGGCAATAATTTATAAAATCATTGCTCCCATGTGCTGCATAGTATTCCACTGAATGAATGCACCTTAATTTCTCAATCCATTAGTTTCTGGTTGGACATTTGGGCTGTTTCCATGTTCTTGTGATGGTGAATAATGCTGCTATGAACATTGGTGTACAAAGTTTTCATTTTCTCAGGAGAAATTCCATGGGACCTTCTCAAGATTAAATCCATGTATGCATCAAAAACTTTTCCCGATAGGGTGAAGAGAAAACCTATAGACTGGGAACAAACATTTGGTAATTCCATCTCAGACAAGAGTCTTATAACAAAAGTTTACCAAATACTCCTGGACCTCCAAAAGAAAAAGTCTTATAACCCAATTACAAAATGGCCAAAAGACATGGAAAGAATTTTCACAGAGGAAGGTATTTGAATGGCAAACAGACGTATGAAGAAATGCTCAAAATAACTGGCAATATGAGAGATGCAGAACAAAACCACAATGAGGTACCATCTCACTCCAGTAAGAGAGAAAAAAATTTAACAGGGCAGCAAGTAATAAATGTTAGAGAGGATGTGGCTAGAAAGGAACTCTTTCAAAACACCTATGAGATATCATCTCATCCCAGTCAGAATAGCAAAATTTAACAGAGCAGCAAACAACAAATGCTGGCGAGGTTGTGGAGAAACTGGAACTCTTATTCACTGTTGGTGGGAGTGTAAAATGGTGCAACCACTATGGAAGGCTGTATGACGCTCTCTCAAAAAGTTGCAAATAGAAATACCATTTGACCCAGCAATTCCTCTACTGGGAATATACCCTAAAGAAACCATAACTGCCACCCAAGCAGATATATGCACACCTATTACTGCAGCTTTGTTCACAAATAGCAGTGTTGGAAACAACCTCAAGGCCCATCAACCAACGAATGGATAAAGAAACTCTGGTATATTCACACAATGGAATATGATGCTGCATCAAAAAACAAAGAACTCATGCAATATTATTAAAAATGGGTGACCCTGGAGGACATTATGCTGAGTGAAATATTCCAGTCATAAAAGGACAAATACCGCATAGTGCCACTGTTGTAGAATGGGACTGACATCAGGTTTGAGGTGAGACTGAGAAAAAATTGGATAAATTATGTATACTGCATTGAAATAGATGAGGGAGAGAGCAGCTTAAAAACAATATGTGATTGGGTATTATGGTTATGACAAGAGTCCAGAATGAAGGTTGGTTGCATAGTGGAGTGTATTCGGGGCACGGGCTGGGAATTGTATACCAATGAAGGAATTTTTCTTTTACTTTTCAAAGAAAAGAATGAACTGAGGTGAAGGGGTGGGCGGGGAGAAAAATGCAACAATGAATGAATAGAAATTAAAAATCTCTGTAAATGTCCATTAGAATTAGTAAAATAAAATTTAAAAAAGAAAGGAACTCTTATACATTATTGGTGGGATTGTAAAATGGTACAATCATTCTGAAGGGCAGTTTAGCACTTCCTCAAAAAACTGAACATAGAAATTCCATATGACCCAGCTATCCCACTAATTGGATTGTTATATTGGACCATCCTTGCATGCCTCTTATAAATCCCACTTGGTCATGATGAATTATTATTTTTTTTATGTGCTTTTGGATTCTTTTGGCTAGGATTTTGTTTAGGATTTTTGCATCAATATTCATGGGAGCTATTGATCCGTAGGTTTCTTTCTTGGATTTATTAGATTTATGCTTGCTTCATAAAATTATTCTGGGAGTGTTCCTTCTTTCCCCTCATATCTTGAAATAGTTTAAGTAGAATTGGTGATAGATCCTCTCTGAATGTTTGGTAGAATTCAATTATGAAGCCATCTGGTCTAGGACTTTTCTTACAGGAAAGTTTTTCATGGCTCTTTCAATTTCTTCTGTTGTGATAGTTCTGTTCAAGTGTTCTGTATCTATCCTTGTCAGTCTGGTTAAGGTATGAGTTTCAAGGAATTTGTCTATTTCTTCTAGATTTTAGAATTTATCAGAGTATAGCTCTCATAGTATTCTGATATTATTTATTTAATTTCATCTGGTTCTTCTGTGATGTCACTTCTGTCATTTCTTAATTCAGTTATCTGTGTCTTCTCTCCTTTTTTCTTTTGTTAAGTTTTCCAGTGATTTGCCAATTTTATTGACCATTTCAAAAAACCAACTCCAGGTCTTATTGATGGTTTTAATTGCTTTTCTGTTTTCTATCTTATTGATCTCAGCTCTTTTCTTATAATTTCTTTTCTTCTAGAGATTGTAGAATTAGACTGTTGTTCTTTTAATATTTGATGAAAGTGTTCAGTTAGATCATTGATTTTTCTTCTTTATTCCTTTGTGTGTGTGTGTGTGTGTGTGTGTGTGTGTGTGTGTGTGTGTGTGTGTGTGTGTGTGTGTGTGTGTGTGTGAGTGTCTATAGCTATGAACTACCCCCTAAGGACAGCTTTAGCTGTATCCCAGAGGTTTTCTTATGTTGTATTTTCATTTGTTTCAAGGAACTTTTTTAAAATTTCAATATTTATTTCTTTTGATAATGTAATCATGTTCTTGCAGAGAGTTACTTAGCTTCCACATGGATGATTTTGTAAATTTTACCCTTCTGTGGTTAATTTCTGATTTTAAGGCATTGCCATTTGAAAAGATACTTTGAATTATTTCAATGCTTTTAAACTTATTGAGGCTTGCTTTGTGTCCTAATATGTGATTGATTCTGGAGAATGTACTATGTACACTTGAGAAAAAAGTGAATTGAGTTTTAGTTGAGTGCAGTACCTGAATACATCCATAAGGTTGAGTTGGCTGATTTTATCGTTTAGATATTCTGCATTTTTGTTAAGTTTCTATTGTGTTGACCCATCTTTTTGTAATAGTGGTGTTTTGAAATCTCCTACCACTCTTGTGGTGCTGTCTATTTCTTTCTTCAATTCTGCTAACCATTGTTTTATATATTTTGTAGGTCTATTGTTTGGTGAATAAATGTTGACCAAGGTTATGTGTTCTTGATATTTTGTGCCTTTACTCAGTATGTAACACCTTTCCTTATACTTGATGGGGGTTTTCATTCTGAAATAGATTTTATCAGAGATTAGTATTGCCACCACTGCTCTTTTAAGGTTGCTATTTGTTTGGGTTTTCCCCCCTAGCCTTTAATTTTGAATTTGTATATCTCTTGGTTTTTTTTTAGTTAAGTCTCTTGTAGGCAACATATTAATGGGCTTTGTTTTTTTATCCATCCCATTATATATATATATATATTTTTTTTTTCTTAATTGGTGCATTTATTCCATGCACATTCAGTGCGATTACTGTCAGGGCAGGTATTACTTTTGCCATTTTGCTATGTTTCCTTTCCCATTGTTTGTGATTACTATGGCCCACACACTTTCCTTTGGCATCTCCCTGTGAAAGACTTCAGTTAAAATTTCTTGTAATTTTGGTCTTATTTTCACAAATTTCTTAAGTTTCTTCTTTTCGGGAAAGGATTTAATTTCTCCTTTATAACTGATGGAGAGCTTTGTCCTTGGCTGGCAATTGCTGTCTTTCACCTTTCTGTTTATGTCATCCCATTGTGTTCTAGCTCACATGTTTTCTGCTGAGAAATCAGGACTTAATCTAACATTTTCATCTTTGTAGGTGAGTCTCTGCTTTTGGAATTCTATCCTTATTTTTTAATTTGGAGAATTTAACTATGATAATTCTTGATGTTTTTCTTTTTGAGTCTAGTCTATTTAATGTTTTCCACTGTTTCTTAAATGTGGATTTCCCTGTTCTTCAAAATACCTGGGAAGTTTTTTTTCTAGTACTTCTTCCACAATTTTCTTAGTGATTTCCCTGTTACTCCCATATTCTGGAATTCCAATCATTTGTATACTATTTCTTTTAATGTCATCCCACATGATTCTAATGTTTTCTTCATTTTCTTTACATCTCATCTCTGATTTTTCTTGTAGTATGTTTTTAATGAGACTCTTGTCTTCCAATTCACTGATTTTCTGTTCCATCTCTTCAGTTTTACTTTTTCCCCCCTACCAGCATGTTGGACACTTTGACATTTTGATCTTAATATTTTGGATTGTATTTTCATGCTTTTCTGTTATTTCTAGTACTGTGTTGGCTGTAACCTCTCTGTCTTTTGAGGATTTTTAAAGATCTTTTACCCATTTATCTACACTATCAATTCTTTCATCCATCTTTTGCATTTTCTTCCATAGCTGTTCAAGTCTATATTCATCAATATATTTCTTATGAACTGTTGTCTCTGGGGTATTTGCATTTCTTGGGGGCCGGGTTGAAATTTTTTTAATTCTATTTAATTCATTTTTACACCTATGGGATTTCACAGAAATCTCATTGATTTTTTCCAATTACTTATAGGTATTAATGGCTATTGAATGACAGCAGTTAATGTTTTACAATCTTTAAGCAAATTTATTGCATATTGCTATTCCATTAACTGGGCTTAACTGTGTGGATTCTTTTCTGTGAACTGAGCTGACTTGAGTGTGAAAAAGTTTTCCCACATTCCTTACATTCATAAGTTTTCTCTCCAGTGTGAATTCTTGCATGTATAGTTAGAGAAGCAAGGTGAGAAAATGTTTTCCTACATTCCTTACATTCATAAGGTTTCTGTCCTGTATGAATTCTTCTTTTCATTTTTTTTTCAGATTGAGGTTATTTTTTAATTAATTTTTTAAGAATGTGGGTCAGAACATTTAGTACTCATGTATAAGTTCAAGCTGAAGTCAAAGAAAGTTAAAATATGTCCATGAGAGCCTCAATTTGATCTTGAATCTATTTTATCTGAATTTCAAGATCATCTGAAGAATAAGATTAAGGCATGGAACACCAAAGATTGAAGATAGGATGAGTTGTGGGATGATATAAAGGAGATAATCCATGAAGAAAGCAAAAGGTCATTAAAAGGCCATTACAAAGGCAAAGGAGATAGACACACACACACACACACACACATATATCTAGATCTCTTATTTTTTAAAGTTTTTTAAAAAGCTTTTATTGTACCATACACACAAATCCTTGATTTTTTAATTAGTCTTTTTTAGTTATTATTAATTTTAATGAAAATTTACACTTTGGATTTCCATTTATTCATTTTTGCACTTTTTATCCTGCCCCCCTGCCCCCATCTCTTTCTATACCTATGTTGTTGTTAGGTGCTGTAGAGTCAAGTATGACTCATAGCAACCATATGAACAAAAGAGCTCAACCCAGTCCTGTCCTGTAACATCCTCATACTTCCTGGCACACAGTAGCCCAATGCAGCAGTTACTGTGTAAATCCTCCTGGCTGAGGGTCTTTCTCTCCTTCACTGACCCTCCACCCTTCCCAACATCATGTCTCTTTCCAAAGAATAGCACTTCTCACATCATGTTCAAAGCATGTGAAGCAAAGCCTTATAATTTTTGCTTCCAAAGAGCACCCCAGCTTCACCCTGTCCAAGACATCTATTCATACTCTTGGTTAATGGGATATTCAATGCTCTTCTCCAACACATCAGCTCAAAAGTGTCAATTCTTTTCCCGTCATCCTTTATTGTTCAGGTTTCAGATACATAGCTTGTAATAGGATAGACTATGGTTTTTTATTTTTTTAAATAATTTTAATGAGCATTTACAGAGATTTTGGATTTCCATTCATCCATTGCTGCACTTCTCTCTCCACCCAGCCCCCCCCCCCAGTTAGCTCCTCTCTTTCAAAAGCAAAAGAAACACTCCTTCCCTGATACACAATCCCCCAGCACCCCTCCCACCGCCCCAAGTACATTCCACTATGCAACCTTAATTGTGGACTCTTGTGATAACCATAATACCCTATCATACATTGCTTTTAAATTATTCAGTCCCTCATCTGTTTCAGTGCAGTATACACAATTTATCCAGTTTTGCACCTCAGTTCATACTTCTCAATAATTTGGCAAGGTCCCTAACTGCAGATTTTCGCAGTGCAATGTGTCTCCCTATTTTCTGACTGTGAATCCAACCAAGCAGAAGCTGTTGACGGTTTCAATCTCCTCTCCATCCATCATGACACTGCCTATTGGTCCAGTGGTAAGAATCTTTGTTCTCTCGATTTGAGACACGATCCATGCTGAAGGCGGCATTCCTTGATATTCTGCAACAAGTGCTTCAAGTCCTCCTCACTTTCAGCAAGTAAGGTTGTGTCATGTGCATAATACAGGTTATTGATGTGTCTCCCTCCAATCCTGATGCCACATTCCTCTTTTTTTAAAAATATAAGGTTGGTTTTAAAAAATTAATTTTAATGAAAGTTTACAGAGACTTAGGGTTTCTAGTCACTCGTTGCTGTACTTTTCTCCCTGTCCACATTTCACCCCCACCCACCAATTTGCTGTTCTCTTGGAAAAGTAAAAGAAAAAATATTTCATTGTTGTACAACTCCTTCCCCCAAGTCCACTCCACTATGTAGCCCTCATTCTGGACTCCTGTCATGACAATAATACCTAATCATATATCCCTTTAAACAGTTCTTTTCCTCATCTGTTTCAATGCAGTATACATTATTTATCCCCTCTGTCTCAGTCTCCCTTCAGCTCTGATGTCAATCCCATTTTACAACAGTGGCACAATGCACTGTTTATCCTGTATTGACTGAGATATTTCACTCAGCATAATGTCTTCCAGGGCCACCCATTTTTAATAATATTGTATGAGTTCCTTGTTTTTCAATGCAGCATAGTATATTCCATTGTGTGAATATACTAGAGCTTCCCTATCCATTCATTTGTTGATGGGCACTTGGGTTGTTTCTAATACTTTGTTATTGTGAAGAAAGCCACAATAAACATGAGTATGTATAAATCTGCGTGGGTGTCAGTTTTGGATTCTTTAGGGTATATTCCAAGTAGTGGAATTGCTGGGTCAAATGGTATTTCTATTTGAAACTTTTTGAGAAAGCACCATACAGTCTTCCATAGTGGTTGCACCATTTCACACTCCCACCAACACTGAAAAAGGGTTCCATTTTCTCCTTAACCTTGCCAGGATTTGTTTTTTACTGTTATGTTAAATTTTGCTATTCTGTCTGGGGTGAGATGATATCTCCTAGTTGTTTTGATTTGCATCTCTCTTAGAGCTAGGGATTTTGAACATTTTTTCATGTGTTTGTTTGCCATTTGAATGTCTTCTTTGGTGAAGTGGCTGTTCATATCCTGTGCCCATTTTTCTTTTTTTTTTTTTCACTTTTTTATTTGGGAAAAACATATTGGGAGTACAAGGAGGTGAGGGCTGGGGGCAGAA
>NW_006399946.1:694908-701433 GCF_000299155.1 Elephantulus edwardii
AGGTCATCAGACTCACAGTGACTTTCAGCAATCCATTGCATAGGTAATCGCCTTCTTTGGCCTGTCCAGTGCATAGGTAATCGTCTTCTTTGGCCTGTCCAAGGAAACCCAAACCTGCAGATGGCGGGCATGCATCCCATCCCCCACCTCCTACGCAGGCGGCCAGCGGGGTGCGCACCCCCACCCAGCGCGGGAGACCTGTGGGAGGTGCGTGCCCCCCCATCGTGGGCGGCTGTTGGGGGCATGCCCCCCCCACCCCGCCCCACAGGCGCTCGGCGGTTGCATGGCCCCTCTTGTGTGGGCAGCTGGCCGGCACCCGCTTCCCCCACAGCCACCATCCTGGCTCCAAGAATTCTCTCCAGAACAACTCCACCTTGTGGCACTGTGGTGGCTTCACTGTACCAGCCTTGAGGAGGGCTGGTGCCCAGCATCCATCCTGGGTGAGGGAATCCATTCGTTCCGGCTGTGAAAGCTTCATGGAGCTGCAGCAGCTGTGCGGGCTCTGTGTGTGTGTGTGTGTGTGTGGGGCGGGGCTTGGGAGCCACAAGACTCACCCATTTCTCCTTGGGAATCCTTGAATTCCTGTTGTTGAGCCTCAATCTTCACTGAGGGCCAGTCATCAACTGCTTAAGTGTTCAATTATCAATAAGTCTGTGGAAGGCCATAATGGCCCTGCTTTAAGTGGTTTGCTGCTCCCACCGCTCACCACGCTGTCTCTGCCTCTGCTGCCATCTTGGATCCCCCCGTGCCCACTTTTCAACTGGGTTGTTTACCTTTATCTTGTTGTGGTGCTCGAGTATTTTATAAATTCTAGATATAAGTCCCTTATCTGATATGTCGTTACCAAATATTTTTTTCCCAGTCAGTGGCTTCCCTTTTAAACCGTGTTGGAGATGATTTTGAATGTGCATAGGAATTTGATTCTTAGAAAGTCCCATTCATCTATTTTATCCTCTTCTGGTTGTAGGTTTTTCAGGATGCTTGGAAGACTTTTTATGTTGTGGATTAGGGCTTCTAGGGTTCTACTAATCTTTTCTCTAATGAAGTTTATAGTCCTTCATTTTAGTCCTAGGTCCTTGATCCACTTTGAGTTGGTTTTTGTGTATGGAATGAGGTGTTGATCTTGCTTGAGTTTTCCGCAGAAGGTTTTCCAATTTTGTCAACACCATTTGTTAAAATGGCTGTCATTTCCCCATTCAACTGATTTCATCTCTTTGTCAAAAACCAGTTGACCATAGATAGGTGGGCTGATTTCTGGGTTCTCCATTCTATTCCATTAATCTATGTGTCTCTCATTTTACCATCTCACACTGTCTTGACCATCATGGCAATGTAGTAGGATTTGAAATCAGAGAATAAGATGCCCACTACCCTGTTTGCCTTTTTAAGAAGTGCTTTGCTAATTTGGGGCCCCTTTTCATTCCAAGTGGAATTGGAGATTGTCTTTTCCATCTCGTTGAAGAATGGATTTGTATTGGGATTGCACTGAGTGTATTGATTGCCTTTGGTAGTATTGTTATTTCCAAAATATTGAGTTTTCCCATCCATGAGCCAGGTATATTTCTCCAGGTCTCTTTTTGTTTCATGTAGCAATGTTTTGTTATTTTCTTTGAATAGATCCTTTGTGCTTCTGGTTAGATTTATGATTAGCTATTGTGAAGGGTATTGTTTTTCTTAGCTCCAGTTTTGTATTCTCTTTTTCACTATAGAGAAATAAAATTGATTTTTGTATGTTGATCTTGTGTTCTGCTATTTTGCTGAACTGGTAAACTATGTCCAGTACTTTTCTTGCTGAGTCTTTTGTGTTTTCTAAGTATACTATCATATCATCTGCATATAGATATCATTTTAACCTCCTCTTTGCCAATTTGGATACCTCTTATTTCCTTTTCTTGTTTTATTGCTATCACTAAGACTTCCAATACAATATTGAATAGGAGAGGTGGTAGTGGGCACCCTTGCCTCCTTCCTGTTATCAAGGGAAATACCTTTAATTTCTCTCCATTGAGAACAATGTTGGATCAGGTTTGTGTATATATATTTTACCATGTTGAGGAAACTCCCTTAGATCCTATTTTGTTGAGTGTTTTACTCAGGAAGTGGTGTTGGATTTTGTCAAAGACCTTTTCTGCATCGATTGATAGCATCATGTGGTTCTTTTTCTTTGCTTTGTTATTGTGATGAATTACGTTGCTTTACTTATCTTGCACACCTGTTATGAATCCCACTTGATCATGGCGATTTTTTTTAATGTATCATTGGATTCTATTGTCCAGGATTTTTGCATCTGTATTCATCAAAGATATTGACCTATAGTTTTCTATTTTGGTGGTGTCTTTACCTGGCTTTGGTATCAAGGATATGTTTGCTTCATAGAATGAGTCTGGGAGAATTCCTTCTTTTTCCATTTTCTGAAATAGTTTATGTAGAATTGGTGACAGTTCTCTGAATGTGTAGTAAAATTCACTTGTAAAACAGTCTGGTCCAGGACTTTTTTTGGCTGGAAGTTGTTTTAGTACCTTTTCAAGTTCTTTTGTAATGGGTCTGTTCAGGTGTTCAATTTTGGTTTGTGTCAGTTTAGGTAGGTTATGATTTTCTAAGTATTTGCCCATTTCCTCTAGGTTTTCATATTTGTTTGAGTATAATTTTTCATAATGTTCCATTGTTAATGGTTTTATTTTAGTTGGTTCCATTGTGACATTGCCCATTTCATGCCTTATTTAAATTATTTGTGTCTTTTCCTTCTTTTGTTCATTTTGCTAGTAGTTTGTCAATTTTATTCTCTTCAGAGAACCAACTCCTAGTTTTGTTTATGGTTTCAGTTGCTTTTCTGTTGACAACATGTTTTTTAAAAAATAATTTTTTATTGTGGTTTTACCAAAAATTTACAGAAAATTTGAATTTGCCTTACTCAGTATTGCATTACTCAGTATTGCACGTTTTCCTCCGTACCCATTTCCCCAGTTCACTTTTCTCTTTAAAAAATGCATTCCTTATTGCACAATGGAAAAAGAACCCTTTGTATTATGTCAATGGTTTTGAATTTGTTGAGTCTAGCTTTGTGTCCTAATATGTGATCAGTTCTGGACAATATATCATGAGCACTTGAAAAGACAGTAAACTGACTTTTAGTTGTGTACAGTTGTTGTTGTTATGTGCCGTCGAGTCGCTTGCGACTCCTAGCGACCCTATGTACAACAGCCCTAAACTCCGCTCTGTCCTGTGCCAGTCGCACCATCTCCAATACACCCATCCCAATTGCCCCAGTCACTGAATCAATCCACCTCATAGAGGGCCTTCCCCTCCTGCGCTGTCCTTGCACCCTCTCAAGCATGATGTGCCTCTCCAAGGACAGGTCCCTCCTTACAACCTGTCCGAAGTATGTTAGGCGGAGCCTCAGAATCCTTGCCTCTAAGGAGCCACCCGGTTTGACCCTTTCCAGGATGAATCTGTTTGTTTTCCTCATAGTCCATGGTACCCTCAATACTCTTCTCCAGCACCACAGCTCAAAGGCATCAATTCTCCTTCTATCCTCCTTACTCATTGTCCAGCTCTCTGATGCATAACAAGTGATAGCAAAGACCATGGCCTTTATCAGATGCACCTTAGTCTCTAGAGAGACACAATTACTCTTCAGTACTTTGGAGAGGTCCCTAACAACAGACTTTCCCATTGCGGTATGTCTTTTAATTTCCTGGCTACTGGTGCCGAGAGTGTTGAGTTTTGTACAATAGCCTGTATAAATCTACAAGGCTGAGTTGTCCAATTGTATATTTTACATTTGCATCTTTGTTACTTTTTTTTTTTTTTAGTTTACTTATCCTTTGATGATGTGGTGTATTGAAATCTCTTACCACTATTGGGAGCAGGAGTAGAATCCACTTCCTAAACAACATTCCTCTGTAAACTCTATGAACTTTGATAAATGTCAATAGATATTGAAAGGCTTCCAGCCTTTTGTTCATAGGGTTGCTATGAGTCATGCTCGACTATAAGACAATCAGCAACAACAACCACAACCACTATTGTATGCTATTTCTTTTTTCCAAGTCTGTTAACCATTATTTTATATATTTTTGCGGGTCTGTCATTTTGTGCATACATTGACCAAGCTATTGTCTTGATCTATTGTGCTTTTAACCACTATATAGTGCCTTTCCTTATCTTTTGTGGTGGGTTTCATCCTGAAGCCTACTTTATCAGAGGTGAGTATTGTTACTTCTGCTTTTTTGTGGATGCTATATGTTTGGTATATATTTTTTTCCTAGCCTTTGAGTTTTAGTTTATCCTTTTTCTCATTTCTTAGATGTATTTCTTGTAGGCAACATTATTGAACTTTGTTTTTTTTTCCATCCTGAAACTCTTTTCCTCTTAATTGGTGCATTCAAACCATTCACATTAAACATAAGCACGTGTCTTTCTGGTATTCTCTGCTTTTAGCCAACATACATCTGACATCAGAAACACTATACTTAATACCAAGGCCAGTCATCTATCTAGTACATGCATTTTGATGATATGCTGGTGGCGCAGTGTGATACATGTGGTGATAACTGAAAGTCAGTGGTTTGAATCAGTTAGAGTCTCTAAGAGATAAATATGAGCAGTCTTCTCCTATAAAGATATGTAGTCTCAGAAACAAGATGGAGAGTCACTGTGAGTTGATCTGAACTTTACTGTAGCGGATTTGATGGACAAGTGTGCTCAATTGCCTTTTCCTATGAAACTCTTTTTAATATCTCAACTCTACTGTTAATTTAGAAGCAAGGAAGGTGAAACTCTGTTTCACATACTTTGGGTGTGTTGTTAGGAGTCCTTGGGGATGAACATCATGCTTGGAAGGATTGAAGGTCAGTGCAAGAAAGAAAGATTCTCAAGTAGGTGGATTGACACAGTGACTGGTAAGGAGTTCAGGTGTATTGGAGATGGTGAGTTTGGCTCAGGATAAGGCAGGGTTCAAAACTATTGTTTGTAAGATATCTGTGACTCATAGTTGACTTGTCAGCACATAACAAAAACAACACTATTAAGCTATTGTGATTTAAGTGAAAAATTACAAGCATTTATTTGTGTCAAGTCCTACTTTTGCCCGTAGCTGTTAAACAAGGTCAATGACTCTGCTTGGCTTCCCCATCTCCAAACGCTCATTGATTTTTTTTTTTTTTGTTGTTGTTGTTCCATTGGTGCTGTTGAGTTTTGAGGTTTATAAATAAGTCTTTCCAAGTACTTATAAGCTTCTTGGTATCCAAGGACAAAATTCTGCTAGATTTCTCTGCTGCGTAGTAGTGGAGATGGGTTTGTTACACAGCAGGACTTGACCTTATGAATTTTCTCAGGGGATGGGGGAGGTTTGGCATTCAAATCCCCTCCTGCCTCAAGACCTGTTAACTTTCTTGAAGGTAAATCTAAGCACCTAAAACCCATAATTTTTTTTTTTAAAACCCATAATTTTTTAACCTCTTATTTTAACAAAGAAAAAAAAAAACCTAGACAAATTTTATTGCATGACAACTGATTTTAAAAGTTGTGTAAGAATCATTAATAGAAAGGCCACGTGTTACACAGTAAATGAGTATTCTTTAAAGTGCAAAACAGTGAACGTACCAGCTCTGTACTTGAATTGACAAGGGTCTGGAAGGTGAGTACTGTTCTTTTCACGTGGCCTCCTTTGGGTCTTTTGTGGTTGATGATCTATCAGTTTCATATAGTTTTACTCCCTTCACTGTCTTACTTTTGTTTCCTGCAAGTCATTTTGTTATACCAAAAATCCTATACAATTAAGAGGTCAGAATCAACTTATGGTGGAGTGGACAGGACAATCCACGATGGCTCCCCTGCCTGAAGTGAGGAATTATTTTTATCTTTTACACCAATATGGGTGACTCCGCGGGCATGTCTCCTTTGCAAGTCAGGTGTCCTGGGTCCACTCCAAAATGCAGGAGGGGAGGGGCGTGGCGAATAGCGCCTGCTTCCACTTCCCAAGATCACGTGACGCACTAGACACACTGTTTTTCAAGAGTTCTGAGATGTAAAAATGAATTGTAAAATTTCATCCTACCACCAGGTGGCAATATGGCCTTAGGTCTTGAAACCGCTTCAACGATGGATTCCAAATCTATGTTAATTAATTCATACTAGGAGCTCTAGTGGCTTAGTGACAAGGAGATGTGCAGCAATCCCAAAGCCATTAATTCCTTTTTTTTTTACTAATAATTTTAATGAACATTTACAGAGGATTTGGATTTTCATTCATTCATTGCTGCACTTCTCTACCCGCCCAGCCCTCTCCCCCCACCCCTCCCCAGTTCTCTCTTCTCTTTCAAAACTAGAAGAAAGACTCCCTCCCTGGTACACAATCCCCCCACACCCCTCCCACCGCCCCAAGTACATTTCACTATGCAGCCTTAATTGTGGACTCTTGTGATAACCATAATACCCTATCATACATCGCTTTTAAATTATTCAGTCCCTCATCTGTTTCAGTGCAGTATACACAATTTATCCAGTTTTTCTCAGTCTTACCCC
>NW_006399946.1:702310-704621 GCF_000299155.1 Elephantulus edwardii
GATTAGGACTACTAGAATTCTTCCAAGCTTTTCTTTAATGAAGTTTATAGTCCTTGGTTTTAGTCCTAGATCCATGATCCACCTTGAGTTGGTTTTTGTATATGGAGTGAGGTGTGGATCTTGCTTGAGTCTTCTGCAGATATTTTTCCAATTTTGCCGGCACCATTTTTTTTGTTTAAATTTTTTTTAGCACCATTTGTTAAAAAAGCTGTCATTTCCCGGCTGCTCAAGTAGCAGAAGTTCCAGGAGACCAGGGAACAGGAGTCCCAGGTGACCAGGGGGCAGAGGTTCCAGGTGACCTGCAGTCAGAGGGTTCCACTGCCCAGCGGGCAGAAGCCCCAGCTCTCCAGGTGGCCCCAGGGGCAGCCCCAGAAGCCAAGGCCCGGAAACAGGTCAAGACTGTGAGATTCCAGATGCCCGAGCGGTTTGCGTGGTTCCGAAAGCGCAGCAGAGCCTTCTGGCACAGCCCCCGGCTGCCCACCCTGCCCAAGAGGGTCCCCCGGGCAGGCGAGGCCAGGAGCCTCCGGGTGCTGAGGGACGAGGCCAGCGTGGAGGAGGCAGCGCAGGGAGAGCAGGAGGGCCAGCTGTGAGGGCGAGGGTGGGGTTGCGGAGAGGCCTGGCCACTGGGCGAATCCCTTTCCCCTCTGGACTGGACTGAGATGGTCCCAAAAATCAGAGATGAAGAGAGGGTGTGTTGGTGCCACTCACATTCCCAACCAGGACCCTCTGCTTGTTAAAATCTCATGCATTTATGTATTTTAAAAATATCCACCCCTTATCGCAACTTTTGAGATGTAATGAGGGAAAAAACAATCAATCACTTTTGTGGGTTTACAGCACAGACAACTCCCTCCGTGCATCGTAGGTATTCATTTGTCAGTTTTTTTAAAAGGGCAGGTGGTGCTGAAATTTATGACTTTTTCCCTTTCTGCTTCAAACTGGACATTCTTTGGACTTCAAAGGCAGCCTCAAACCGACCTGCAATTGAAAAATGTTAAAAGACCTGACTTGGCTTTGACCTTGTCAACCAAAGAATGTCTGTGGCTGTTGTGCCCCATCTTTGCTGCCCACTGGTAATGACTGTACCCCACAGGAAGGAGTTCTGGTGGCGTAGTTAGTGCCTTACGTGTTGTATTTACTGCTAACCTGAAGGTCAGCAGTTCGAATCCTCCAGCTGCTCTTTGGGGGAATGATGCCATGATGAGTCACAGCCTCAGGACATGAGATGATGACAGGGCTGTCTTTACGCTGTGCACTTCAATCTGCCCTTGGCTTTGACTTCATCAGCCAAAAATACAGATTCCAGGCCCTTTGAGTTTGCGAGATGCAGCCCAGAAGTCTCTTCTTGATCCAGCCCTTTGTATTTCACCTAGGGCAGCTGGCGCACTTGACATTGGCTGTGTGGATGAGCCATTGTCACAGGAACAGGCTGGCCAGGGAGAAGGGCGTGTGGGAACACGCTGATGTCAATAACAGCTTCGAGGTGTTGTGCACTGGGGCTGAGACTTCTTGTCAGTGATACTGGGGTACTGAGGCCCCATGAGGCTGCGAGGAAGCTGAGGTGACACCTGTATTGCCTTAGCCTGCTCCACTTGGTGAAAAAATTGACAGCCAGCAGCCCCAAAGGAAAATGGAAAACTGAAACTATGCCAGCTTGCTGATAGTGCCTTGCCTCGATTGAGTCCCCCCCCCCCCCCCGCCCCTTTGGAACATGTAGAATCGTATCCCCTATTTTTCTTTAGGAGCCCCTGGGTGTTGCAAAAGCTTGAGCTCTCAGGTTGGAAGCCACCCAGATATGCCTTGTAAGAAAGGGCTGGTGATGTTTCTGACCAGATCAGCCCCTGTGGAGCATGACTGCCATGCACAGGGTGGCATGGGTCGGAGGTGAGGAGGTGACTCAGCGGCGACCTTCCGGTTACCCTCCGGTTCTGTCTTCCCTGCTGTTTTCCAAAAGGAAGTGGTCACCAGTATGTTGGGTTGCTGTCTGGTGCTCGGTGGCTGCAGCTGGCAGCCAGGAGGCAGAGCAGCCCTGGCTTTGGGAGAACAGGCAAGGCGTGGGCCCCACCTGGAGGGGTGGGCTCAGTGGTGACGTGTCGGGGAAGGAGCAGGTCCTGCCAGGCCATGTCTTGAGAGGGCGCTGCAACCAGCTGAGGTGATAGAGGGAGAAGGCTGGGGGCGCTGATCTCTGGGGGCCTAGAAGGTGAGCGAGCACAGAAGCAGCAGACATCAAGGGAGCAGGTGCTGGATGCTGTGCCTTTTTTTTTTTAAGTTTTTTTTTTTATTAAATAAAGTCTGCTTGAAGCAAAAAAAA
>NW_006399946.1:705251-711445 GCF_000299155.1 Elephantulus edwardii
TAGGTATACTATCATATCATCTGCATAGAGAGATAATTTAACCTCCTCTTTGCCAATTTGGATACCTCTTATTTCCTTCTCTTGTCTTATTGCTCACTAAGACTTCCAATACAATATTGAATAAGAGAGGTGAGAGTGGGCATCCTTGCCTACTTCCTGTTCTTAAAAGGAATGCCTTTAACCTCTCTCCATTGAAAACGATGTTGGCTCTTGGGTTTTCATAAATACTTTTTACTATGTTGAAGAAATTCCCCTCTAATCCTATTTTGTTGAGTGTTTTCATCAGGAAAGGGTGTTGGATTTTGTCAAAGGCCTTTTCTGCATCAATTAATAGGATCATGTGGTTCTTTTTCTTTGCTTTGTTAATATTATGAATTACATTGATTGTTTTCCTTATGTTGAACCACCCTTGCATACCTGTTATAAAGCCCACTTGGTCATGATGGATTATTTCTTTGTTGTATTGTTGAATTCTATTGACCAGGATTTTATTCAGTATTTTTGCATCTATGCTCATAAGAGATATTGGCCTATAGTTTTCTATTTTGGTGGTGTCCTTTCCTGGCTTTGGTATCAAGGATATGTTTGCTTCGTAGAATGAATCTGGGAGAATTCCATCTTTCTCTATTTTCTGAAATAGTCTATGTAGAATTGGTGACAATTCGTCTTTGAATGTTTGATAAAATTCACTAGTAAAACCATCTGTCCCAGGGCTTTTTTTGGTCGGAAGTTGTTGTATTACCTTTTCAACTTCTTCTTTTGTAATGGGCCTGTTCAGATGTTCAGTTTCAGTTTCTGTTAGTTTAGGTAGGTTGTGCATTTCTAGGTATTTGCCCATTGCCTCTAGGTTTTCATATTTGTTTGCGTATAATTTTTCATAATACTCTAATGTTAGCTTTTTTATTTTCGTTGGTTCTGTTGTGATGTTGCCTGACTCATCTCTTATTTGCATTATTTGTGTTTTTTCTTTCTTTTCCTTTGTGAGTTTTGCTAATGGTTTGTCGATTTTATTGACCTTTTCAAAGAACCAGCTCCTAGTTTTGTTTATAGTTTTGATTGTTTTTCAGTTTTCTATATCATTTATTTCTGCTCTAATTTTTATAATTTCGTTTTTTTTTTAGAGGGTGTCGGGTTTTCTTGTTGCTCTTTTTCAATTTGCTGAAGATGTTGAGTTAGAGAATCAATGGTTAATATTTCTTGCCTTTTGATGTGTTTGCTTATTGCCATAAATTGACCTCTAATTACTGCTTTGGCTGTTCCCCAGAGGTTTTGGTAAGTGGTGTTTTCATTGTCATTTGTTTCAAGAAACTTTTTAATTTCATTTTTTATTTCTTCTAGTACCCAGTCGTGTTCAAGCAAGGAGTTGTTCAGCTTCCAAATGCATGTTTTTATCTCCTTTATCATCCTATTATTAATTTCTACTTCTGTAGCATTATGGTCTGTAAGGTTCTTTGCATTATTTCTATGTTTTTTAATTTATTGATGCTTCCCTTGTGTCCCAGAATGTGATCTATTCTGTAGAATGTTACATGTATGTTGGAGAAGAAGGTATACTGTGGTTTTTTTGGGTTCATTAGCCTGTAAATATCTGTGAGGTCAAGTTTTTTTGTTGTATGGTTTAATTCTTCTGTATCTTTGTTGAGTTTCTTTCTGGTAGTTCTATCTTTTCTTGAGAGGGGTGTATTGAAGTCTCCAAGTATTATAGCAGTGTTGTCTAGTTCCTTTTTCAGTTTTGTTAATGTTTGTTTTATATAGTTTGCAGATCTTTCATTTGATGCATAGATATTTATTATTGTTATGTCCTTTTGTTCTATTGACCCTCTCAGTATTGTGTAGTGACCTTCCTTGTCGTTTGTGATGGTTTTTGCATTGATATTTACTTTATCGGAGATTAATATCGCTACTCCTGCTTTTTTTGGTTTGCTCTTTGTTTGGAATATTTTCCCCTACTCTTTTATTTTTAGTCTGTCTTTATCTTCATTTTTCAGATGTGTCTCTTATAGAGAACATATTGATGGATTTTGGCCTTTTATCTAGTCTGCTACTCTTTTTCTCTTCAGTGGTGCATTTAAACCATTTACATTCAGTGTGATTATTGAGAGGCGAGGTTTTGTTGCTATCATTGTGTTGAGTTCTTTTTGGTGTTGTTGCTAGTTACTTTGGTCCATGATGCTTTCTGTGGTATCTCTGTAAGAAGGACATCTCTGAGTCTTTCCTGCAATGCTGGTCTTGTTTTTACAAACTATCTTAGGTTCTGCTTTTCTGGAAATATCTTGATCTGTCCTTCATATTTGATGGATAATTTTGCTGGGTACAGTATTCTTGGTTGACAGTTGTGTTCTTTGAGTGTTTGATATATGTCCTTCCACTCTCTTCTTGCTTGCATGGTTTTTTTTGAGAAATCAGCATTTAATCTTATCTGCTCTCCCTTATAGGTTACTCTTTGTTTCTCCCTTGCTGCTTTCAGGATTCTCTCCTTATCTTTGGTTCTGGCAAATTTAACTATGATATGCCTTGATGTTTTTCTTTTTGGGTCTAGTCTATATGGTGTTTGCTGAGCTTCTTGTATATATATTCTCTTAGTCTTCATCATGCCTGGAAAGTTTTCCTCTAGTAATTCTTCCACAACTTTTTCAGTGCCTTTACTTGCTTCTTCCTTTTCTGGAATTCTAATGATGCGCATGTTATTTCTCTTGATGGTGTCCCACATTATTCTTAGGTTTTCTTCTTTTTCCTTCCTTTTTGAGTCTGCTTTTTGCTCTAGCAAATCCGTGGTGACAATTTTGTCTTCTATTTCATTGGTTCTTTGTTCCATCTCTTCAACTCTGTTCATGTGCCCCTCCACCATGTTGACAGCATCTGAAACATTGGACCTCATATTTTGGATAGTGGTTTCTTGTTTTTCCAGTGCTACTACTGCCTCGTTTGTTTTCTGTACATTGTTCTGTAATGTTTGGTTTGTTTTTTTTTTAGTTCCTCCTGTTTTTTGTTTGTAGTATCTTGTAATTCTTCAAGTTTGTCTTTCATCCATTGAAAATATTCAATAATTGTTCTTTTAAATTCTGTGTCAGAAAGTTTCATCAGACTTTCTGGCTTCAGGAAATCCATTGATACTGTGTCACCCTTTGGGGGATGATATCTTGCTTTGTGCTTGTGTATTGTGTGGGACAGCTTACTTTCTTCGATACATTGATATGTTCTCGATGAAGATAATGCTCTAGAGATCAGTTGGGTAGCTATCCCACTTGTGCTTTTCTCTGAATGTCTGACTCCAGGGAAATGTCAGTTCAGAGCCTGTGAGAGCAGCCTCTGGTAGTTAAGATAGGTCAAGGTGCTCCGGATTAATGGCCGGTTGATTAACCAGATGTGTAGACACATGTGTGGAGCCAAATAGGGAAGGGCATGCACGTGGTTGTGGCAATCACAAGGGCATCACTTGGGGGACCTCACTCAGGCCTCAGTTGTCTGGGTGTGCTTACAACTGGGATCCCTATTCAAATTCCAGCTGTCCGACTCCCACCCAGTGGTTTTCATTCATTGGTCCCTGTCCAGTGGTGTTCACACAGTTGCCCTTGCACCATGGCCCCTGCCCAGAAAGGTTCCTGGGTCCAAGGGGACTCAACAGACAAAGTCAAATTTCCATCAACCCACTCACCTCTGGCTGGTCTGCAGAGTCCACAAAAGTTCCACCAAATTATCACTGGCCTGCTCTTTCCTGGGCAGTTGGTGTGCCCTGAGAGAGCTCAGCTGAATTCCCACCAGTGGGCACACCCTTGGGAACTCTCCCAGACAATCAGCGGTGCCCAAGAAAACCCAATTAGGATCCTGCCAGCCTTTATCGTGGCAGATCAGTCCCACAGCAGCTTGATTGGTGGCTTCAGATGATGGCTGTCTCCATGGTGTGCCTTTTGTGTGCTGACTCAGAATCGTATTGTCCACAGCTGTTGTTGTGTTGTGTGAAGGAGTCTCTAGTGGCCCTGGAGCACCGCCAGGGGGTGCAGGATTGTAGCGAGGCCACCAGGCTGTGCCAAAAGTGTGGGGGCGCGGGATGGTGGTGGGGTGGTGTCCCTGGACACGGAGCTGTGGCAGGGATGGGGGGTGCAGGACTTGGGCAGCGCTGGGAGTTAGGGGTTGCAGTCTGTTCCCAGATATTAAGCTGCCAAGTTGCCAGACCTCAGCAAATAAGACTTAGTGCACCGTGTCGCCCTTCTTGTGTGCGTCGTGTCACCCTTCTTGTGCACGCCACATCGCCCTTCTTGTGTGCGCTGCATTGCAAAGCCATTAATTCTTACGTGAGCTCTCATGGCCTAGTGTGTTAGGAGTTATGCTGCTAATGCAAGAGAAAACTATTAGAATCCACCGACTGCTCTGTGGAAGACAAATGTACAATTTACTCCCATGCTATTTATAGCTGACTACATGAGACACAACTACATTGATGGGCATATGAATTTCTTAAAGTTTTCATCTCAAACAAAATTATTTTTCTTTTTATTAAACAAGTAAAATTATTATTTTGCTTTTTATTAAACATGTAATTATTACCTGAAAGAAGCGTTAGTCCCAATTCTGAGGACAGACATAACCCTCTCCTTGCAGAAGGTATCAGATTGTTGTAAAGTTTTGTGTCCACTCAAAATTGAGATAATGATATTGAGATAATGAAATTGAGATAATGTGGGTAAGCAAGACTTCATTATGCATTGGCATAATAAAGGTTATTGGTAAGTCTTTTTCCGATTCTGATACGACATTCTTCTTCATAGAGTCTAGCTTCTCGAATAACTCATTCAGCATATAGATTGAACAGCTATGGAGAAAGCATACATCCCTGACACACACCTGTCAATTTTAAACTATGTAGTGTTCCATTGCTCTGTTGCTTGCTGAAAGTGAGTTGGACTTGAAGTGCTTGCTGCCGACGATCAAAGACTGCAGATTTCAATATGAATTTCATCTTAACATCAAAACGCCCCAAATCCTCACGACTGGACCTATAGGCAACATCATGATAGATAGAGAAAATATTGAAACTGTCAACCAGTTTCATCTTACATGAATCCATAATCAGTATACTTACGTGGCACTACCAGTCAGGAGATCAGGAGAAGTATTGCTCTGGGAAAGTCTGCAGTCAGGGACCTCTCCAAATTATTGAGGAGAAATGTTATTAGTTTGAGGACTAATGTTCGCTTGATCCAGGCTGTAGCCTTTTCAATCACTTGATATGCATCTGAGAGCTGGACAATAACTAGGGATGACAGAAGAATGATTGATGTCTTTGGACTGTGATGTTGGAAAAGAGTGCGGAATATCCTATGGACTGCCAATAGAACAAACATCTTGGAGATGGTAAAGGCAGACAGCTCCTTGGAGACCAAGATGATAAAACTTTATATTACATACTTTGGAAATGTTGCTAGAATATTCCTTGGAGAGGGACATTATACTTGTTAAGGTGAAGGGATGGCAAAATAGAGGAAGATCCTCAACTAGATGAATTGATACAGTGATAGCAACAATGAGCTCACGTGTTTCAGAGACTGTGAAGATGGCACAGGACAGACTAGGTTTAGATCTGTTGTTCCTAAGGTTGTTATGAGTCCTATTTGACTTGACAGCACCTGACAACTACCGCTGCAAACAATGTGGATAAACAATGTGGTATCTTTGATGAAAGGTAGTATTGAATTTAATAGTAACTTTACTTTTCATTTATTGAACTTTTTATTGTGATTTATTGAACTTTTTACTGTGATTTCAGTGAAAGCATATTGGTATTCTATTAAATCATACTACATTCAATACACATTTTTTCTAAATTTCATTTTAATTTTTTCCATTGCTGCACATTTTCTTCCTTCTTTCCCTCTCCCACAACCTTCAATATGTATTACATTATGACATCAAGAAAACAAAAATCCACCACAACAAGATAAAGGTAAATAATCCAATAGAAAAATGGGCACAGGATATGAACAGGCACTTCACTGAAGACGACATTCAGATGGCTAACTAGCACATGAAGAAATGTTCAAAATCACTAGCTCTAAGAGAGATGCAAATTAAAACAAATATCAGATATCATCTCACCCCAGTCAAAACAGCAAAATTTAACAGAACAGCAAGCAACAAATGCTGGCGAGGTTGTGGAGAAACTGGAACCCTGATTCACTGTTGGTGGGAGTGTAAAA
>NW_006399946.1:712610-713229 GCF_000299155.1 Elephantulus edwardii
TTAATCAGAACTGGCTTTGACAAGCACTGTGGCAATTGGACAATTAAAACAGACATTGGGGGAGGGGGAAGAAGAGCGAACTGGGGAGGAGGGTGAAGAAAACAGTGCAACAGTGAATGAATGAAAACCCCAAATCTCTGTAAAGATTCATTAAAACTAATAGAATCTAATAATAATAATAATAAAAGTTACAAATAGAGATACCATTTGACCCAGCAATTCCACTATTGGGAATATACCCTGAAGAGACCATAACTGACACCCAAGCACATATATGCAAACCCATGTTTATTGCAGCTTTGTTCACAATAGCAAGGAGTTGGAAACAACCTAAGTGCCCATCAACAAACCAATGGCCAGAGAAGCTGTGGTATATTTGCACAATGGAATACTACGCTGCATTGAAGAACAAGGAACTCATGCAATATTATTCAAAATGGTTGACTCTGGAGAACATTATGCGCAGTGAAATATCCCAGTCACAAAAGGACAAATATTGCCTGGTGCCACTGTTGTAGTATAGTACTGTCCTTGGGGTTGGGGAGAGACTGAGTAAGATGGGTTCAATAATGTATACTGCACTGAAACAGAGAAGGGAGAAAACTGTTTAAAAGAGATA
>NW_006399946.1:714474-720496 GCF_000299155.1 Elephantulus edwardii
AAGATGGGTTCAATAATGTATACTGCACTGAAACAGAGGAGGCAGAAAACTGTTTAAAAGGGATATATGATTAGGTATTTCTGTCATGACAGGAGTTTAGAGTGATGGCTACATTGTGGAGTCGACCTGGGGGTGTGTTTGTAAAACAATGAAAGAATATTTCTTTTACTTTTCCAAGAGGGTAGTGTTCTGGGTGGGAGGCTTGGGAGCAGAGAAATGTGCAACAATGAATAAATGGAAATCCAAAGCCTCTGAAATTTTTACTGAAATTAATAATAAATTTAAATAAAAAACCACAAAAATCCTCAAAGAGGCTACATTTTGATACGTGGCGGGGGAAATGGAAGTTGTCAATGATATAATTTTACTTGCATCCACAATCAACACCCATGGTAGAAGCACTCAAGAAATCAAAAGATGAGTTTCATTGGGAAAACCTGCTGTCTTTGATCTCTCCAAAGTGCCAAAAGGCAATAATGTAATTTTAAAGACTAAGGGTGCCTGATTCAAGCCATGGTATTTTCAGTTGTTTCCTATTCATGTGACATTTGCACAATGAAGAAAGAAGACTGAAGAAGAATCAATGCCTTTGAATTGTGTTGTTGGAGAAGAGTACTGGACTGTGAAAAGAAAAAAGACAAGTCTGTGTGGGAGAAAGTGTAACCAGAGTGCTCCTTAGAGGCAAGGATGGTGAAACTTCATCTTATATACTTTGGATGTGTTGTTAGGAAACACTAGTCTTTGGAATAAGACACCATGCTGGGAAAGGTGGAGGCAGAAAAAGAGAGGAATACACTCAACAAGATGAAGAGACACAATGACTACACCAACGGGCTTGAACATATCAGAGATTGTGAGGACAGCATGGGATAGAGCAAGTTTCAAATCTCTTGTTCATAGGGTTGCTATGAGTCACTGTCTACTTGAGAGCACCTAACAACTACAGTACATTGCTTTATGACATTATTACAACTCTCACATTGCAATAGCATTATTCTCTTTATTTCTATGAAGTTTTTGTGTCTTGTCATCATTTTATCCTCTCCTTTTCTGAATTCTGGTCTATAGGTGCCTAGGCAATTTTGAATCACTTATTGTTTTAAGTACTTCCTTGGTGTTCTTTTTAACCTTCTTTATCTGCCAATTGATTGACTAAAAGTTGATCCACAGGGAGTTTTAGGTTGATCCAAAGTCTCAACCGTTTTCTAGTGAGCATAGACTTGAGGTTCTATCAGTCTCTAACAAAGACTGATCATTTTTATGATTTTCAATTTTTTTCTGTAACTATATCCCATTCTTTCCATGCATCTTATATCCTGATCCCTTTCAGAGAACTCAACACTGCTAGCTAAGCAACATAGAGGGTTTTTGTCTTGTGATCATGGAACTTGAGGGTAGCAAAGTCTATTAGTGTTATGGGCTAATTGTTTTCATGTATTTTATTTCCTTTAATGCAAATTTATTGTCCATCTTCTTTTTTTTAATGAAAGTTTACAGAGACTTTGCATTTCCATACATTAATTGTGCTTTTTTCCCCTGCCCACTCCTCCCCTAATGCACTCCTTTTTTAAAAAAAATTTAAAATTAATTTTAATGAAAGTTTACAGAGACTTAGGGTTTCCAGTCATTCATTGTTGCACTTTTCTCCCTACCCATTCCCTCACCCCGATTTACTCTTCTCCTTGAACAGAAAGAAAAACTCTTTTATTATTATGTAATCCTTCCCCCCAAGTCCACTCCACTATGCAGCCTTCACTTTGCACTTCTGTAATGACAAGAGTACCCATTCATACATCTCTTTTAAACAATTCTCTCCCTCACCTGTTTCAATACAATATACATCATTCCCCCTCCTTTTCTGTCTTCTGTTAACCCTGATGTCAGTCCCATTTTACAACAGTGCAATATTTGTCCTTTTGTGACTGAGGTCTTTAACTCAGCATAATGTCCTCCAGGTTCACCCATTTTGTGCACTATTTCATGAGTTCCTTGTTTTTCAATGCAGCACAATATATTCCATTGTGTGAATATACCAGAGCTTCTCATCCATTTGTTTGTTGATGATTTGTTTGTTGGTTTGTTTCTAGCTCTTTGCTATTGTGAACAAGGCCACAATAAACATGGGTGTGCTTGGGTGGGAGTTATGGTTTCTTTAGCATATATTCCCAGTAGTGGAATTGCTGGGTCAAATGATATTTCTATTTGCAATTTTTTGAGAAAGCACTATACTGCCTTCCATAGTGGTTGCACTATTTTACATTTCCACCAACAGTGAATAAGGGTTTCAGTTTCTCCACAACTTCGCCAGCCTTTGATGTTTGCTGTTCTGTTAAGTTTTGCTATTCTTACTGGGGTGAGATGATATCTCATAGTTGTTTTAATTTGCATCTCTCTTGGAGCTAGGGATTTTGAACATTTCTTCCTGTGTGTGTTTGCCATCTGAAGTGTCTTTGGTGACGTGTCTTTTCATATCCTGTGCCCATTTTTCAATTGGGTTGTTTACCTTTATTTTGTTGTGGTGCTTAAGTATTTTATAAATTCTAGATATAAGTCCCTTATCTGACATGTTATTACCAAATATTTTTTTCCCAGTCTGTGGCTTCCGTTTTTACCCTGTTGGAGATGTTTTTGAATGTGCATAGGATTTGAATCTTAGAAGGTCCCATTCATCTATTTTATCCTCTCCTGGTTGTAGATTTTTCAGGATGCTTGGAAGACTGTTTATGTTGTGGATTAGGGCTTATAGACTTCTTCCAAGCTTTTCTTTAATGAAGTTTATAGTCCTTGGTTTTAGTCCTAGGTCCATGATCCATTCTTAGTTGGTTTTTGAGTATGTAGTAAGGTGTAGATTTTGATTGAGTTTTCTACAAATAGTTTTTCTATTTTGTCAACACCATTTGTTTAAAAGACCATTGTTTCCCGACTTAATTAATTTAATTTCCTTGTAGAAAATCAGTTGATGATAGGTATATCAGCTGATTTCTGTATTCTCAATTCCATTCCACTTATCCATGTGTCAGTCATTGTACCAGTCCCACACTGTCTTGACCACCACAGCAATGTAGTAGGACTTGAAATCAGGTATTGAGATACCTCCCATCTTGTTTCTCTTTTTAAGGAGTGCTTTGCTTATTCGGGGACTCTTTCCATTCCAAATGAAATTGGAATGCCTTTTCCATCTCGTTGGAGAAAGGAATTGATATTTGTATTGGGATTGCATTGAACTTGTAAATTACCTTTGGTAGTATTATCATTTTCACAATATTGAGTCTTCTTATTCATGAGCAAGGAATATTATTCCTCTTTTCCAGGTCTCCTTTCCCCCCCCTTGTAGTAATATTTTGTAATTTTCTTGAATAGATCCTTTGTGCTTCTGATTAGATTTAATCCCAAGTATTTAATCTTGTGATTAGCTATTGTGATGGGTATTGTTCTTAGCTCCAGTTCTGTATTCTCTTTGTCACTGTAGAGAAATCCAATTGATTTTTCTATGTTGATCTTGTATCCTGCCACTTTGATGAATAGGTCAACTATGTCCAGTAGTTTTCTTGCTGGGTCTTAATGTTTTCTAAGTATACTATCATATCATCTGCATATAGAGATAATTTCACTTCCTCTTTACCAATTTGGATACCCCTTATTTCCTTGTCTTGTCCTATTGCTATCTTTTCATCCCAAGTGGGTGTAAGCAGATGGAACATGCCAGGTAAACTGGGATCTCTGGCTAATAGTCTACCAGCATATGGAAATGTCGGAATTTTTAAATGCTGAAATGCTTAGCCTCGCTTTCAGGCTCAGGTCTAGTGTGTTGTGAGTCGTTTTTTATGCTGGAATTTGTAATGGCCTCTTGTATCTCATGGAGGGACATGTATGAAATGCTAGGCACTCTCATGCCTTTCTTTTTGTCCCAAGTGGGTGTTAGCAAATTGGACTTGCCAGATGACTGGGGGTCTCTGCCTAACAGTCCACCAGAATGTGGGAATGCCGGAATTTTTAAATGCTGAAATGTTTGGCCTCATCTTCAGGCTCAGGGCTAGTTTTTTGTAAGTCAGTTTTTACACTGAAAGTTGTGATGGCCTCTTGCCTCTCAAGGAGGGACAGGGATGGAATGCTAGGTGCTCAGTATGCCTAATGGACAGAAAAGTGATGCTACCAAGCCAAAGATGGGTGATTTTAATCTGTGTCCCTCAAGCCTGTTTTTAATTGTTTTTTTTCAAACATTCTTCTAGGTGGAATAGCATTATTCTGTCGATTTGATGTACAGAGATAACTCTTGGTTGCTGTTTTGCTGAACACTGTGACCCTGATGTGCCAAATGCGATATTGATTACCCATGGCAGACGGTGTTTGGTAGAGCTCCCCGATTAAAACTATCTTGGAGGAGGAGTGGCATCCACTTCCAAATAGTTTGCCTCTTGAAACTCTAAGAACTTGGAAAAACGAAGAAAGTTATACAAGTGTTCAGGTCTTTCATTCATAGGGTTGCTATGAGTCACCTATGACTCAACAGTATTTAACAACAACAACAACAACAACAACAAGACTTCCAATACAATATTGACTAGGAGAGGTGATAGTGGCATCCTTGCCTAATTCCTTTATTCTCTTTCCATTGAGAACAATGCTGGCTTTTAGGTTTGCATATGTACTTTTTACTATGTTGAGAAAATTCCCCTCTAATCCTATTGTGCTGAGTGTTTTAATCAGGAAAAGGTGTTGGATTTTGTCAAAGATCTTGTCTACATCAATTGATAAGATCATGTGGTTCTTGTTCTTTGCTTTGTTACTGTGATGAATTATACGGATTGCTTTTTTTTTTTATGTTGAACCATCCTTGCATACCTTTTATCAATCCCACTTGGTCATGGTGGGTTATATTTTTGATGTATCATTGGATTCTACTGGCCAAGATTTTATTCCGGATTTTTGCATCTATATTCATGAGAAATAGTGGCCTATAGTTTTCAATTTTTGTGGTGTCTTTACCTGGTTTTGGTATCAAGGATATGTTTGCTTCATAGAACGAGTCTGGGAGAATTCCATCTTTTTCTATTTTCTGAAATAGTTTATGTAGAATTGGTGACAGTTATTCTCTGAATGTTTGATAAAATTCACTTGTAAAACCATCTGGTGCAGGGTTTTTTTGGGGGGCTGCTATTTCCTTTATTACCTTTTCGATTTCTTCTTTTGTAATGGATCTGTTCAGGTGTTCAATTTTGGATGGTGTTAGTTCAGGTAGGTTGTGAATTTCTAAGGATTTGTCCATTTCCTCTGGGTTTTCATATTTGTTTGAGTATAATTATTCATAATATTCCAATTTTTAAGTTTTTTATTAAGTTTTTTATTTTAGTTGCTTCTGTTGTGATGTTGTTGCCCATTTCATCCCTTATTCAGATTATTTGTGTCTTTTCCTTTTTCCCCCCTTTGTTAGTTTTGGTAGTAGTTTGTTGATTTTATTGACCTTTCCAAAGAGCCAACTCTTAGCTTTGTTGATGGTTTCAATTGCTTTTCTGTTTTCTATTTCGTTTGTTTCCACTTTAGTTGTTATAATTTCAATTATTTTAGAGAGTTTTGGGTTTCCTTGTTTTTCTTTTTCAATTTGTTGGAGATGTTGGATTAGAAAGTCATTGGTCATTTTTTCTTGCCTTTTGATATGTTTGCTTATTTCTATAAATTGGCCTCTTATTACTGCTTTGGCTGTTTTCCATGGGTTTTGGTAAGTGGTGTTTTCATTGTCACTTGTTTCAAGAAACTTTTTAATTTCATTATTTCTTCTAATACCCACTCATGTCCAAGCAAGGTGTTGTTCAGCTTCCAAATGTGTGTTTTTTTTTCTTCTTCATCCTTTTGTTATTACTAATTTGTTGCATTGTGGTCTGAGGAAATGCTTTGCATTATTTATATGTCTTTCAATTTATTGATCCTTGCTTTGTGACCTAAAAGGTGATCTATTCTGGATAAAGTTTCCTGCATATTAGAGAAGAAGGCATACTTTTTTTTTCTATAATTATATTTTATTAAT
>NW_006399946.1:721313-722515 GCF_000299155.1 Elephantulus edwardii
TTGATGGGAAGAAGGCATACTTTTTTTTTGTGTGTGTGTGTGCATTAGCCTATAAACATCTACGAGGTCACGTTGTTTTACTGTGTGGTTTAATTATTGAGCATCTTTGTTGATTTTTTTTTCTGGTAGTTCTATCTTTTCTTTAGAGTGGTGTATTGAAGTCTCCAACTACTATAGTAGTGTTATCTATTTCCTTTTTAAATTTTGTTACTTTTTAAAAATATATTTTGCAGGTCTTTCATTTGGTGCATAGATATTTATTATTATGTCCTCTTGTTATATTGACTCTTTAAACATTATGTAGTAACCTTCTTGGTCCTTTGTGATGGTTTTGGCACTGAAATTTATTTTATCAGAGGTTAATATTTAATTAAAAGCTTCTCCTGCTTTTTTCTGGTTGTCATTTGCTTCGTATATTTCCCCCCTATCCTTTTATTTTTAATCGTTCTAATCTTCCTTTTTCAGGTGTGTCTCTTGTAGACAGTATATTAATGGATTTGGGTTTGTTTTTTTTTAATCCAATCTGCTATTCTTCTTCTCTTCAGTGGTGCATTTGAACCATTCACATTCATTGTGATTATTGAGAGGCATGATTTAACTGCTATCATTATGTTGAGTTCTTTTTGGTGTTGTTGCTAGTTACTTTGGTCCATACATCCTGCCTTCTGTGGCACCTCTTTAAGAAGAACATCTCTCAGTGTTTCGTGCAATGCTGGTCTTGTTTTCAAACATCTTTAGGTTCTGCTTTTCTGGGAATATCTTGATCTCGCCTTCATATTTGATGGACAGTTTCACTGGGTACAATATTATTGGTTGACAGTTGGGTTCTTTGATTGTTTGATACATGTCATTCCACTGTCTTCTTGCTTGCATGGTTTCTGTTGAGAAATAGGCATTTAACCGTATCTGCTCTCCCTTACAGGTTACTATTTGTTTCTCTCTCACTGCTTTCAGAATTCTCTCTTTATCTTCGGTTCTGGCAAATTTGACTATGATATGCCTTGGTGTTTTTTTTTTTAGGGTCTATTCTATGTGGTGTTCTCTCAGCTTCTTGAATATTGTTGTTGTTGTTATGTGCCGTCAAGTCGTTTCCGACTCGTAGGGCCCTATGCACAACAGCCCTAAACCCTGCTCTATCCTGCGCCAACCGCACTGCCTCTGACACACCCATCCCGATTACCCCAGTCACCGAATCAATCCAT
>NW_006399946.1:724987-728393 GCF_000299155.1 Elephantulus edwardii
GAATGTCGTCTTCGGTGAAGTGCCTGTTCATATCCTGTGCCCATTTTTCTATTGGATTATTTACCTTTATCTTGTTGTGGTGCTCAAGTCCTCTAGATTTCTTGACACAACTTGGTCAGCATGTCCAGGGCAGCATTTGTTAGCTGAAATATGTCCATTGGTTTACCATCTATTTCTGGGGCCCTATTTTTTGCTATTTCCTTCAAAGCAGCTTGAACTTCTTTCATCATCATAGGCTCTTGCTCATATGTTGTTTCATGAAATTCTTCTGTGTCTGCCAATTCCTTTAGATATATTCTTTCCATTTTCTTTTAATACTTCCCAGATTATTTAATACTCATCCTAAAGCATCCTTGATTATAGCAACTCGAGGTTTGGATTTGTTCTTCAGTTCCTTGAGTTTAAGAAATGCTGAACAAATTCAGCCCTTTTGATTTTCTGACTCCAGCTCCTTGCACATTTCATTGTAATAATTTACTTTGTCATCCTGTGCTGCCTTTTGAAACCTTCTGTTCAGCTCTTTAGTATCTTGATTTCTTCCTTTTGCTTTGGCTTCTCTGCACTCCAGTGCAACATTCAGAGTTTCTTCTGACATCCATTTTGGTCTTTTCTTCCTCCTTTGTCTTTGTAATGACCGTTTGAACTCTCCTTGGACGATACCCTTGATACCCTCCCACAACTCATCTGGTCTTCGCTCATTAGTGTTCAAGGCCTCAAACCTGTTCCTGAGATGGTTCTGAAATTCAGGTGGGATAGACTAAGAGTCATATTTTGGTTCCCATGGATTCGATTTCATTTTCCTCAGCTTCAGCTTCAACTTTCATATGAGTAGTTGGTGGTCTGTTCCACAATCAGCTCCTGACCTAGTTTTCACAGCTGGTATTGTGCTTCTCCAGTGGTTCTTTCCACAGATGTAATCAATCTCATTCCTATGCATACAATCAGGTGAAATCCATGTGTATAACCTGCATTTATGTCTCTTAAAATATACTTGCAATGAATAAATCATTGATTGTGCAATATTCTATCATTCTATCTCCAGCTTTATGTCTGTCACCAAGTCCATGTTTTCCAACTACTGAATCTTCTTCTCTGTTTCCAACTTTTGCATTCAAGTCACCCATTATTTTCTATGCATCTTGATTGCATGCTTGATAGATCTCTGACTGTGAAAGGTGGTAGAAATCTTCTATTTCCTCTTCTTTGGCTCTGGTTGTTAGTGCATATATCTGAATGATAGTTGTATTCACTGGCCTTCCTTGTATGCATATGGATATTATTGTATTACTCACAATATTGTACTTCAAAACAGATCTAGAAATTACTTTTTTTAACTATGAAAGCAACCCCATTTTTCTTCACCTTTTCATCTCCCAAGTATGATCATCCTACTCAAAATGCCCCATACTGATCTATCTTATATCACCAATGCCTAGTATGTCAATATTTATGCATTCCATTTCTTCCTTAACAATATCTAATTTTCCTACATTCATGGTTCTCCCATTCCATGTTCCAATAACTAGTGTCTGCTTACAACTGTTCCTTTTCCTTTGTATTTCCATACTTGAAAGCTCCACCTCGGGGAGCTCTGGTGGCCTAGTGGCAAGAAGCTGCACTGCAATCCCAGAGGTGAGTGGTTCGAATCCACCAGATGCTCTGCTGGAGAAGGAGGAACAGTCTCCTCCTGTACCTGTCAGAACTGATTTGACGGTACACACAAAAATAATGAAATAAAATGAAAGCTCCACCTCAATTGCCCTTTCTGTTAGTCTATGTGTGTTCTGTATTACAGAGGGCTTTCAGAGGCCTGCTATTTCAGAAGTGAATGGCCAATCCTTCTTCCTAGTCTGTCTTGATCTGAATTTTCAGATTTAGAGAAGTATCCAACATACAAGCATTTTACAGAAAAAATGAGAGACATTTCCCTTATGGTGGAATTAACCATTACTTTCAGTGTTGTCTCTGCCCTTGGCACAAGTGTCTTGATCCACTTATTTCCCTTCCCACCATCCACCAGAATACCCATCCACTTCTACCCACTCCCTTCAACATCTATCTCCCATTGTCCAGTCCTTGATCTGATAGGTTATATCTGAAGCTTCCTTGGCTTCTGTGATTCCAAACACGTCAGCTATTGACAATTTCTTATGCTGTGACTAGTGTCTCTTAAGTTTAGTGGTAGTGTTTCCCAATCGACGGTAATGTGTCTTATATAATTGTGTATAGATAGATTTTTCTTGGCCTGGGGGCCACAGGCCCAAGGGCCCCAACGATTTCCGTGAATACTTCGGGTCATCTCGTTTACCTGTGGGGTGGGCGGGGATTTCTGAGGTCCTTTGTGCTGTCCTACTTCTCTGTCTGGGAGTATAGTTACAAAACAACAACAACAACAAAACACCCCAAAAAACACAAAAACCAAAAACCCAAACAAGAAGACATGGCATAGTTACGTTCTACAAAATAAAAGTTAAGGATAGACTAGTAAGAGCAGCACTGCAAAACCAAAGAATCACCTACGAAGGAAAGCCAATTAAATTAAATTCTGATTTTTCATCCGAAACCAGGCGAAAAAGGCAACAATGAGACGGCACATATAGAAAGTTAAAGAAAACTGTTGTCAGCCAAGGAACCTCTACCCAGAGAAGCTGTTGATCAACTATAAAGGAAAAAGTAGGTTATTTGCAGAAAAGCAGGAACTTAAGGAAATTATGAAAACAAGACCAATTCTACAAGAAACTCCAATGGATGGCCTTCACACAGACATTAAAAGAAAATGATGAACTACAGTAACCAGAAAGAACAGAAAAAGAAACATAGCAAAATGGCAGCAACAAAATCTTGCCTGTCAATAATTACATTTAATATGAACGGCTTAAATGGACCAATTAAAAGAAATAGAGTAGCAGAATGGATAATAAAACAAAGGCCAACAATATGTTGCCTAAAAGAGACACATTTTAGAAAATGAGGAAAAAGGAGACTAAAAATCAAAGAGTGGGTAACATAAATATACCAATGAAATGGCTTCCACAGAAAGGCAGAATTGACAATACTAATCTGTGATAAAATAGACTTCAGGATGAAAATTACCATAAAAGTCCAGGAAGGGCAATATATAATGACTAAAGTCATGATAGATCAAGAATACATAACCTTGGTGGACAGCTATACATCAAATGATAGACCTGAAAAATACATGAAATGATGGTTAACAAACTTTAACAAAGGACTAGACCGCACTACAATAGTGGTGGGAGACTTCAACACCCTAATCTCAACAAAGGATAGGTCAACCTGAAAGAAGCTTAACAAAGATACAGAAGATCTAAAAGTTACAATCAGTCAACTTGGCGTTGTGGATGTATTCAGGCTAACACACCCAGTGACGAGTCAATTTACTTTC
>NW_006399946.1:728493-736321 GCF_000299155.1 Elephantulus edwardii
TCGTTTTTGGATGATCTTCAGTAGAATCTTGCTTGCATGTGAAATCAACGACACTGTTCTGTAGTTTCCACACTCAGTTGGGTCCTCTTATTCTTCAGTATGCCTGGAAAATTTCCTTCTAGTTGTTCTTCCACAAGTGCCTTTACTTGCTTCTTCCCCCTCTGGGATTCCAATTATGTTATTCTTAGGTTTTCTTCTTTTCCTTTCTTTTTTGATTCTGCTTTTTGCTCTAGCAGATCTGTGGTGAAATTCCTATCTTCTATTTCACTTATTCTGTGTTCCATCTCTTCAACTCTGTTCATGTATCCTTCGATCATGTTGACCGCATCTGAAACATTGGACCTCATATTTTTGAATCATGATTTCTTGTTTTTTCTAAAGCCTCTAATACCTCTTTTGTTTTCTCGGCATTGTGGTGGTTTTTTTTTTTTTTGTTTTGTTTTTTTTTTTTAGCGCCTCCTGGTTTTTGCTTGCAGTGTCCTGTAATTCTTAAAGTTTTCCTTTTACTCATTGAAAATATTCAATCATTTTTCTTTTACATACTTTGTCAGAAATTTCCATCAGACCTTCTGGCTTCAGGAAATCTATTGATACTGTGTCACCTTTTGGGGGTGACACCTTGCTTTGCACTTGTGTAAGTTGTGAGATAGCTTGCTTTTTTTGTGACATTGATAAGTTTTTGATCTGTAGACAATGCTCTTGATATCATTGGAGCAGTTATCCCACCCGTGTTTATCTCTGAACTTCTAAATCAAGGGAAATTCAGTTCAGGGCCAGTGAGAGCAGCCTCTTGTAGCTAAGTCAGATCAAGGTGCTCCAGATTAAAGGCAAGTTGACTGACTGAATGTGTAATTATGGGTGTGCAGCTGAATGTGGAGCAGTGCAGGCACGGTGGTGGGGGGCAGAATGATCACAGGAGCGGGTCAGGCACTTGCTGGGATCTCACTCTGATTTCAACTGTCCTGGTGTGCTCACAAGTGGCGTCTCTCCTCAAATGTCAGCTGTTCTTCTCCCACCCAGCAGCTCTCGCTCAGTGGTCCTTGCCCAGTGGCCCTTACCCAGGTTCCCTCGCCCCGCTGCCCCTGCTCCAGTGGGGCCTTGGGTCCAGTGTAGCTTAAGAAAACTCAGTCAGATTCCCACTGAACCACTCACTCTTGGCAGGCCAGTGGGGCCCAAGAAAACTGTGAAATTCCTACTGACACACTTGCTCCTGGCGTGTTGGAGGGGCCCAAGAAAGTCAGTCAAATTCCTACCATAGGCAGCTCAAAAAGGCAAAGCAAAGTTTTATAATGGAATGTGCAGTGATCTGAAATTGGAGAATAAAAAGAGAAGAACTTGTTCTGCATTTCTAAAGCTGAGAGAATTGAAAATAAAATTTAAGCCTTGAGTTGCAAAACTGAAAAATGCTATGGGCAGTATGTTGAATGATCCAGGAAGCACCAAAAAAGGAAGGAAAGAATATACAGTCAGTGGACCAAAAGAATTGACTAACACAGAAAAATTTCACAAAACACCATATAAACAAGAGACAGTGGTAATGAAAGAAGAGATTGAACCTGTACTGGAGGCATTGGAAAAAATATTCATATTCATTCCCTCTCTCTCTCTCTCTCTCTCTCTCTCTCTCTCTCTCTCCTCCTCCTCCTCCTCCTCCCTCCCTCCCTCCCTCCCTCTCTTCTTATCTTTCCTCACTGGAATTTATGGAATAATGATTGACATATTTCAATTAACAGGTGTAGCCGTGGATGTGCTCATCAGTGTGTTCTAGGAAATCAGGAAGACAGCTGACTGGAGGAAATCCACATTTATTCCCATTCCCCAAAAAAAGGTGATCCAACAGAATGTGAGAACTGCCTGAACAGTATTATAAATGTCATATGTAAGCAAAATACTGCTGCAAGTCATTAAAAAACAGCTAGAACAGTAGATATATAGGGAAGCAGAAGGTCTAGCAGGATTTAGAAGAGGCTCTGACACCAGGGATATCACTGCTGATGTCAGATGTTTATTGACTATATAAAGGCATTTTACTCTGTGGATCATAACAAGTTATTGCTAACATTGAGAATAATGGGAGTCCAAGAGTTCTTAACTGTCCTTGTGTGAACAGAGAAAAGGGACACTACCTCTATGTTTAGAATTATATTATCTCCAAGGATGTTTTTACTTTTTCCTTGCCAACTTGTGTGTCTTATCCTCTGCTTGTCTTAATGAACTGACTAGAACTTCCAGTACAGAAATAAGTAGGAGTGTAGGCATGTGCAGGCATGCCTGGGTGGAGCATAAATCATGGAGGAAGGAAATGGCAGGAAATTCTCTCCTCCTTGAGAAAGGCCTTCCCCCAAAGCAGCTTCCTGCTGCCAGGCCCTCAGATGCAACAGGACTAAATTACCTGTCCATGGTCTCTGCACCTCCAAAGAACAGAGTGCTGTGAGTGCTTTGTGGTTCAGAAGACTAAAAAGAAGTAATTCAGGGGGAGCTGCCTGCTGATGTGAGGCCTGCACTGGGGAGCAGCTTGCTGATGCTAGGCTAATGCAGGGGAGCTGCTTGCTGATGCCATTCATGCAATGGGGAGCTGTTGACACCCACTGAATATGAATGGTTTGAATGAACCACTGAAGAGAAAAAGAGTAGCAGATTGGATAAAAACCCCAAATCCACCAATATACTGTCTATAAGAGACATACCTGAAAAATAAAGATAAAAAAAGACTAAAAAGAAAAGGGTGGGGATAATATACCAAGCAAATGACAACCAGAAAAAAAAGCAGGAGTAGTGATACTAATCTCTGATAAAAAAAAATTTTGATGCAAAAACCATCACAAAGGGCCAAGAAGGTTACTACATAATGCTTAATGGGTAAATAGAACAAGAAGATATAACAATAATAAATATCTATGCACCAAATGAAAGGCCTGCAAAATATATGAAACAAACATTAACAAATCTGAAAAAGGAAATAGACAACACTACTATAGTAGTTGGAGACTTCAAGACACTACTCTCAAGAAAAGATAGAACTACCAGAAAGAAACTCAACAAAGATACTGAAGAATTAAAGCACACAATAAACCAACTCGATCTCATAGATATTTATAGGCTAATGCACCCAAAAAACGTACAGTATAGCTTCTTCTCTAATGTGTACAAAGCATTTTCCAGAATAGATCACATTTTAAGTCACAAGGCAAGCATCAATAAATTAAAACAAACAAACAACATAGAAATAATACAAAGCACCTTCTCAGACCACAATGCTACAAAATTAGAAATAAATAACAAGAGGATAATGGAGGGGGAAAACCCCCCCATATATTTGGAAGCTGAATAACACCTTGATTGAACATCAATTGGTACTAGAAAAAAAATTAAAAAATGAAAATAAAAAGTTTCTTGAAACAAGTGACAATGAAAACAACACTTACCAAAACCTCTGGGAAATAGCAAAAGCAATAATCAGAGGTCGATTTATAGCAGTAACCAACATTATCAAAAGTTCAACATAAAAGAAAACCCCGATCAATGTAAAAAAGAAAAGAACAAGAACCACATGTTCCTATCAATTGATGCAGAAAAGGTCTTTCACAAAATCCAACACCCTTTCCTGATTAAAACACTCAACAAAATAAGATTAGAAGGGAATTTCTTCATCATAGTGAAGAGTATAAACACTAACACGAGAGCCAACATTGTTCTCAATGGAGAGAGGTTAAAGGCATTCCCTTTGAGAGTAGGAACTAGGCAAGGTTGCCCACTATCACCTCTCCTATTCAATATGGTATTGGAAGTGTTAGCAATAGCAAGAAGACAAGAGAAGGAAATAAGAAGTATCCAAATTGGCAAAGAGGAAGTAAAATTATCTCTATATGAAGATGATATGATAGTATTCTTAGAAAACCCTAATGATTCAGCAAGAAAACTAGTGGACACAGTTGACCAATTTAGCAAAGTGGCAGGATACAAGATCAACATAGAAAAATCAATTGGATTTCTCTACAGTGACAAAGAGAATACAGAACTGGAGCTAAGGAAACCAATGCCCTTCATAATAGCTAATTTAATTTAATTTAAAAGGTTAAATGCATGGCAGTGAATCTAACCAGAAGCAGAAAGGATCTATTCAAAGAAAATTACAAAACATCGCTACAAGAAACAAAGACAGCTAGAGAAGTGGAAGACTATCCCTTGCTCATGAATAGGACGACCAAATATTGTGAAAATGACAATACTATCAAAGGCAATTTACACTTTCAGTGCGATCCCAATACAAATACCAATTCCATTCTTCAGTGAGATGGAAAGGGCAATCTCCAATTTAATTTAGAATGGAAAGAGTCCCCGAATAAGCAAAGCACTTCTTAAAAAGGAGAAGCGAGGAAGGAGGTATCTCACTGCCTGATTTCAAATCTTACTACACTGCTGTGGTGGTCAAGACAGTGTGTTACTGGTACAATGAAAGAATAGAATTGAGAATGGAATAGAATTGAGCATCCAGAAATCAGCCCATATACCTATGGTCAACTGATTTTTACAAGGAGATGAAATCAATTAAGTGGGGAAATGACAACCTTTTAAACAAATGGTTTTGGCAAAATTGGAAAACACTCTGTAGAAAACTCAATCAAGATCTACACCTCACTCCATATACAAAAAACAACTCCAAGTAGATCAAGGAAATAGGTCTAAAACCAAGGACAATAAACTTCATTAGAGAAAAGCTTGGAAGAACACTAGAAGTCCTAATCCACAACACAACAGTCCTCCAAGCATCCTAAAAAACTTCCAACCAGGAGAAGGTAAAGTAGATGAATGGTACCTAGTAAGAATCAAATCCCTATGCACTTCCAAAAATTTCTCCAACAGTGTAAAAAGGGAAGCCACAGACTGGGAAAAAATTTTATATTTTTGGTATATGTCTGATAAGGGACGTTTATCTAGAGTATAAAATACTCAAGCAGGACAACAAGATAAAGGTAAACAACCCAATTGAAACATGGACACAGGATATGAACAGATACTTCACCAAATAAGACATTCAGATGGCCAACACACACATGAGGAAATGTTCAAAATCCCTAGCTTTAATAGAGATGCAAATCAACACAACTATGAGATATCATCTTACCCTAGTAAGAATAGCAAAATTTAAAATAACAGCAAACAGCAAATGCTGGTGATGTTGCAGAGAAACTGGAATTCACCACTGGTGGGAGTGTAAAATGGTGCAACCATTATGGAAGGCCGTATGGAGCTTTCTCAAAAAGTTGAAAATAGAAATACCATTTGACTGAGAAACAGCCAAGGCAGTAATCAGAGGTCAATTTGTAGCCAAAGCAAACAGATCAAAAGGCAGGAAAAAATGACCATTGACTCTCTAACCCAACATCTCCAACAAATTGAAAAAGAACAGCAAGAAAACCCAACACCCTTTAAAAGAACTGAAATTATAAAAATTAGAGCAGAAATAAATTAAATAGAAAACCTAAAAACAATTGCAACCTTCAATAAAACTAGGAGTTGTTTCGTTGAAAAGGTCAATACAATCAACAAACCACTAGCAAAACTAACAAAACAAAAGAAGGAAAAGACACAAATAAACCAAACAAGAAATGGGCAACATCACAACAGAAGCAACTAAAAGAAAAAGGCTAACATTAGAATATTATGGGAAAACTACACTCAAACAAATAGGAAAACTTACAGGAAATGGACTAATACTTAGAAATGCAACCTACCTAAACTAACACAAAATGAAATTGAATACCTAAACAGACCCACTACAAAAGAAGAAATTTAAAAGGTAATAAAGAAAATTGCAGCAAAAAAAAAAGCCCTGGATTAGATGGTTTTACAGCTGAATTTTATCAAACATTCATAGAACTGTCACTAATTCCACATAAACTATTTCAGAAAATAGAAAAGATGGAATTCTCCCAGACTCATTCTATGAAGCAAACATATCCTTGATAACAAAGCCA
This sequence comes from Elephantulus edwardii, assembly GCF_000299155.1. Taxonomy (NCBI): domain Eukaryota; kingdom Metazoa; phylum Chordata; class Mammalia; order Macroscelidea; family Macroscelididae; genus Elephantulus; species Elephantulus edwardii. The sequence goes on from NW_006399946.1 coordinate 734,472, forward strand.
GGAAAGGACACCAAAATAGAAAATTATAAGCCAATATCTCTTACGAACATAGATGCAAAAATCCTGAATAAAATTTTGGCCAATAGAATCCAACAGTACATCGAAGAAATAATTCACCAGGACTAAGTGGGATTCATAAGAGGTATGCAAGGATAGTTCAACATAAGAAAAACAATCAATGTAACTCATCACATTAACAAAGCAAAGAACCAGAACCACATGATCCTATCAATTGAAACAGAAAAGGCCTTTGACAAACTCCAACACCCTTTCCCAATTAAAACATTCAGCATAATAGGATTAGAAGGGAATTTCTTCAACATAGTAAAAATTACGTGCACAAACCCGAGAGCCAACATTTTTCTCAATGGAGAGAATTTAAAGGTATTTCCTTTAAGAACAGGAACTAGGCAAGGATGCCAACTCTTATTCAATAAAGTATGGTACTTTCTCATAAAGTTGTAAATAGAAATACCATTTGGCCCAGCAATTCCACTGCTGGGAATATACCCTAAAGAAACCATAACCACCATCCAAGCAGATATATGCACAGACTTGTTTATTGCTGATTTCTTCACAATAGCAAAGATTTGGAAACAACCCAAGTGCCCATCAACAAACGAATGGATAGAGAAGCTTTGGTATATTCACACAATGGAATACTATGCTGCACTGAAAAACAAGGAACTCATGAAATAGTGTACAAAATGGATGACCCTGGAGGACATTATGTTGAGTGAAATATCTCAGTTACAAAAGGAAAAATGCTGCATAGTGCTATTGTTGTAAAGTGAGACTGACATTGGAGTTGGGGGGAATCTAAGAGGGAATAAAAATGTAAAATGCATTGAAACAGATCAGGAGACACTGTATAGGAGGAATATATGATTAGGTATTGTCATGAGAAGAGTCCAGAATGAAAGCTGCATAGTTAAGTGGATGTGGACGGTGGTGGGGGTGGGAGTATTGTATAACAATGAAAGAATTTTATTTTCTTTACTTTTCAAAGAGAAAAGCGAACTTGGGATGGTGAGCAAGGAGGAAATTATGCAATAATGAATGCATAGAAATACAAAGTCTGTAAATTTTCATTAAAATAAAAAAGTTGTTAAAAATTTGATTACAAATAAATAATTTGAAATGTTATCACAATTATGAAAAAAAGAAGATGAAATAACTGACAGCTTCAACATTTTCTCCATCTATTATGATGTTGCTTATTGGTTTGGTAGAGAGGATTTTTGTTTTGTTTTATTTTGCTGAGTTATAATCCACAGTGAAGGCTGTAGTCTTGATCTTCTGCAGCAAGTGTTTTAAGTTCTACTCACTTTCAGCAAGCATGATTATATGAATAATGCAGGTTTTTTACAGCCTTTCTCTGATCCTGAGGATACAATCTTCTTTACAATGTCTAGTTTCATGAATAATTTTTTCAGCATATAAATTGTATAGAGATGGGGAAAGCATACAGTTCTGGTATATACTTTTCTTGATTTTATACTATGCAGTATTCCCTTGTTCTGTTCAGGTAACAGCCCCTTGGTCTAGGCATAGATTACCCATAAGTACAGTTAAGTGTTGTAGGATTCTCATTCTCTATATATGAATGGAAATCCAGAACATGATGGGGGCAAGTAACACACTGAAAAAATTGTGAAAGAGATAATAGAAGAAATCTTTCATCATGAAGAACAAGGAAACCCACATTCAAGAAGCTCAATTAAATCCAAATGGGCAAGACTCTAAAAAAAACCCATCAAAACATTTCAAGCATAGTTATTGTTGTTGTTGTTGTTATGGACCATCTTGTCACTTGCGACTCACAGTGACCCTATGTACAACAGCCCTAA
>NW_006399946.1:742019-742657 GCF_000299155.1 Elephantulus edwardii
ATATATAAATAAATGTATTTATGAAAAAGGGAAGGAAGAAAAGACTGAAATTGATATCACAAGAGATTCTGAATATTGTGCTAATATGCTGAGAAGATGAACCAAAGGGAAGAAATCTGAACGTTAAGGAGCTGAAAAAATTATTTGAAAGGGTAGGTTGGGAAAATGTATATATATTTATATATATGTATGTATGTATATCTCACAAAGCAAGCCTCAAGGAACGACAAAAACTTTGGAAATAATACAAAGTATTTTTTTAGTATTTTTTAGACCACAATGCCATACAAGTAAAAATTAAGGGCAAGAGGGTAAAGACTGTAAAAGGTCCCATATGGAAACTAAATAACATTCTGATAAAACACAATTGAGTTTTAGAAGAAAAAAAAAGAATGCAATAAGCTGTTTCTCACTACAAATGAAATTATGACATAGCAAAGCCTCTGAGATACAGTTAAGGCAGTCTTCAGGAAGCAGTTCAAAACAATAGGCAAACACATGAAAAGGAAGGAAGAAACAAAATTAAGGATCTCACTTGACACCTCTATAATATAGAAAATGAACAACCAGCCGGGGGGAACGCACGCCGCCGCCAGCCGGGGGAACGCACGCCACCGCCCGCCAGACCAGGGGAACGC
>NW_006399946.1:742757-743557 GCF_000299155.1 Elephantulus edwardii
TCTTCTTCAGCACCACAGCTCAAAGACATCAATTCTCCTTCTATCCTCTCTAGTCCAACTCTCTGATGCATAACAAAGAACGTAGCCTGTATCAGACACATCTTAGTCTCCAGAGAGACACCATTGCTCTTCAGTACTTTGAAGAGGTCCCTAACAGCAGACTTTCCCATGTCAATATGCCTTTTAATTTCCTGGCTCCTGGTGCCAAGAGTGTTGACTGTGGAGCCAAGCAAACTAAAGCTGTGATGAACATTCTCAATCTCTTCACCATCCATGCTGGTGCTGCCAATTGTCCCAGTGGTGAGAATCTTTGTCTTCTTGACATTGAGCCTCAATCCATATTGTAGACTGCAGTCCTTGAGCTTCTGCAGCAAGCGCTTCAGACCCTTCTCAGTTTCAGCAATCAGGGTTGTGTCATCTGCATAATGCAGATTGTTGATAGATCTTCCACCAATCTTGACCCCACATTTCTCCTCATAGAACCCACCCTCTTGGATAATCTGTTCTGCATACAGGTTGAAAAGATAAAGAGATAGGATGCATCCCTGGCATATGCCCTTCCCAATTTTGAACCACGCAGTGTTTCCTTACTCTGTTCTGACCACTGCCTCTTGGTCCAAGTATAGGTTTCTCATTAGCATGATCAAGTGTTCTGGCATTCCCATTCTTCTCAGAGTCAGCTACAGTTTGTTATGATCCATACAGTCAAATGCCTTTGCATAATAAATGAAACACAGATATACATTCCTCTGGTATTCCCTGCTTTCAGCTAAGATCCATCTAACATTAGCTACAATATC
>NW_006399946.1:767111-775449 GCF_000299155.1 Elephantulus edwardii
AAGAACTGGCTTTGACAAGCACTGTGGCATTTGGACAAGAACAAACTGGGAGGAGGGTAGAGAGAATAGTGCAACAATGGATGAGTGGAAGCCCAAAATCTCCGTAAATGTTTATGAAAATTAATAAAATATAATTAGAGAAAAAAAAGAAAATGAACAACCATATAACTTCTAGCCTCTAGAAAAAAAGAAAATATAAGAACAAGAGATGAAATCAATAGAGCTAGAAAACACACAAAAAACCAATTGAAACTGTCAAAAAGACCAGGAGCTGGTTCTTTGAAAAGATCAATAAAATAGAAAACATTGGTAATTTTAACAAAAGAAGGGGAAGACACAAGTAGCTTGAATAAGAATGGAAAAGAGTTGAAATCACAAAAGAACCAGCCAAAATTACATTGATGGTAATGGAATATTATGAAAACCAATTTCAAGATGAAGCTAAAGAAAATGCAATTAAATCCACAAGAACCAAAATCTGACTTGAGTCTATCCCATTTGAATTAAAAAAAAAAACTATCTCAGTGAAAGGTTTGAGGCCTTGAACACTAATGACTAAAGAATAGATAATCAACGAGAGGATATCAAGAATATGATCCATGAAGAAAGCAAATGGTCATGAAAAAGGGAAGGAAGAAAAGACTGAAATTGATATCACAAGAGATACTGAATATTGTGCTAATATGCTGAGAAAATGAACCAAAGGGAAGAAATCTGAACGTTAAGGAGCTGAAAAAATTATTTGAAAGTGTAGGTTGGGAAAATAATGCAAAATATTGTAATGAAATGTGCAAGGATCTGGAGTTGGAAAATGAAAAGGGACGAACTTGCTTGGCATTTCTTAAGCTGAAGGAACTGAGGAACAAATTCAAGCCTCAAGTGGCAATACTTTAGGATGCTATGGGTAGAGTATTGAATGATCCAGAAACGATCAAAAGAAGGTGAAAGGAGTATATAGTTCCTATGTCAAAAAAAAAACTGGCTAACACAGAAGAATTTAATGAAACTACATATGAACAAGAGGCAATGGTGATTAAAGAGAAAGCTCAAGCTTCTCTGAAGGAACTGGCAAAAGGCAAGACCCTAGGAATTGATGGCATACCAAGTAACATATTTCAACAAACAGATGTTGCCCTGGATGTGCTCATCAGGCTGTGCCAAGAAATCCGGAGGACCTGGCCTACTGACTGGAAGAATTCTAGATTTGTTACCATTCATAATAATAATAATAATAAAAAAGGTGATCTGACAGAGTGTGAAAATTAATATCATCGTTATTATGTGCCAGCGAGTTACCTGTGACTCATAGTGACCCTATGTACAACAGCCCTAAACGCTGCTCTATCCTGTACCAATCTTACCGTCTCCAACACACCCACCCCCATTACCCCAATCACTGAATCAATCCACCTCATAGAGGATCTTCTTCTCCTGCGCTGTCCCTCCACCCTCCCAAGCGTGATGTCCCCTTGCAACATGCCCAAAGTATGTCAGATGAAACTTCAGAATCCTTGCCTCCAAGAAGCAGCCTGCCTTAAACTTCTCCAGGATGAATTAGTTCATTTTCTTAGTAGTCCATGGTATATTCAATACACTTCTCCAACACCATACCTCAAAGGCATCAATTCTCCTTCTATCCTCCCTAATCATTGTCCAGCTCTCTGATGCATAGCAAGTGATTGCAAAGACTTACTGTCCAGAGTGATGTTATTGCTCTTCAGTACTTTGGAGAAGTCCCTAACAGCAGACTTTCCCATGGCAATACATCTTGAAATTTCCTGGCTGCTGGTGCCAAGAGTGTTGACTGTGAAATCTCTTCACTATCCATCCTGATGCTACCAATTGGCCTAGTGGTGAGAGAATCTTTGTCTTCTCAATATTGAGCCTCAAACCATATTGAAGGCTGCATTCCTTGACCTTCTGCAGCAAGTGCTTCAGGTCATCCTCAGTTTCAGTAAGTAGGGTTGTGTCATCTGCATAACGTAGATTGTTGATGAATCTTCCTACAATTCTGATGCCACCCTTCTCCTCATAAATCCCAGCCTCCCAAATAATCTGTTCTGCATATAGATTGAATCATAATGTGGCTAATACCACAAACTTTCAAGATCTAACTGAAGATGAGCCAAACCTGACTGGAGCAGTACACAAATAGACAACTATCAGAAGTGCAAGTTGGGTTCATGATGTTTGCCAAAAACAGAAAGTACAAGAGGAATGTCTATCTGTATTTCAATGACTATGCAAAAGCATTCAACTCTGTGGATCAGAAACAATAAAAGACCTAAGTAAATGGAAAAATGTTCCCTGTTCATGGATAGGAAGATTCATTGTGGTGAAAATGACAATCCTACAAAAAGCAATCTACATGTTTAACACAACCCCAATACAGACACCAAATTAATTTTTCAAAGAAATAGAAAAGGCAATTCACAAGTTTGTTTGGAGAGGAAAAATACCTCAAATAAGAAAAGCTCTTCTGAAAAACAATAATGAAGTGGGAGGCATAGCATTCCTTGATCTCAAAACCTACTACACAGCTGTAATAACCACAACTGCATGTTACTAGCAATGAAACTGCATGTTACTAGCAATGACAGGTGCACAGAACAATAGAACAGAATTGAGGACCCAGAAATTAACCCATCTATCTAAGGTCAACTGATATTCAACAAAGGAACAAAACTTATCAAATGGGGACGCAACAACCTCTTCAACAAATGGTATTGGCAAAACTGGACTGCTATCTGCAGAGAGCTGGTAGGATCCACACTTCTCACCATTCAAAAAAAAAAAATCAACTCAAGGTGGAGCAGAGACCCAGTGGTAAAGTCCCAAACCGTAAAGATAATAAGAAACAAAGTGGGACTAAGTTTAAAAGGCCTATCCCATGGTATAAAAAGGCTGACAAATACTGCCAGGAGAGGACAAAATTGAGGAATGAGACCTGCTAAAAATTAAATCCCTATGAATCAAAAACTTTTTCCAACGGGGTGAAAAGAAAATATACTGAATGGAAAAACATTTAGGAATACCACAAAGGTCTCATAACAAAAGTTTACAAAATCTTCCTCCAGAAGAAAAAGGCTGATAACCCAGTTACAAAATGGGCAAAAGACATGGAAAGACTTTTCACAGCAGAAAACATTTGGATGGCCAACAGATACATGAAGAAATGCTCAAAATCACTGGCAATAAGAGAGATGCAAATAAAAACTATAATAAGACACAAGATATTGTGGCTACTCTTGAGAAAAATGGGCATTCCAGAACACCAAATTGTGCTCATGTGAAATCTTTTCTTAGACCAGAAAGCAGTTGTTAAAACAGAGCAAGGAAACACTCTGTGGTTCAAAATTGGGAAAAGAATATATCAGGGATGCATTCTGTCTCCATATTAAGGAGGAATGTGACATCAGGATTGGAGGAAGACTCATCCACAACTTGTGTTATGCAGATGACATAGCCTTGTTTGCCAAAGCTAAGGATGACCTGAAGCATTTGCTGCAGAAGATCAAGGACTGTAGTCTTCAAAATAGATTAAAGCTCAACATCAAGCAGACAAAAATTTTCACCACTGGGCCAAATGATAGCACCATGATAGATGGAGGGGACTGGCTGAGATGGTTAATAATTTCAGCTTGCTTGGCTCTACAAGCAACAGTCTTGGCACCAGAAGTTAGGAAGAACCAGAAGGTGAATTGCACTAGGAAAATCTGCTTCCAGGGACCTCTCCAGAGTGTTAAAGAGCGATTATGTTAGTTTAGAGACCAAGTTGTGACTGACACATGCCATGGTCTTTTACTTCCTCTGTAACAGAGAGCTGGATGACAGCAGAAAGATTAGTATCTTTGAGTTGTGATTATGGAGAAGAATGTTGACCATACCATGGACTGCCAGGTCTGTCCTGGAAAAAGTGAATCAAAGCTGCTCATTTGGGGCAGGAATCTTGAAAGTCCATCTGACATACTTCGGGTATGTTGCCAAGAAGGACCAGTCCTTAGAGAAGGACATCATGTTTGGAAGGTTGGAGTGACAGTACAAGAGAGGAAGACCCTATGCATTGACACAGTAACTGGGGTTATGGGCTCCAGTGTGTCAGAGATGGTGATATTGGCTCAGGATAAGGCAGAGTTCACGACTATTTTGCACAGTGTCACTATGAGTTACTCGCAACTCAGTGATACACAACAGAAGCAACAATATACTCTGATAAATTTTAAAACCTAGAGGAAATGGACACATTCCTTGAAACTCACACCCTACTGATATTGACAGGGACAGATATAGAACACTTGAACAGACTCATTACAAAAGAAGAAATGGAACAGGTCATAAAAATACTCCCTCCATATTCTCCCCATGCAAAGGAAAAAATTCCTGACCCCAATAGCATCATAGCTGAATTCTACCAAACACCCAGAGAAGAACTATCACCAATTCTACTTAATTATTGTTAAAAAAAATAAAAAAGAAGGAATGCTCCCAGAGTCATTCTATGAAGCAAGAATAATGCCCAAACAAAGCCTTTGCATTATCAAAAAAGAAAACTACAGACCAATTTCTCTTATGAAAAAAGAGATTGAGATTGTTAACAGCTTTAGTTTGCTTGGCTCCACACTCAATCAACACTCTTGGCACCAGCAGCCAGGAAATTAAAAGACATATTGCAATGGGAAAGTCTGCTGTCAGAGACCTTTCCAAAGTACTGAAGAGCAATGATGTCACTCTGGAGACTAAGGTACACCTGATACAGGCCATGGTCCTTGCAATTGCTTGCTATGTGTCAGAGCTGGATAATGACTAGGGATGATAGCAGGAGGCTTGATGCCTTTGAGCTGTGGTATTGGAGAAGTGTATTGAATATACCATGGACTGCTAAGAAAATGAATAGGTTCATCTTAGAGAGGGTTAAACCAGACTGCTCGTTAGAGGCAAAAATTCTGAAGCTTCATCTGTCATACTTTGGACAGTTTGCAAGGACGGAGCAGTCCTTGGAGAGAGACATCATGTTTGGGAAGGTGGAGGGGCAACACAGGAGAGGAAGACCCTCTATGAGGTGGATTGATTCAGTGACTAGGGTAATGGGGGTAGGTGTGTCAGAGAAGGTGAGAGTGGCACAGAATAGAGAAGGTTTTAGGGCGGTTGTACATAGAGTCTCTGTGAGTCACAGGTAACTTGATGGCACATAACAACAACAACCACCTCTAGAAAGCTGAGGCAAAATCCACATCTCACATTATATACAAAAATCAACTCAAGGTGGTTCATTGACGTAGGGGTAAAGCCCCAAACCATAAAGATCATAAGAGAAAAAATGGGACCAAACTTAGAAGCCTTTGCCTATGGTGTAAATGTTTTTGTTATGTTTGGTCAACATGAGTATGACCCGTAGCAAACCTATGAACAAGAGCTCTGAAACCTGTCCTATCCTGGGCCATCCTCACACTTTCTGACACTCTTGAGCTCATTGAAGCTGTCATTGCATAGACAATCCATTGTTTGAGGGTCTTCCTATCTTTGCTGACACTCTTATCTTTTCAAGCATGACGTCCCTCTCCAAGGAATAACTTCTCCTAGAAATATGCCCAAAGTATGTGAAATGAAGCTTTATCATCTTTGCCTCCAAAGAGCACTCTGGCTATACTTACTTAACGGATTTGATTAAAAAACAACCAACCAACCAAAAAAAAAATAAAAGGATCAACAAACACCCAAAACTGAGCAATATGTTGCTTACAAGAGACAAAGCTAATATTAATCTCTGATAATACAGACTTCAGGGTGAAAACCAGAGTAAAAGAAAAGGAAGGACAATACAAAATGTTCAAAGGCAAAATAAGAGGACATGACCTTAGTTAATGTCTATGCAACAAATGATAGACTTGCAAAATACATAAACTTGAAGGAAAAATAGACAACACCACAAAAGGATATTTCAACACACCAGTCTCACAGAAAGACAGACTATAAAGAAACTCAGCAAAGATATGGGTGAACTAAACCATACAATTAGCCAACTCAATCTCATAGACATATTTAGGTACTCCACATAAAAGAACATTCAGTTCATTTTTATCCCCCCACAAGAACATACAGTACATTCTCCAGAATTGAAGATGTATTAGGACACAAAGCAAACCTAGATAAATTAAAAATCACCAAAATGATACAAAATATCTTCTCAAGCCACAGAGCCATTACAGTAGAAATTATCAAGAGGACAAAGGAGGAAAAAAAATCACCCATGTGGAAGCTAAATAATACCTTGTTTGACAACTTTTGAGTTACAGAAGAAATAAAAAAATGAAATTAAAAAAGTTCCTTGACAAAGTGAGAATGAAAGCAGAACATATCAAAACCTTTGGGATACAACTAAGGCAGTGTTTAGTGGTCTGACATATTAAAAAAAAAGAAAACAAAATACTTAACCCAACATCTCCAACAAAAAGAAAAAGAACAACAAAGTAATCTCACAGCAGAAATAAGTGTAATAGAAAACAGATAAACAGTCAAAACAATTAACAAGACCAGGAGTCTTCTAAAGGGTCAATAAAATGACAAACCATTGGAAAACTTAATAAAGGAAAGGAAAGAAATAACTTGAATTAGAAGGGAAATTGGCAACATCATGACAGAAACATCTGAAATTTTAAAAGACAATGTCTTATTAAAAAAAAAACCACAACCCTACACACCAACAAATTTGAAAACTTAAAGAAAATAAACTTTTAGAAACTCGCACCCTACCCAAGTGGCACAGAGAGATACAGAACACTTCAAACAGATCCATCACAAGAGAAGAAATTGCAAAAGTCATAAAAATACTTCCAAACAACACAAAAAAAACCCCATCCCAGATGGCTTCACCAGTGAATTCTACCAATCATTTAGAGATGAGCTGTCACTGATTCTATTTAAAGTACTTGAAAATGTACAGAAAGAAAGAATACTCTCAGATTTCATTCTATGAAGCTTCTATAAACCTGATACTATAATCCAGGCAAAGGCATCACCAAAAAGGAAAACTATACACAAATATTTATTATGAATATAGATGCAAAAATTCTTACCAAAATTTGCCAACAGAATCCAACAGTATATATTGAAAAATTCATCATGATCAAGTCGGATTCAAGGTATGCAAATGTTTCAACTAAGAAAAATAAATATATTTCATCACACCAATAAAGCAAAGAACCACATGATCCTATCAAGTGATGATTAAAATATTCATCAAAATAGGAATAGAAGGAAATTTCCTCATCATACTTAAGAGTATATATGAAAAATCATAAGCCAACATCATTCTCAAAAGTCCCTTTTGAAGAAGGAACAGGCAAGGATGAATACTGTAACCACTCCTACTCATTGTCATATTAGACATGCTAACTAGAGCAATCAGGCAAGAGAAGGCAATATGACACAGCAAAGTATTATAATGAAATATGCAAAGAACTGTAGCCAGAAAATGAAAAGGGAAAACCTCATTTGGCATTTCTCCAGCTGAAGGAACTGAAGAACAAATTCAAGCTGCAAGTTGCAGTACTTAAAGATGCTATGTACAAAATATTGAATAACCCAGGAAGCATCATGAACAGGAAAGGAACACACAAAGTCACTGTACCAAGAAGAATTGACTGACATAGAACTTTTTCAGAAAGTAGCCCATGATCAAGAACCAATAATAATAAATGAAGAAGTTCAATCTGCTCTGAAGGAATTGGCAAAAAATATGGCCCCAGGAATTGACGGAATATCATTTGAGACATTTCAACAAAAAGATGCAGCGCTGGATGTGGTCACCAGGTTGTGCCAACTGACTTGAGGAGATCCATAGTTGAGCAATTTTCAAAAAAGGTGATCCTACAGAATGTGGAATTTACTGAACGAGCAGAAAACTGCCAGAAATACAAGCTTGATTTTAGAAGAGGCCGTGGCACTAGAGGTATCACTGCTGATGTCAGATAGATCATGTCTGAAAGTAGAGAATAACAGAAGACTATCTATGCTTTATTGACTATACAAAGGCATTTGATGATGTGGATCACAACAAATTGTGGCTAATATTGAGAAGAATGGAAATCCCACAACACCTGATAATTGCTCATGCAAAACCTATACCTAGACCAAAAGAAGCTGTTGTCTGAACAGAGCAATAGAATATTGCATGGTTCAAAATCAAGAAAGGATTTAATCATGGATATATCCTTTCTCCATATTTTTCAATACATATTCTTTTTTTTTTAAATTTCTATGTTCAGCTTTTTTTTCTCTAATTATATTTTATTAATTTTCATAAACATTTACAGAGATTTTGGGCTTCCACTCATTCATT
>NW_006399946.1:780559-786254 GCF_000299155.1 Elephantulus edwardii
AAGGAGGATAGAAGGAGAATTGATGCCTTTGAGCTGTGGTGCTGGAGAAGAGCATTGAGAGTGCCATGGACTGCTAGGTAAACAGATTCATCTTGGAAAGAGTTAAACTTGGTGGCTCCTTGGAGGCAAGGATTCTGAGGCTCCGTCTAACATACTTTGGACATGTTATAGGGAGGGACCGGACCTTGGAGGTTGGTAGGGTGGAGGGACAGCGCAGGAGGGGAAGGCCCTCTATGAGGTAGATTGATTCAGTGACTGGGGTAATCTGGATGGGTGTATCAGAGACGGTGCGATTGGCACAGGACAGGGCAGAGTTTAGGGCTGTTGTATATAGGGTCGCTATGAGTCTCAAGGGACTCGATGGCACATAACAACAACATAAAGATCAATTGAATTTCTCTACAACAACAAAGAAAAGACTGAAAGGGAAATAAGAAAAGACTTTACAAAAAAAGAATATTCTATGCAATACCCCCCAAAAGGGCTCTATAGCCATACTGACATCAGATAAAAGAGACTAAATCAAAATTATGAGAGTTAGAGAAGGAAATCACATTACAACAGGAATGTCAACAAAATATGTTCTTATTAGGTGCTGTTGAGTCAACTATAACTCATGGCAACCCTACAAATAACATCTGAAATTGCCCTATCCTGTCACATCCTCACACTCCTTGTTCATTGTGGTAGCCACAGTCTCAGTCCATCTTGCTGAGGATCTTCCTGTCTTCTGCTGACTTTCCATCTTTCCAAGCATGATATAACTCTCCAAGAACTGATTCGTCTTGAAAATATACTCAAAGTAAGGGAGATGGAGTATCACAATCCTTGCTTCTGAGGAGCACTCTGGCTGCATTTCCTTCAAGACAGATTTGTTCTTTTGCAGTCCACCTTATAATCAATAATCTTTTCCAATAAAATAATTCAAAGGCATCAATTCTTCTTTGCTCTTCCTTTCATTGTCCAAATTTCAGATGCATAGGAAGCAATTGAAAATACAAACACTTGGATCAGGTGTGCCTTGGTCTTTAAAGTAACTCCCAGTGCTTAAAAATATATTAAATAAATACTGATTGACCTGAAAAAAAAAAAAACACACCAACAAAACCCGGACAATTCCAACTCTACAAAAATTGTTGTGGATTTCAATATATCAGTTCCAAAACTGGACAGAACATCAAAAAGGTTGATAAGGCAGAACCCTCTTTGATCACAAAGGATTAATATTGGAAATTGAGGGGACACAAAATTAGAAAACACATACATTTATGGAAATGAAGCAACGCTGTCCTAAATAATCATTGGGTGAGGTTACAAATCAAGGGGATGAGGCCGGTGAATCAAGCAAAGAACACCAAGCTAACCCTTGGAGATAAATTTACCCTCAAATTTATTTATAGGATATGGCGAATGCAATCCTCTGGGGGAAATTTGTACAAATGGCTCCAATAAAATAGAAGAAAAAAATCTTAAAGAAATATTTTTACTTGAAAAACCACAAACAGAAGAGTAAACTAAACCTAAATCTACTAGAAGAAAATGAAACAATAGAGATTAGAAAAGAAATAAATGAAACAAAGACTAGAAAAATTAGAACCAGGAAATCCAGAAGTATGTGCAGGAAAGATGTCATGTAGAGATGCAGGGGAAGAGACATAGAGGATGGTGAGCGAAGAGGAGGCTGGTGTACAGCACTGAGGTAGTGCAGATGGAGGCAGTGCAGAAGGGAAGCAGCAGAGCAGAGGCTGAAGAGAGAAGAGGCCCTTTGCAGAGCAGGCCCCATAAAGAGGGGGTAGCAATCTTGATTAAGATGCACTTGTCTAGTCTCCAATGGATTCATTCCTCCCATTTGGCCTTGATTGAAGCCCCTGTATCCTTTCTCCTTGTCCATGTGGCTCCTGACCAGCCTAAGGGATGATGCCCATGGGGACAGGGCAGGTCAGTTCAGTCGAGCAAGAGTCCTGTACTGGCACGTGGACTGAGGAAGTGGATAATCTGCTGTTGTGAAGTTTGAAGGGAAAGGACTCCTGCAAAAAAAGCAAAAATATCACAAGACAGGGGCCAGCCTGCCCTAGAGGCTTCACCTCACAGAACTGACCCAGAAAATTAGGGGATGGGGACTCCTAAAAGGTTTCAAATAGTTTTGTGGCATGAAACACAATTTCTACAATTTTTACAAAACAAAACAGGGCTAACTCAGGGTACTAATCCCATTGTGCCAATCAGAAGGTCCTTGACAGGCCCTGAGGCAGATGGGGAATGTCACCATCTCCTTTGGAAAGCCTGTGCCCAGATTTTTATGGTCCTCTGAGATTTACCATTTGCCTATTCATCTTTATGTCTTAGTATGGAAAGGGGTATGGGTAGGAGTGGCATAAATATTTCTATAAAAGCATAAAATCAAACAAAAAGCATAAAACCAAACAAAATTTGATAATATTTGGAACAAAAAAACCCTTGAACTTTGTCTCTGCTGTCCTAAGGACTATCAAGTTGATCCTGACTTATAGGGATCTTAAATATGACAAAGTGAAATCCTCACAGTCATTCCTATGCTTAAGCCCACTGTTGCAACGACTGTGTCAGCCAATCTTGCTGAGTGCCTTCCTTTTTTTGATTGACACTCTCACTCAGCATGAAGTCTTTTGCCAGGGACTATTTTTTTTTCTTTTAAAAAAAATTTTATTTTATATTGGTTTGTATACAAAATTTATACACAGTATGCTTCACATTTTCTTTCATTCACATTGTGTTTTGTACAATCATTTCCATCTACTGTGTTTTATAAAATCAATCACTTTTGAAATATGCCCAACATTACACTGCCTTTCCAGGACCCTGCTGCACATTTCCCATTTTTTTCACCCCCTCCCTTCACCTATTATATTGTGCAATCCAGTGATTTTGCCAAACCCATCCTCACCTCTCTGTTCCCATCCCTTTCTCCCTTGGACCTTCATATACATTTTACTAGCTAGTTAGTTATTCTTCTATTTTTACAATAGTGGTATTATGCAGAATTTGTCCTTACGAGACTGAGTTCACTCAGCATAATGTTCTCCAGTCTCTCCATTATTATGTAGAATTTTATTAAATCATTGCTCCCGAATGCTACATAGTATTCCATAATTTGAATATACCACAATTTCTCAATCCATTCATTTGTTGTTGGACATTTGGGCTGTTTCCATGTTCTTGTGATTGTGAATAATACTGCTAATAATAATGCACAAATCTCTGTTTGTATCTCAGTTCTAATTTCCTTGGGGAAAATGTTCCTAGCAGTGGAATAGCTGGGCAATATGGAATTTATATCTTCAGCTTTTTGATGAAATATTAAACTGTCTTCTAGAGTGGTGGGGAAGTTTTACAATCTCACGAACAGTGGATAAGAATTCCCACCTCACCATATCTTCTCCAACATTTATTGCTTGCTGTCCTTTTAAACTTTGCCACTGCTACTGGCTTGAGAAGTTCAAGCAGGACTTAGAAGATCACCAGGGACTTTTGTGTTATCGTTAAGTGTGATCAAATTGAGCATGACTCAGAGACAACCTACAGACAAGACCTTAAATCTTGCCCCATTTTGAACCATCCTTATAATCTCTGATATGCTCAAGCCTACTGTTACAGTCACTGTGTCAATCTATTTAGTTGAGCGTCTTCCTATTTTTCTCTGACTCTTCACCTTTCCTAGCATGATGTCCAAGGACTGGCCAAATCTGACCACAAGTCCAAATACATAAGATGACGTTTCATCATACTTGCTGTTTAGGAGAACCCTGGTTGCAATTCCTTCAGGATAGACTTGTTTGTTCTTTTGGCAGTCTATGGGATATTCAGTACTTTTTTTCCAGGCCCCTCTTAATAATGTGCCCAAAATATGTGAAACAAAGTTTTACCACCCTTACTTCTAGTAAATGTTTTGGGTACACTTTTTTCAAGACAAACTTGTTTGGTCTATTTGATCTTTGTCACCAACACCTTAACTCAAATATATTAATTCTTCTTTGATCTTCCTATTCATTGCTCAACTTTCATAAATATAAGAAGCAATTGAAAGCTCCATGGCCTGATTCAGGCAGGTCACATCTTCATTCTCAAAGTGACATTTTTGCCCTTTATCACATTAAAGAGATCCTTAGAAGATTTATCGATTGCAATATGTTAATTGATTTCTTGACTGCTTCCTCTATGGCTGTTGATTGTGGATCCAAATAAAATGAAATCTTTGACAAAGTCAATCTTTTCTCTGTTTATCCCAATTTTACTTATTAAGTTGGGAGAGGTTTTTTAATGTTGAGATATAATCCATACTGAAGGCTATATGGTTATTTTAGCATCATCAATAAGTGCTTTAAGTCTTCTTTGTTTTTAGCAGGCAAGGTTGTGTAATACCACATTTTGTCTCCGGTTCTCGATCATAGGTTAAGCAGTTAAAGTGGTCTTTGGTTTCCAAAATAACCAGACAAGCAGGGGATATACAGGATCTAAACCTGAAGGACTAATCTCAAGAAGGAAGGGAACATGATGGCATGATGATGCCACACGTAGTCATTGCTGGATTGATCATAACTAAACTTTAAGACCTCATTCATGAATAAGCATGAAGTTCCATATACTAAATGACCCTGGACGTTGGGGTACTCTCTTTATGGGGCCCCTGAATTGGTGAGAGCATCCTTGAATTAGAAAAGGGGGCATATCTTTGACGACAATGCAGCCTTCATGCTGGGAACTCTTCTAGACTTTCTCTGATGCATCTCTTTGCCGGTAAGTTTTCAGGTTATAATGAATAATAACTGTAAGTATATGTAGGGAGCTTTGGTGATGGAGTCCTTAGCGAGTCATGCTACTAACACAAAAGCAGTTTGAATTTCACCAATTTCTTTGAGGAAGAAATGTGGACAGTCTTCTCCCGCTGTGATTTATGGTTTTAAAAATATGATGGTGGGTTGTTGTGAGTTAGTGACAAGTATATCTAATAGTTTCTGTGAATTTTGTGATGTTACAGAAAATCAAACCCTTAGGTACTATGAGATTCTGACTTAGATCTGACTTGCTAAATCAGTAAAGGGCTTTACTTGCTAAATCAGTAAAGGGCTTTGATGGCAGTCATAAGGACTGAGTCTTATTTCATGAATAATCAAATTCAAGTTTCTGATGGGTAGAAAAGTCCTGTACAAGTAGCTGCTCTGTGAAGGTCTAGCTATGTGATTTAGCTCCAGAGGGACACCCACACACCCACACACACATATATATATAGAGAGAGAGAGAGAGAGAGAGAATATGAATGGATGGTTGGTCTAAAGTGCTGAAGTGTACGGAGCAGTTCAGTCTCCTGAATTTATAACTAGTGCTTAATGGTTAATGGCCTGGCTCTGTGTGGCCCAGAATGTCTTGACCTAACTCTGTATGATAAGGATGAGAGAGAAGTTGCCACAGAAGAAGTGGTGATCAGTGAGGATCTCAAAGATACTGAAAAGTAAAACTTAGTTTCATTTTCAGGTCAGAATTGGATTGATGCTGACACACTGTTAGGGAGAAAAGTAAGGTTGCTGCTTTATTTGTGCAGTTAGTGACAGTGCTGGTGTCTGTCTGTTGTTGTTGTTATGTGCCATCGAGTCGTTTGCGACTCATAGCGACCCTATGTACAACAGCCCTAAACCCTGCTCTATCCTGTGCCAATCTCATT
>NW_006399946.1:786354-787337 GCF_000299155.1 Elephantulus edwardii
TTTGTTACCCATCTGAATGTCGTCTTCGGTGAAGTGCCTGTTCATATCCTGTGCCCATTTTTCTATTGGATTATTTACCTTTATCTTGTTGTGGTTCAATACATATTCTTAACAGATCATTGGGAGTCTGGACATTTTGAAGAACTGGATATTTATTTATTTTTGAAGTAGAATCAAGATTGAAGGGATTGGAGAAAGACTAAATAACGTGTGTTATGGAGATGACACAACTTTTTTTGCTGAAACTGAGGAGAACTTACTTTGCTGCAGAAGGTAAAAAACTTTAGCTTTCAATATAGATTGCATCACAACTTCAAGAAAACAAAATTCTTCACCATTGGGCCAATAGGCAGTATCATGGTAGATGGAGAAAAGATTGAGATTGTTAATGCTTTCTTTTTTCTTGGATCCACAATCAACAGTTTTGGCACCAGCAGTCAGGAAATCAGTTGCAAGTTGAAAATCTGCTGTCAAGAATCCGTCAGAGTGCTAAAGAGCAATGATGTCAGTGTACTAGGGTGTAACCCGATCCAGGCATAGTGTTGTCAATTGCTTGTTACACATCTGAGAGCTGAACAATAACAAAGGATGAAAGAAAAATAATTGTTGCCTTTGAGTACTGAACATAAAATGGACTGCTAAGAGAACAAATAGGTCTGTCCTGTGGAAGGTGAAATCAGGTTGCTCGTTGGAGGCAAGGATTTTAAAGTTATGTCTCACATACTTGGAATACCATAGATAAGGTTAACTGACACAGTGACCATGGCAATAGTGTCAGGTGTGTCAGAGATGGTAATACTGACTCAAGATATCACAAGGCTCTGAGTTATTGTCATACAGCAGAGAGGAAGTAAAGCTATCTCTATGTGCAGATTAGCTGATAGTGTACATGTTGTTGTTGTTGTTATGTGCCATTGAGTCATTTGCGACTCATAGCGACCCTATGTACAACAGCCCTAAACCCTGCTCTATCCTGTGCCAAT
>NW_006399946.1:787967-789382 GCF_000299155.1 Elephantulus edwardii
TGTATAACCTGCGTTTGTGTCTCTTATAAAATGTATTTGCAATGAATAAGTCATTGATTTTACAAAATTCAGTCATTCTATCTCCAGCTTTGTGATGTAGTAAGTGTAAATGTTGGATTTATAATAGAAAGGTTAGCAGCTAGAACCCATCAGCTGCTCTGTGGGAGATGAGACAGTTTCCTCCCATTAAGATTTACAGCCTTAGAAACATGAAAGAGGGTCATTCTGAGTTGGCACTGACTCAACAGCAGTGAATTTTAATGAATACAAAGTATGTGCTTTAGAGAGGAGAGGATTGCCCTTTGAAGAGACTCTGAACACCATTAAGCTGTCTTAGTGAGGTCAGAGGAAGGGCTTATTCTCTGCCAACAGGAAATTCAGCTCACTCTGAATGGTGACAATAAATGGTGTTCATCACCTTCAGGTGGCTTTCCATTTTTGTCTTATCACCTATTACTTGTCATCACCCTTCCTCCTGCCACTTCTCTGACATGCTATCTGGCTTGTACTCAGGGCTGTTTGATTAGTATTTGATCTCAGGAGAAGGCAGAATGTAAACATCCTCCCAGCACATGACTTGTAGCATGCTTAGATGTAGTTTAACCCTGTGGTGGGGAGCCTATTTTTTGCAGAACTTCAGGTGATAATGATGTATCCTGTTATGCTCACCCTTGTCTTGTTTCTCTGGCAAGTAGTAAAAGCCTGCTCTTTATGACATTTCAGGAGGCTGGTGTGTGCTCTGCTCTAAATGATCCTTTTGTAAGGAATTGAAGCTATGATGACTTTGCACAAGGTTAGAAAAAAAGTGACATCAGAAGGAAAATTACCTTGAAAATAACCATTTGCATTTTCATTTTCCCCTGGAATTCCGTAGTGGGAGGAAAACTAAAAATGAGTTAGATAACTATTTCTTTTTTTAAAATTAATTTTAATAAACATTTACAGAGATTTTGGATTTCCATTCATTCGTTGTTGCACTTTTCTCCCTGCCTCCCCCCTTCTCTTTGAAAAGTAATAGAAAAATTCCTTCCTTGGTATACAGTACCACCACCAGCCCCACCCCAAGCCCCGCCTGCCCCGAGTACACTCCACTAAGCAACCTTAATTCTGGACTCTTGTGATAACCACAATACTCTATCATATGTCACATTTAAACTGTTCTCTCACTCATCTTTTTCAATGCAGTATACATAATTTGTCCAGTTTTTTTCAGTCTTACCCCAAATCTGATGTCATTCCCATTCTACAACAGTGGCACCATGCTGTATTTGTCCGTTTGTGACTGAGTTATTTCACTCAGTATAATGTCTTTCACAGTCACCCATTTTGAATAATATTGCATGAGTTCCTTGTTTTTTAATGCAGTGTGGTATTCCATTGTGTGAATATACCACAGCTTCTCTATCCATTCGTTT
>NW_006399946.1:791022-793978 GCF_000299155.1 Elephantulus edwardii
CAGGAGGGGAAGGCCCTCTATGAGGTGGATTGATTCAGTGACTGGGATAATTGGTATGGGAGTGTCAGAGACAGTGCGATTGGCACAGGACAGAGCGGAGTTTAGGGCTGTTGTTCATAGGGTCACTATGAGTAGCAGGCGACTCGACGGCACATAACAACAAGAACAACAACAACAACATCAACAACAGCAACTCGTTTTAAAGTCTTAGAAGCTGGGCCCCACCCACTAAGAAGACTATCTACATTTCACTTGGATTGTTTAAAGTGCATTGGGCTTTAGTAGTTACTGAGGTGCCTACTAATAGATAACAAGGGAGCTCGGGTGTCATAGTGGTAAGAAACTCTGCTGTAATTCCGAAGGCACTCAGTTCAAATCCACCAACCAACATCATGGCAGAAGAATGGGCAATCTCCTTCCATGTGATTAACTGCCTCTGAAAACCCATTGAAGGGTGAACCATGGATTGGTTCTGACTTGACAGCACACAATACAATTTGATACTCTGTCTTGCTTCCACCATAGCAATATGATATACTTATTTGTCAGGTGCACAACACTGCACAATTTCTCAATTATGCATAACAGTGGACAGTCAGAGACATTTATAAGGCTCTCTAACTTAACAAACTGCCAACATATGGGCTAGATCCTTCAAGAGCCTTTCTATGTGGACTCACACTTGATCCCGACAAAACAAGGTTTAAATTTCCAACTGGGTAACAAACCCTAAACTTTTCCAGTAGATAGAATCACAGAAATAAAAATGACATGTCCCAGGAGGATACCAAACAACAACACTGTGACATTAAATTGGAGTCAAACAAGACTATGGCTTATGCTTGTGTTGGAACAAATTAGAATATGAGAGATAAATAATGAAGAAATTGGAGGAAATGAAACTAGATTTATTGTGACAGAGTCTGGGCTTACAGCTGAAACATTATAAACCACATTCTTACATGAATTTACTTCCTGAGCTTTACACAGCCTCATTTCTTTGGCATGTGGATGAAAACAGAACTTAGAAATCAGAGGAAAGAAAAATGACAGCTTGTACAAATGTGATTTGGAACCCACAGTGATTATTTTGTCAATGTGAAGACTCAGGGAAAGCAAAGCTGAGGGCTGCAGAAAGCTGGATCTACTGGGACATTTACTTTCAATCCTTCCAATATGTAAAGTTTAAAAGCAGAATTGAAGTATTTTATGGTAAACATGTGGTCTTGAACTGTGGGCTGAACAAGAAGTTAAATAGAGTTTCTGATCAGGGGTAAATTCAATGATAGTGTACAAATAAGGAGTGAATTCCTTGGATGATATTTGTTCAGAAGTATTATGTCCTGGATGTAGGTTCTCTTTTTTGATTCTGGGTGCAAAGATAGCCACATGCTGTGGATATATGATACATTCAGAAACTGTGGCTGATTAGATGAATTAAGCACCTGGATGAAAAAAAATGAAATCCTGCTACCCCTTCAGTTATCCTGAGCTAGTATAACTTTGCTCAATATCTCCACCTTTTTAGTTCTTCTTTCCTTATACGTCCTTTTTGACTCATCTCTGATTCAAAACATACACAAACATTTCACCGTGTTCTCTGTTATACCTCTGTTCCTCTAATAGCAAAGCCTGGCTCTTTAGAAGCCTTCATGGACCTCTCTCAGGAAACCATGAAATCATTGAAGGCCTGAACTATCTTGGATATTATGCAGGTTCTCAGTGGACCAGCACTGCTTTAAAGAGTGCACATCTTCCACTCGGTGGTGCAATGACTAAGAGCAATAGGACTACTTCTCCTGGGAGTATTTACAGTACTAAATGATCTCAGACCCATCACAGTTATGAAATTTCAGAGGTGGTATTTCAGATTATTGAAAATGCATGTTGGCAAGGCCAAATCTAGGAGGGCATAGTTTTCCTTTCATGCCTTGTTTATAGCTGTTATTATTTAATTAGAGAAGAATCAAATCTGTGGAAGAAGTTCTTGAGTTGGTTAACCCTGTTCTTTATCTATTGATGAATGCCAAATAAAGAAAGCATGAGTGAAAACAATTCTTCATTTTTAACCTTGTTCCGCAGGTCTCTGGAAATTCTGGCAGCTAGTGAGTGAGACCATGATGAAGGCAAACATTTCTAAGATGAAGAAAGGTTTGGACAAGAGGAAATATTTTATAGTAATTTATGAGACTGGTTTTATGCAAAGAGCCCTGGTGGTGTTCTAAGTTAAATGTTGGACTGCTAATGAAAAGATAATGATTCTAATCCATCAATGACTCTGTGAGAGAAAGAATGAGCAATTTTCTCCCATTAAGATTTGTGTTATTGTAGAATGGATTGAAAACTGTGATACATTCACAACAATAGAATACTTAGAAGCAATGATTTTTTTTAAAAAACACCACTACATAACTTGGGAAATACTGGACAGCATTATGCTGAGTGAACCAACTCAGTTTTATAAAGAAAAAATACTGCATGAGATCATAGGATCCAAGGGGGTGGAAGAGTGGGAGTAGAGGGATGAGGATGGTTGGGGTGATACCACAGGGTTGCACAATTTGGTGGGCAGAGAGGGTAAAGGAAACTGGAAAGATCCAATGGAGTAATGGTAGGCATAGTTCAATGATGATTAATTTTGTAAAGCATAATGAATGGGAATGGTTGGATGAAACACAATGTGAATGAAGAATAGTGTGAAACACAATGTATATGAATTTTTTATGCAAACCAATGTAAAATAAAAATGTAAAAACAAACCAGAAACCTGACAGATAAATTACATCCTTAAGAGCAAATCATAAAGATAAGGGGGGAAAAATTTGTGTTATTGTGAGGATACATTTAGAAAAATAAAGTTCATAGTGACCCTATGAACAACATATGTGTTGTTGTTGTTGTTATGTGCCGTCGAGTCGTTTTCGACTCATAGCGACCCTATGCACAACAGCCCTAA
>NW_006399946.1:795450-798527 GCF_000299155.1 Elephantulus edwardii
TTTCCTTCAAAGCAGCTTGAACTTCTTCCTTCATCACCATAGGCTCTTGTTCATATGTTATTTCTTTAAATTCCTCTGTAGCTGCCAGTTCCTTTCTATATAATGACTCAGTATATTCCTTCCATCTTCTTTTAATACTTCCTGGATCATTTAATATTCTGCCATGAGCCTTGTTTAACCCTGAGCCATTCTCACCATCTGTGATATGCTGGAGCCCATTGGTAAAGTCACTCTATCAGTCCTTCATGTTGGAGGGAGGTGTCTTCATTCATCTCTTCCGCTGATCCTCTATCTTTCCTTACATGAAGTCCTTTTCCATACACTGGCCCTTTCTGAAACCTGCCCAAAGTATGTCAGACCAAGTTTTACCACTGTTGCCTCTAAGGAGTATCCTAGTTGCACTTCCTCCAAAATAGACTTGTTTGTTCTTTACTTAGCCCATGGGATATTCAGTATACTTCTTCAGTACCTCAAAGTATTCATTTTCACGTTCAGGCAGTAATTGAAAAGGCCCTGACTTGAAGAAAGCAATGCAACACATTTTTAAATTTTTTGACTGCTGTTACCCAAGTAAGATGAAAGAGTTGACAACTTCAAACTTTTCTCCATATGTCATGATGTTGCCAATTGGTCCCGGGGTGAAAATTTTTGTTTTCTTGATTTTGAGGTATAATTCATAATGAAGGTTATAGTCTTTGATTTTCTGCAATACGTACTTCAAACTCTTATCATTTTCTATAAGCAGTTGTGTCGTGTGCATAATGCAGACTGTTTTATAAGTCTTCCTCTAAACTTGATTCACCTTCTTCTTCATATAGTCCAATTTCTCAAATTACTTTTTCAAAATATAGATTGAATAGATGTGGAGAAAGGATACAATTCTGATATATACCTTTCATGATTTTGATTTTAAATCACACATTGTTCTGTTGGGAACTTATTGATCTATGTATAGGTTTCTTATGTGCACAATTAAGTGTTCTGAGATTCTTGTTCTTTTCAATGTTATCCATAATTTCTTATGATTCACACAGTCAAATGCCTTTGTATAGTCAATAAAACAGAAATAAATATATTTTTGTTGTTCTCCACTTTTAACCAAGATTGATTTAGCACTAACAGGTTTGTGGCTTCCTCTGAATCCTGCTCGAATTTCTTGCTTTACTCTTGATGTGAGCATATTTGAGTAGTAATAATATTAATAAGTCTTTTTTTTTGTATGGGTATATATAGTATCTTATTACTCACAGTGTTGTAATTTAGGGTAGATCTTGAAATGCTCTTTTGATGATGAACTAGACACCATTCTTCTTTAATTTGTCATCCCTACCATAATAAGTCATATAATTGCCTGATCAAAGTGATTAATACCAGTCCATCCCAGCTCACTAGTATCTAGGATAATTATGTGTTAAATTTCATTTTTTGAAACCTCTAATTTTCCTTTCACAGTTCCTGCATTTTAATTATTAATGGCTGTTTGCAGCTCTTTCTCTTCATTTTGTGAGTGCCTTGTGAGTGAGGGGCTTTATTCATAAGATTTTCAAAGGGCTATTATTTCAGAAGTAGAGGGCCAATTCTGCTTCTTAGTCTCTTATTGTGGAAACTACTGAAACTTGTCCACCATGGATGACCCTGCTAATATTTGAAGTACTGGTGACATAGCTTCTAGCATCATAGCAACAGGCAAGTACCCCAGTACAGCAAACTGACAAACAAAAGCTGTACTCATATGAGAAAAGTATAAACAAGTAAGCATACACTTCTACGAACTATAAAAGAAGAAATATCGTGGTCATATGTAACATCAAAGTGACATATAAGTGTTATACCCATAAGAGCAAACTAGAAAACAAGTAAACATACAAATATTATAAAGTGAACATGCATTCTATGGGAAATAGAAAAGAAAATATCTGTCTTGGGTCAGTGTTTCCACCAGCTCAACTGGATTTGAGGTACCTAGTCAAATAAAAATTTCTACTCATCTGAGTTGTGACTGAGGCCCCAAGATATGAGCAAGTTACCAGTAGCAAATGCTTTTGTTGAAGCCGTGTTGAAAGTGTATCATGGGTTGGGGCACCTCAACTTGGGTATAGTTTCTGGTTTTGCAGAAAAGCCTAGACTAGTTTTTGCGGCTAGAGGTGATGTCTTTGCCAGTCCAGGGAATGAGGAGAGGAAAGGAAATCAGGTAAAGATGGCTTGGGTGAAAAGACAGTCACTCCCCCCACCCCCCTCTAGCATTTTTATTCATATGCACAGGAAACAGCTCCATTATACCTGTTGGGGGTGGGGGGGAATCACTGGAGACGCTTTCAGATGTGAAAACTAGTCCAGGTGGACCAGACCATTTGCATTCATATGCAAATTCAAGCTAAAACTAAAGAAGGTTAAGTCAAATCCTCAGAAACCAAAGTTTGACTGTGGGTCTATCCCACCTGAACTTAAAAACCATTTCAGGAACAGATTTGAGGCCTTGAACACTAATGAATGAAGAACAGATGAGGTTTGGGAAGAAAGCAAGAATATCAGCCACAAAGACAGAAAAGGAAGAAAAGACCCAAATGGAAGTCAGAAGAGACCTAAATATTGTGCTAGAGTGCTGAGAAGCCAAAGCAAAGGGAAGAAATCAAGAAGTTAAGGAGCTGAACAGAAGATTTCAGAGGGGAGTATGAGAAGACAAAGCAAAGTATTATGATAAAATGTGCAAAGAAATGAAGTTCGAAAATCAAAAGGGCTAAACTCGCTCAGGATTTCTTAAGCTGAAGGAACTAAAGAACAAATTCAAGCCTCGGGTTGCAATATTTAAGGATACTGTGGGTAGAATATTGAATGATCCAGAAAGCATTAAAAGAAGATAGAAGGACCACAATAGAATATAGATTGAAAAATTATAGTACATTCACATGTTGGAATACAATGCAGCATGTAGAAGCAATGATTTTTGCACTGGAGCGCAGAGAAGCCAAAGCACAGGGAAGAATTCAAGATGCTAAGGAGTTGAATAGAAGATTTCAAAAGGCAGCACGGGATGACAAAGCAAAATATTACAATGAAATGTGCAAGGAGTTGGAGTC
>NW_006399946.1:799807-801671 GCF_000299155.1 Elephantulus edwardii
GGTAAAAATGGTGAAGCATCATCTCACATACTTGGAGTATGTTATTAGGAGAGGCTGTTCCTTAGAGAGGGATATCATGCTTGGGAGGGTGGAGCGACAGCACAGGAGAGGAAGGCCCTCTATGAGGTGGATTGATTCAGTGACTGGGATAATTGGGATGGGAGTGTCAGAGACAGTGCATTTGGCACAGGAAAGAGCAGAGTTTAGGGCTGTTGTACATAGGGTTGCTATGAGTCGCAGGCGACTCGACGGCACATAACAACAACAACAACAACTTGGGAGAGTATTTTGTTAAGTGAAGTAACTCAGTCTCATAAGAACACCTATTGTATAAGACCATTTTTGTAGAGATAAATAACTCTTAAAATGTGTATAAGAATCTAAGGGGGAAAAGGGGAGCAGAGAGGTGGAGATGGGTGAGAGGCTAATCATGAGGCTGCGTGCTTTGATCGTTGAGTGGGGGAGGGTTGGGGAAGTGCGGGGGATCTGGTATGAGGGGCAATGTATACAAACTTTGTAGGTAAACCGGTGTAAAATTAAGAAAAAAAGAAGATAAAAGTAGTATAAGAGTCATTGTACCAGCACCACAACAAGATAATCGTATATAATCCAATTGAAAAATTGACACAGGATATGAACAGACACTTCACCAAAGAAGGCATTAAAAATCCCTACCTCTAAGAGAAATGCAAATCAAAACAACTATGAGATATCATCTCACCCCTGTCAGAATAGCAAAATTTAACAGTATAGCAAGCAACAAATGCTGCAAAGGTTGTGGAGAAACTGGAACCCTTATTCACTGTTGGTGGGAGTGTAAAATGGTGCAACCACTGTGCAAGGCAGTGTGGTGCTTTCTCAAAAAGTTGCAAATAGAGATACCATTTGACCCAGCAATTCCACTACTGGGAATATATCCCAAAGAGGTCATAGCTGACATCCAAGCAGATATTATTGCAACTTTGTTCACAATAGCAAGGAGATGGAAACAACCCAAGTGATCATCAACAAATGAATGTGTAGAGAAGTTGTGGTATATTCACACAATGGAATACTACGCTGCATTGAAAAACAAGGAACTCATGCAATATTATTCAAAATGGGTGACTGTGGAGGACATTACACTGAGTGAAATATCTCAGGGAGGGATTGTATAACAATGGGGGAATTTTTCATTTACTTTTCAAAGAGAAGAGTGTACTGGGGTTGGGAGGGGTGAGCAGGGAGAAAAGTGAAACAATGAATGCATGGAAATAAAAAGTCTGTAAATTTTCATTGAAATTAATAAGAAAAAATTTAAAAACAAAACAGAAAAGAATTATTGTACCAAAAAGAATTGGCTGATACAGAAGAATTTCAAGAAACAACATATGAAGAGGCAATGATGATGAAGGAGGAAGTTCAGGCTGCTGTGAAGGAGTTAGCAAAAAACAAGGCCCCAGGAACTGACAGAATACCAATTGACATATTTCAACAAACAGATGCTGCCCTAGATGTGTTCACCAGGTTGTGCTGAAAAAATTTGGAGGACAACTATCTGGCCGATTGACTGGAAGAAATCCATATTTATTTCCATTCCAAAGAAAGGTGACCTGACAGAGTGTGGAAATTATTGATTATTAAACAATATCACTAATATCACAGGCAAGCAAAATCCTGCTGAAGATTTTATATATATATACACACATGTATATATATGTATACATATGTATATTTATATGCATATATGTTGTTGTTGTTGTTGTTAAGTGCCGTCGAGTTGCAGGCGACTCATAGCCACCCAATGAAGGAGAGTCCTCGACACTTGGGTGCCTTTCATCCTCTCTCCAGGTTCATAGGGTTTCCAGAGGCAAGCTATTATGGA
>NW_006399946.1:801931-804089 GCF_000299155.1 Elephantulus edwardii
ACTAGAGACATTATAGCCAATGTTAGATGGATCTTGGCAGAAAGCAAAGCATACCAGAGGAATGTCTGTGTTTCATTGACTATGCAAAGGCATTTGCCTGTATGAATCAAAACAAATTGTGGTCAACCTTGAGACACTTAGGAATCCCAGAACACTTGATTGTGCTCATGTGAAACCTATACTTGGACCAGGAAACAGTCATCAGAACAGAGCAAGGAAACAATGCGTGATTAAAAATCAGGAAAGGAGTGCATCAGGTATGTGTCCTGTCTCCATATGAAATCACACAGGAGGCTGGACTTTATGAGGAGGAATGTGGCATCAGGTTTGGAGGAAGACTCATCATCAACCTTCAATATGCAAATAGCACAATCTTACTTGCTGAAACTGAGGAGGATCTGAAGCACTTGGTGCAGAAAGTGAAACACTGTAGTCTTCAATATGGATTGAAGTTCAACATGAAGAAGATAAAAATTCTCACCACTGGGACAACTGGAAGCACTATGATGGTTGGAGAAGAGATTGAGATTGTTAACAATGTCAGCTTGCTCAGCTCCACAGTCAACGCTCCTGGCACCAGCAATCAGGAAGTCAAAAGACAAATTGCACTGGGAAAATCTGCTGTCAGGGACCTCTAGATATAAGTCCCTTATCTTCCATTAAGATTTACAGCTTCAGAAACCAGTTGGCAGGTTTGTTGGAATCAAATCAAAAGCAATGGATTTAGAAGGACTTTTTGGCTCTGGCTAGAATATTGGCTGTCTGAATCTCCCACTCTTTTATTTATCTGTATTTTTATTTTCTGTACCATGCTGGAATAAACCACCTTTTCTTGACTTTACTAACTTAAATGACTACTTGGTTTTCCCCCTACAATAATGGTCTGGTAGAGTTTTCTGAAGCAAAAATCCAGTCAACCTCAATGTGACCTGGCCTGCAGAAGTTGACATAAAGTTTATAAACTTATAAAGGAAAAGTTTTGACTTCTTGGATTTAATCTCACACTTCAAGTCACCTTCCTCCTGACTAGGGTATCAAATACTGGATTCATCTCTCAAAGGTGAGAAAAATTCAAGCTCCCAAATGGACAGTCCAGCCTAAAGAAGAGTTAAAGCTGACATTCAAAAGAATTTCTGAAGAACCTGACTGACCATTCCCCTTATTCCCCCACCCCCTTTAAAGGAATGACTCCAGAAGAATAATGAAGCTGCCTCTTAAATATTAATTGTAGCTTAAACTGATATTTTAAGATTGTCAGTTACACATCTTAACCATTTGCTTGCTTATTCTTTTGTCTGTTAAAGGGTTTGATGCCAGGAAAGAGAATGTTTTTGTTTGATGCCTGGGAAGAGTCACTCTCACATACTTTGGGTGTGTTACCAGGAGGGACAAGGCCTTAGAGAAGGATGTCACATTTGGAAGGGTGAAGGGACAGCGCAAGAGATGGAAACCCAGGATGAGATTATGTTGTGGAAGATTGCTGATCTGTGATAATACTTTACTGGAATGTTGATTGTCACATGCAAACTTCTACACCTTCTGTTTCCTCCAGCCAAATCCTTTGTGCTTTCTATGAATATGTATTCTTATGTGGTGGATCTAATGACACTAATTTAGGTTATCTTTTCCCAGTAGACAACATGTTCACTTGGACAATTTCTTATATAGATTCTTGGTGAATGTGTGGCCAGTGTATACTGGGAGTCTAGGATTGCCATCAGAGATCCATAACCAAAATACCAGTAGACACTGGAAATGTGTTAAAAAGCCATCTCACATTGTAAAATGAGCATGAGACGAAAATAGATTCACTCATGTTGGGGATGGTAATTTTTTTGTTTTATTTAAATTTATTATTAATTTCAGTAAAAATTTACAGAGATTTTGGATTTACATTCATTCATTGTTACACTTTTCTCCCTCCAAACCCTCCCCCCTAGTACACTCCCCTCTTGGAAAAGTAAAAGAAAAATTCTTTCATTGTTTTTTTTTAAATTATTATTAAATTTTATTAGTTTTAATGAACATTTACAGAGATTTTGGGTTCTCATTCATTCATTGTTGCACTGTTTTCTCTACCCTCCTCCCCAGTTCGTTCTTCTTTCCCCCCACCCCTGAATGTCTGTTTTAATTGTCCAATTGCCACTGTAGGTTTCAG
>NW_006399946.1:806933-815029 GCF_000299155.1 Elephantulus edwardii
TATCTCTATTTGTAACTTTTTGAGAAAGCGCCATACCGCCTTCCACAGTGGTTGCACCATTTTACACTCCCACCAACAGTGAATAATGGTTCCAGTTTCTCCACAACCTCACCAGCATTTGTGGCTTGCTGTTCTGTTAAATTTTGCTATTCTGACTGGGGTGAGATGATATCTCATAGTTGTTTTCATTTTCATCTCTCTTAGAGCTAGGGATTTTGAACATTTCTTCATGTGCTTGTTTGCCATCTGAATGTCTTTGGTGAAGTGTCTGTTCATATCCTGTGTCCCATTTTCAAATGGATTGTTTACATTTATCTTGTTGTGGTGCTCAAGTATTTTATAAATTCTGGATATAAGTCCCTTCTCTGATCTGTCATTACCAAGTACTTTATTCCAGTCTGTGGCTTCCCTTTTCACCCTGTTGGAGAAGGTTTTGGATGTGCATAGGTATTTGATTCTTAGAATATCACATTCATCTATTTTATCTTCTCCTGGTTGTAGATTTTTCAGGATACTTGGAAGACTCTTTATGTTGTGGACTAGGAATTGCAGCGTTATTCCTAGGTTTTCTTTAATTAAGTTTATAGTCCTTGGTTTTAGTCCTAGGTCCATGATCCACCTGTCTATGGAGTGAGGTGTGGATCTTGCTTGAGTCTTTTGCAGATACTTTTCCAATTTTGCCAACACCATTTGTTATAAAGGTTGTCATTTCCCCACTTAACTGATTTCATCTCCTTGTCAAAAATCAGTTGACCATAGATAGATGGGCTGATCTCCAGGTTCTCAATTCTACTCCAATGGTCCATGTGTCTGTCATTGTACTAGTACCATGCTGTCTTTACCACCACGGCAGTGTAGCAGGATTTGAAATCAGGAGTGAGATACCCCTACCTTTCTTCTCTTTTTAAGGAGTGCTTTGCTTATTCGGGGCTTCTTTCCATTCCAAATGAACCTGGAGATTGCCTTTTCCATCTCGTTGAGGAATGGGATTGGTATTTGTATTGGGATTGCATTAAACGTGTAAATTGCCTTTGGTATTTTTGCCATTTTCACAACATTGAGTCTTCCTATCCATGAGCAAAGGATATTCTTCCCCTTCTCAAGATCTCTTTTTGTTTCTTGTAGTAATGTTTTGTAATTTTCTTTGAATAGATCCTTTGTGCTTATGTTTAAATTTATTCTCAAGTATTTAATCTTGTGACTAGCTATTGTGAAGGGTATTGTTTTTCTTAGTTTCGGCTCTGTATTCTCTTTGTCACTGTAGAGAAATCCAACTGATTTTTGTATGTTGATCTTGTATCCTGCCACTTTGCTAAATTGGTCCTCTGTGTCCAGTAGTTTTCTTGCTGAGTCTTCAGGGTTTTCTAGGTATACTATCATATCATCTGCATAGAGAGATAATTTTACCTCCTCTGTGCTAATTTGGATACCTTTTATTCCCTCTTATTGTCTGATTGCTATAGCTAAGACTTCCAAAACAATATTGAATAAGAGGGGTAATAGAGGGCATCCTTGCATCGTTTCTGTTCTTAAAGGGAATGCCTTTAACCTCTCTGCATTGAGAACAATGTTGCCTCTCAGGCTTGCATAAATACTTTTTACTATGTTGAAGAAATTCCCCTCTAATCCTATTTTGTTGTGTGTTTTAATCAGGAAAGGGTGTTGGATTTTGGCAAAGGCTTTTTCTGCATCAAATGATGGAATTATGTCGTTCTTGTTCTTTGCTTTGTTAATGTGATTACTTACATTAATTGTTTTTCTTATGTTGAACCATCCTTGCATACCTGTTATGAATCCCACTCGGTCATGGTGGATTATATTTTTGATGTATCATTGGATTCTGTTGGCCAGTATTTTCTTCAGGATTTTTGCATCGATGTTCATGATACATATTGGCCTATAGTTTTCTATTTTGGTGGTGCCCTTTCTTGGTTTTGGTATCAAAGATATGTTTGCTTCATAGAATAAGTCTGGGAGAATTCCGTCTTCTTCTATTTTCTGAAATAATTTATGTAGAATTGGTGACAGTTCTTCTCTGAATGTTTGATAAAATTCACTTGTAAAACCATCTGGTCCAGGGCTTTTTTTGGTTGGAAGTTGTTATATTACCTTTTCAATTTTTTCTTTTGTAATGGATCTGTTCAGTTGTTCAATTTTGGTTTGTGTCAGGTAGGCTCTACATTTCTAAGTATTTGTCCATTTCCTCTAGGTTTTCATATTTGTTTGAGTATGGTTTTTCATGATACACTAATGTTAACTTTTTTCTTTTAGTTGGCTCTGTTGTGATGTTGCCTGATTCATCTCTTATTCAGATTATTTGTGTCTTCTCCTTCTTTTGTTTTTTTTTAGTTTTGCTAGTGGTTTATCAATTTTATTGACCTTTTCAAAGAACCAACTCCTGGTTTTATTGATAGGTTCAATTGTTTTTCTGTTTTCTATTTCATTTTTTTGTGCTCTAGTTTTTATAATTTTAGGTTTTTTAGAGGGTGTCAGGTTTTCTTGCTGTTCTTTTTCAATTTGCTGGAGATATTGGGTTAGAGAGTCAATAGTCTGTTTTTCCTGCTTTTGATGTGTTTGCTTATTGTTATAAATTGACCTCTGATTAAGGCTTTGGATATTTCCCAGAGGTTTTGGCCAGTGGTGTTTTCATTTGTTTCAACACACTTTTTAATTCCATTTTTTCATTTCTTCTAGCACCCAGGCATGTTCAAGCAAGGTGTTGTTCAGCTTCCAAATGTGTGGTTTTTTCGTCCTTTATAGATTTTTATTAATTTCTAATTTTTTGTAGCATTTTGGTCCAAAAAGATGGTTTGTATTATTTCTATGTTTTTGAATTTATTGATGCTTGCCTTTTGACCTAGAATATGGTCTATCCTCGAGAGTGTTCCATGCACATTGGAGAGGAAGGTATACTGTGCATTTGGGGGTGCATTATCCTATAAATATCTATGAGGTCAACTTGGTTTGTTGTGTGATTTAATTCTTCAGTATCTCTGTTGAGTTTTTTTCTGGTTGTTGTATCTTTTCTTGAGAGGGGTGTATTGAAGTCTCCAAGCACTATAGTAGTGTTGTCTATTTCCTTTTTTCATTTTTGTTAATGTTTGTTTTATGTATTTTGCAGGTCTTTCATTTGGTGCATATGGGGATGGTAATTTTTTTTTTTAAAGAGCAAACATGTTTATTTTGTGTACAAAAACATGCCTATGACCCTACATGGCACACATGTGGTCTGATTTGGGCCTTAGGAGGGGGTTAGACCTGCTTTTAGTAAGTTGGATTGAGGCTCCCCCAACAGCCCTCAGCTGAAGCTGCTGATTCCAGATGGTGGAGGAAGGAGGCAGAACAGTCAGGTGAAGTGGCAAGTGGCTGGGTGAAAGTCATAGGTAGCCGAGGGCAGCGTCTTCAAGGGGCTTGGCCCCCACCCTTCTGTCCTTACCAGGACTCACTTTTACTGCAGCTTTTTGATAAAGGAGACCTCGTCCCGATTCCGGATGCCATAGTCTCGGAGCTTCTTCCTGTCGTCTGTGAGCTTCTCTCCTGTGAAGGTCAAATATTATGTCTTCCACACATAGGACCAGCTTATGTGCTGAATGCCCCCTTCTTGCTCCTGCCGCAGCTGTACATAACTCTGGATGGCCTTTACCTTCTTTAGGTCCAGGACCGTGACATTCTGTACAACCACCACAGGCATGACCTCCCCGTCCATCTTGCACACTCGGACTGTCATGGCCTGGCCATACTCCAGTGCTATCTGGGAACTGACCTCTTCCCAAGTTACCTGGATTGGGAGATCGCAGAGCAGCGTGTCCTGTACCACCATGGCCAGACCCTCTTGGAACACGTCCACCACCTCTGAGTGAGGTGTCTCATCATCGTCTTCATCGTCAACCAGCATCTCTGGCCGCTGCTCGGCCTCGGCCTCCGCCCCCTCCAGGACTAGGCTGCAGCCCTGGTCTCAAACGTGGATGTTGTTCTGAGCAGAGATGAGTGAATACTCGGGGATGGTAATTTTTAAAAGCCTTCATTCTTAAGAGCCTTTCTATAGGGTAATGGAGCTCTAAATATTTTTCTGAAACTTATCACTATGTCATAAATTGCAGATGACGTGACTGCAGATTTAGCTAAAGAACAATAATCACTAGTTTCTTTAGCCCAAATCACACTCAATAATAGTTTAGTTTTCAATTTTTTTATTAGCCGAGCAAGGTAGAATCTGTGCTATGTAATTATCACCTGTTGCATTTGGAAAAACAACAAAAAAGAAGCTGAGAAGGATATACAAAATATTAAACAGTGGGCCACTTAATTCAGTTAGTTACCCCCTGATCTTGGGACTTGGGCTAGGTCCCTCCTTAAGGGATTGTAATATTTATAGTTAGTGCACTAACAGTTGTAGGCATCATAAAACTAATTTTTCTTTTACTGCCTTACACATGCTGGAGGGAAAACATTGACAAGGCTTAGGCTTATGTTCCTCAGTTCGTTCAATCAGCAATGCCAAATAAGATAATGATTGGTAACAGGAGTGAAATATCTGGTTAAAAAAAAATTGAAGAATTCACCCATTATCCAGAAAAATGCCATGATTTTAAGGTTCTCAGCCATGGTTGCCAGATAGAATCCCTTTAAATCCAGAGTTCAACTCTGTTATGATCATCAATGTGAATTCATCAATCTCTGATCAAGAGGGAGAAATGGAGGTGTTTTTTTTCCTTTAAAAAAACCACAAATTTATTATAATGTATTGCTCTAGTTCAGAAATCTAATGTATGTGTTCCTTTTGGAGCCTGGTGGTGGAGTGTATTTTACCTCCATTCCTTGGTTTATAGCTACTTTTTCTATCTTCAAAGCCAGCAATGGTGCCTTGAGTCCTTATATTTCTTCACTTTTTTCTTCTCTTTTGCCATCATCTTTCACTTTTAAGTACATTGTGATTACACAGTAAAAACCTATAATCCAAGATAATCTCATGACTTAACATGTTTAATTTTTTAGAAAGAATAAAAAAGAAATTTTTACTTTACATTGGTTTATTTACAAAGCTTGAATACATTATATTTCCCACTATCCTTCATTTACATTGTTTTCCAATCATTCCCATTCATTAAATTTTATAAAACTAATAAACACTGAAATATGCTCACCATTGCCCTGTCTTTCCAGATCCCTGTCAGATCTTTCCCATTTTACTTTACCTACCCCTTCCTCCACCCATCAAATTGTGGGAACCTATGATTTCCACCCTGCCCATCCTCACTTCTCTGCTCCTACTCTCCATCCCTTGGATTCTCATACATATTTTCCTAGTTATGTTTCTATTTCTACAATAATGGTCTTATAATATTTATCCTTATGAGACTGAGCTTGTTCACTTAGCTTGATGCTATCCAGTTCCTCCCAGGTTAGACATTAAGTTTTGAAATCACTACTCCTGTGTGCTGCATAGCTTTTTATCATGTGAATGTACCATAGTTTCTCAATCTATTCAATTGTGCTTGGATATTTGGGCTGTTTCTATGCTTTTACAATGGTGAATAATGCTGCTTTGAACATTGGTGTATAAGTCTCTGTGCTCCAGTTCTAATTTTCTTCGGGTATATTACAAGCAGTGGAATACCCAGGCCCACTGGAATTTCTATATTCAGGTTTGTGGTGTTTTTTTTTTTAAACACCAAACTGCTTTCCAGAGTGGTTGTACCATTTTACAATCCCATCAAAAATGTTTACGTGTTCCGATCTTGCCACATCCTCTCCAACATTTATTAGTTGGGTAAGATGGTATTGCATTGTGGTTTTGATTTGCATCTCTCTTATTGTCAGTATTTTGAGCATTTCTTCATATGTCTGTTGGCCATTTGAATGTCTTCATTTGTAAAAGTTCTTTCTGTGTCTTTTATCCATTTTGTAATTGAATTATCAGTCCTTTTCTTGTTTTGTTATAGACTGTTGTCTTAGATGATATTGCCAAATGTTTTTCTCTCCAGTCAATAGGTTTTCTTTTCACCCTGTTAGTGTTGTTGTTGATGCTCACAAGAATTTAATCTTTAGAAGGTCCCATTCATCAATTTTATCCTCTCCTGGTTGTGCATTTCTGGCTGTATTTGTCAGTCTTTTTATATCATGGGCTAGTGTGGCATCAGTTTTGGAGGAAGGCTCAACAACTTATGTTATGCAGATGACACAACCTTGCTTGCTGAAACAGAGTAGGACATGATGCATTTGCTGCAGAAGGTCAAGGACTGCAGCCTTTACTATGGATTGAAATTCAACATCAAGAAGACAGATTTTCACCACTAAGCCAATTGGCAGTGTTATGATAGATGGAAAATAGATTGAGATTGTTAACTACTTCAGCTTGCTTGCTCCACAATCAACACTCTTAACACCAGCAGTCAGGAAATCAAAAGACAAATTGCATTGGGAAAATCTTCTGTCAGGGACCTTTTCAGAGTTGATGTTGTTAGGTGCCGTTGAGTCACTTGCAACCCATAGCAACACTATGTACAGCAACACTGAACCCTGCCCTATCCTGAGCCACTTTCACTATTTCCGACACACCAACCCCCATTGCCCCAGTCATTATTTCAATCCATTTCATCTGGGGTCTTCCACTCCTGCTCTGTCCCTCAACCCTTCCAACTTGCATATGAGGCAACTGAAAATACCATGGCTCTGGAAAAGCACCCTTTAGGCTTCAATTTTCCACTTATTTAGGTCTTTTATTGTTTCTCACAGAAGTGCCTTGTAGTTTTCTTTGTGAAGGTCTTTTGTGTCGCCAGTTAAGTTTATTCCTAAGTATCTCAATAGTTGTAAATGGTAATTGTAAATGGTAATTGTAAATGGTATTGTTTTCTTAGGAATCCCACTGATTTTTGTATACTATTCTTATATCTTGCCACTCTACTAAATTGGTCTACTAGCTCTAACTTTGACATATTTTCCTTTAGTTTTGGCTTCTAGATGCTCCAGTGCAATCTTTCGAATTTCATCTGACATCCATTTTGATTTTTTCTTTCTTTCTTCTCCAGTTTTGTAATGACCTTTTGCTTTCTTCTTGGTTGATATCCTTGATATCATCCCTTAACTTTCCTGGTCTTTCATCATTGATGTTCAATATCTCAAACATGGTCTTAAGGTAATCTAGAAATTCAGAAGGAATTGATTCAAAATCATATCATCATTCCTGTGGACTTATTTTAATTTTCTTCAGCAACAATTTGAGCTTGCATATGAGTAATTGATGATCTAGCCCACAGTCCATGCCTGGCCTAGTTTTGACTGTTGATATTGAGCTTCTCCAGTGCTTTCTTCCACAAATGTACTCAATCTGATTGCTATGCAGCCCATCAGGTGAAATCCATGTGTAAAGCTATCATTTGTGTTGTTTAAAAAGGTACTTGCAATAAATAAATAAATAAATAAATAAATAAATAAATATATAAAAGTAAATAAAAAATTCAATAATTTTATTTTCAGCCTTTTTTTTCTGTCACCAAGCCCTTATTTTCCAATTACTATTCCTTCTTTACTAAACATACTTTGGGCATGTTTCTTTTTTTTTGGGGGGGGCATGTTTCTAGAGGAGGCTATCCATTGGAGAAAGACATGATGCTGGGAAGGGTCAGCAAAGGAGAGAAAGATCTTCAACTACGTGGACTGACATGGTCATTGCTACAATGGTCTCTTGTGTGTTAGGAAGTGTGAGAATGGTGCAGGATAGAACAGGGTTCAGGTCTTTTGTACATAGGATCCCTATGAGACATATTTGACTTGACAGCACCTAAGAACAACAGCAGCTCTACCAGTTATTTTGTTGAATCCTTGAGGTTTTTTGGTACACTATCATATTATCTGCAGCTAGTGAGAGTTTTACCATATCTTTGCCAATCTGAATTGACTTTTATTTTCTTCTCTTATTGTATTTCACATGCAAGCAAGATTCTGCTGAAGATTACCCCAAAACGACTGGAGCAGCACATCAGTAGAGAACTACCAGAAGTACAGGCTGGGTTTAGAAGGGGTCGTGGTACTAGGGATATTATAGCTAATGTTAGATGGATCTTAGCTGAAAGCAGGGAATACCAGAGGAATGTATA
>NW_006399946.1:816190-817403 GCF_000299155.1 Elephantulus edwardii
TATATACCTTTCACCATGGTGAGGAAATCACCTTCTATTCTTATTTTGTTGAGTGTTTTCATCAGGAAGGGGTGTTGGATTTTGTCAAAGACCCTTTTATACGTCAATTGCTGGAATCATATGGTTCTTATTATTTGCTTTGCTAATGTGGTGAATTTTTTTCTATTACTGGGAAATATCTTTAATCTGCTCTTCTCTCTAAAATGCTTGTCTGTAAGATAATGTTCTAAATCTGAGAAATCTAATTAAGACAGATTAGGAAGAAGGACTGGCCATCCACTTCAAATGTAGCAGGTATTTGAAAACCCTGTGTACATCAGAGCACCCTTACACTAGCAGATATGGCAACTGCGGCTTCCATCAAGTATGGGAACAAAAAGAAGAAGGAACAGCTGTAAGTAGACACCAGTGATTGGAATATGGAATGTAAAACCCATAAATGTAGAAAAATAGGATAATGTTAAGAGGGAAATGGAATGTATAAATATTGACATATGAGGTATTGGCAAAATGAGATAGACTGGCACAGGACATTTTGAGTCAGAGGATCATATGGTCTACTATGCTGGAGATGAAAAGATGAGGGAAAATGGAGTTGCTTTCATAGTTAAAAAAGTCACCTCTAGATTAAATTTGAAATACATTGTTGTGAGTGATAGGATAATATCTATATGCATACAAGGAAGTCCAGTGAATACCACCATCATTCAAATATATGCACCAAAAATCAGAGTCAAAGAGGAGGAAATAGAAGATTTATACCAATCTTTGCAATCAGGTATCAATAGAAAATGTAATCAAGAGGCATTAATAATAATGGGTGACTGGAATGCAAAAGTTGGGAAAAGGGAAGAAGTATTAGTTGGAAAATATGGACTTGGTGACAGAAATGAAGGTGGAGATAGAATGATAGAATTTTGCACAATCAACCAACTATTCATTGCAAATACATTTTATAAGAAACACAAATGCAGGCTATACACATGGATTTCATCTGATGGTATGCATAGGAATCAGATCAATTACATCTGTGTAAGAAATGCTGGGGAAGCTCAATATCAGCCGTGAAAAGTAGGCCAGATGTTGATTGTGGAACAGACCATCAAATACTCGTATGCAAGTTCAAGCTGAAGCTGAGGAAAGTTAGATCAAGTCCACAACCACCAAAATTTGACCTTGAGTCTATCCCTCCTGAATTTCAAAACAATCTTAG
>NW_006399946.1:818438-820810 GCF_000299155.1 Elephantulus edwardii
AGGGAATGGCAAAGGACACACTGACAAAGAAGATTAATCAGAACTGGCTTTGACAAGCACTATGGCATTTGGACAAAAACAAACTGGGAGGAGGGTAGAGAGAATGGTGCAGCGGTGAATGAATGGAAACCCAAAATATCTGTAAATGTTTATGAAAATTAATAAAATATAATTATAGGGAAAAAAAGAAAGGCAGAGAAGGAAGAAAAGACCAAGGTGATATCAGAACAAACTCTAAATATTATACTGGAATGCTGAGATGCAAAAATCAAAAGGAAGTTATCAAGATATTAAGGAGTTGAACAGAAGATTTGAGAGGCAGCGAGGGAAGACAAAGTAAAGTATTAATGAAATGTGTAAGGAGCTAGAGTCAGAAAATCAAAAGGACCAAATTTGCTCAGCATTCTTCTGATCCTCCAAAAACAACTGGAACAGCACATCAACATAGAACTGCCTGAAGTTCAGGCTGGATTTAGAAGAAGCCATGACACTAAGGATATTATAGCTAATGGCAGATGGATCTTGGCTGAAAGCAGAGAGTATCAGAGGAATGGCTATCTGTGTTTCATTGACTATGCAAAGGCATTTGACTGTGTGGATCAAAACAAATTGTGGCTGACTGACATGAATGGTAATCCTAGAATACTTGATTGTGCTTATGTCAAACTTATGCTTGGAGCAGGCGACAGTCGTCAGAACAGAGTAAAGAAACACTTCATGGTTCAAAATTGGGAAGTGTATGTGTCAAGGATATATCCTACCTCCATATTTTTCCAATCTATGCAGAACAGATTATCCTGGAGGTTGGGCTCTTGGAAGTAGACTCATCAACAATCTGCGTCATGCAGATGACACAACCCTGCTTACTGAAACTGAGGAGGACCCGAAGCACTTGCTGCAGAAGGTCAAGAATTGCAGCCTTCTCTCAACAGATGAACGGGCATTTCAGAGACAGCTGGTCATGACCGTGGGTGTGGCTGACTCTCAGCTTTTCTTCTATCCACAACTTCTGCCAGTTCACACGTTAGATGTCAAGAGCACAAGTTTACCTGCGGCTGTTCGTTGTTCCGAGTTCCGTCTTTCAAAAGAAGGAATATTCCTACTGGCTAATGGTCTAAAGATGTTCTTATGGTTGGGAGTAAGTAGCCCACCGGAAGTTATGAAAGGAATATTTAATGTGCCGTCTTTTGCACATATCAGCACAGATATGACATTACTGCCTGAGTTGGGAAGCCCATATTTAAAAAAACCTCAGAATGATTACGAGTATTATTCAGCAGAAGAGGCCATATTCAATGAAGCTCACAATAGTAAAGCAACGAGAACAGCCTGAAATGATTTTCCGACAGTTTCTGGTAGAAGACAAAGGACTTTATGGAGGCTCATCTTACGTGGATTTCCTTTGCTGTGTTCACAAGGAGATCTGCCAGCTGCTCAGTTAATCGAAGCTTCTCTGCTAGAAAAAAAAAAAAGAATTGCAGCCTTCAATATGGACTGAAGCTCAACATCAAGAAAACAAAGATTCTCACCACTGGACAGATTGGCAGCATCATGATAGATGGTGAAGAGATTGATATTGTTGACAGCTTCAGTTTGCTTGGCTCTACAATCAACACTCTTGGTACCAGCAGCCAGGAAATTAAAGGACAAATTGTATTGGGAAAGGCTACTGTCAGAGACCTCGCCAAGTTACTGAGGAGCAACAATGTCAGTTTGGACACTAAGATGTGCCTGATACAGGCCATAGTCTTCACTATTACTTGCCATGCATCAGAGAGCTGGAAAATGGCTAGGGAGGATAGAAGGAGAGTTGATGCCTTTGAGCTTTGGTGCTGGAGAAGAGTATTGAATATACCATGGACTGCTAGGAGAACAAACAATTTCGTCCTGGAGAGGGTGAAGCCAGGCTGCTTCTTGGAGGCAAGGATTCTGAAACTCCATCTGACATACTTTGGACATGTTACAAGGCAGGATCAGTCCTTGGAGAGGGACATAAAGCTTGGGAGGGTAGAAGGACAGCACAGGAGAGAAAGACCCTCAATGAGATGGATTGATTCAGTCACTGAGATAATGGTGATGGGTGTGTCAGAAACAATAAGGTAGGCGAGAGATAGAGTAGGGTTTAGGGCTGTTGTACATAGGGTCACTATAAGTCGCAAACAACTCGATGTTACATACAATATGTGGTGAACTATGTTGATTATTTTCCTTATGTTGAACCATCCTTGCATACCTGTTACCAATACTATTTGGTCAAGATGAATTTTTAATTTTTTTTTTACAATGGAAGATATTAAAATGGCTAACAGACATATTATCTTTCACTGCTCCACAAATTGCTTGTCTGTCAGATACTCCTCTAAATCTGAACA
>NW_006399946.1:822230-826942 GCF_000299155.1 Elephantulus edwardii
GTGTCAGAGGCAGTGCAGTTGGTGCAGGATAGAGCAGGGTTTAGGGCTGTTGTGCATAGGGTCACTATGAGTCGAAAACGACTCGACGGTACATAACAACAACAACAACAACAACAACAGACATATGCTTTATTTAAAAAGTTTGAATACACTGTTTTCCACAAAATATCCTTCTCATTTTCTTCATGCCACTAAATCATCAAATTGTGCAACTGTATGATTAACAGCGTACCTCTCTCATCTTAGCCCCTCTATTTCCATCCTCCCCCCTGCCTTGGATCCTCATACTCATTCTACAATAATGATTTTATACAGTATTTGTCCTTGTTGGACCGAGTTAATTAACTCAGCATAATGCTTTTCAGTCCCTCCCCAGTTAGGTGGTAATTTACAAAATCATTGCTCCTGTGTGCTGCATAGTATTCCATTGTATGAATGTAACACAACTTCTCAATCCATTTGTTGTGGTTGTACATCTGTGATGTTTCCATGTTCTTCCAATTATAAATAATGCTGCTATGAACATTGATGTGTTCATCAATAACTTTTTCCAACAGAGTGAAAAGAAAACATGCTGTCTGGGAACAAACATTTGCAATATCATTTCAGATATCAGACAAGAGTCTCATAATGAAAGTTTATAGAATACTCCTGGCCCTCCACAAGAAAAATTCTGATAACCCAATTACAATATGGGCAAAACATGGAAATAATTTTCAAAAAGAAAGATATTCACATGGCTAACAGACATATGAAGAAATGCTCCAAATCATTGGCAATAAGAGAGATGCAAATCAAAACCACAATGAGATACCATCTTACTCCAGTAGCAGTGGCAAAGTTTGACAGAACAGCAAGTAATAAACATTGGTGAAGATGTGGTGAGATAGGAACTCTTTTACATTGTTGGTGGGATTTGTACAACCACTCTTGAAGGCAGTTTGGTGCTTCCTCAAAAAGCTGAACATAGAAAGTCCATATGATCATTGCTTGGCATATACCTCAAGAAAATGAGAATGGAGGCTCAAATGGAAACTTGTACATCTATGTACATAGAAGCATTATTCAGCATTGAAATATTTTTTTGATATGCTGTTGGGTTTTATTGGCCAGGATTGTGTTAAGGATTTTTGCATCTATATTCATGAGAGATATTGGCCTGCACTTTTCTTTTTTGGTAGTATCTTTGCCTGGTTTTGGTATTAGGGTTACGCTTGCTTCATAGAATACTTTGGTGGTGTTCCTTCTTTTTCAGTTTTTTAAATCATTTAAGTAGAATTGGTGGTAGATCTTCTTGGAATGTTTTGTAGAAGTCAGCTGTGAAACCATCCGGTCCAGGACTTTTTTTATGGGGAAGTCTTTTTTATGACTTGTTAAATTTCTTCTTTTGTTATGGATCTGTTCAAGTATCCTATGTCTGCTTGTGTCAATCTACGTAAGGCATGAGTTCAAGCAATTTGTCCAGTTTCTCTAGATTTTTAAATTTATCAGAGTATGGTTTTTTATAGTATTCTGACATTATTGATTTAATTTCATCTAGTTCTGTTCTTTCTTTATGCCCCCTCTACGTGACCTGAGGAACAGATTCCATGCAGTTTTGGGGTCTCCCCGTCCATTCTCCAGGTAACATTGAAGACCCCCAAACTGCGCAGAATCCATTCCTCAGGTCGTGTAGAGGGGGCATAAAGAAACCTTGACTGGTGGAGAAGTTGGACAGCTAAAAGATACATAAAACTCCCCGCCCATTCCCCAGGTAACATTGAAGACCCCAAAACCATGTGGAATCTGTTCCTCAGGTCATGTAGAGGGGACATAAAAAACCTTGTCATGTAGAGGGGACATAAAAAAACCTTGGCTGGTGGAGAAGTTGGACAGCTAAAGGGTCCATAAAACCTATCAAGAAAAACCTATCTACACACCAGTTCTACAGAACACATCACCTTCGCTCGGGAAACATTACCACTAAACTTCAGAGACACTGGTCACAACATAAGAAACTACCAGCAGCTGAAGTGTTGGGAATCACAGAAGCCAAGGAAGCTTCAGATATAAGCTATCAGATCAAGGGCTGGTCAACGGGAGATAGATGTTAAGGGAGCGGGAGATAGATGTTAAGGGAGTGGGTAGAAGTAGATGGGTATTCTGGTGGATGGTGGAGCAGGGAAATAAGTGGGTAAAGACACGTGTGCCAAAGGCAGGGACAATACT
This sequence comes from Elephantulus edwardii, assembly GCF_000299155.1. Taxonomy (NCBI): domain Eukaryota; kingdom Metazoa; phylum Chordata; class Mammalia; order Macroscelidea; family Macroscelididae; genus Elephantulus; species Elephantulus edwardii. Next base: position 824,439 of record NW_006399946.1, read on the forward strand.
GACACTAATGGTTAACTCCACAATAAGGGATATATTTTTCATTTTTTCTATAAAATGCTCATCTGTCTGATACTTCTCTAAATCTGAACATTCAAATTAAGACAGACTAGGAAGAAGAACTGGGCATCCACTTCTGAAATAGCAGGCCTCTGAAAACCCAGTGTACAACAGACACATGTAGATAACAGAAAGGGCAACTGAGGTTGAGCTTTCAAGTATGGAAATACAAAGGAAGAGGAACAATTTTAAGTAGACACTAGTGATTGTGACATGGAATGTGAGAACCATGAATGTAGGAAAATTAGATGTTAGGGACCTCTCCAAAGTACTGAAGAACAATGGTGTCTCTCTGGAGACTAAGGTGTGTCTGATACAGGCAATGGTCTTTGCAATCACTTGTTACGCATCAGATAGTTGGACAAAGACCAAGGAGGATAGAAGGAGAATTGATGCCTTTGAGCTGTGGTGCTGGAGAAGAGTCTTGAGAGTACCATGGACTGCTAGGTAAACAGATTCATCTTGGAAAGAGTTAAACTGGGTGGCTCCTTGGAGGCAAGGATTCTGAGGCTCCGTCTAACATACTTTGGATATGTTGTAAGGAGAGACCGGTAGGGTGGAGGGACAGTGCAGGAGGGGAAGGCCCTCTATGAGGTGGATTGATTCAGTGACTGGGGTAATCAGCATGGGAGTGTCAGAGGCAGTTCGATTGGTACGGGACAGAGCACAGTTTAGGGCTGTTGTACATAGGGTTGCTATGAGTTGCAAGCAACTCGATGGCACATAACAGCAACAACAATAACAAGGAAGAAATGGAATGCATACTATTGACGTACTAGGCATTGGTGATATGAGATGGAATGGCATAGGGCATTTTGAGTCAGATCATCATATGATATATTACTCTGCAGATAAAAAGGTGAGGAAAAAATGGAGCTGCTTTCATAGTTGAGAAAGTCATTGCTAGATTCATGTTGAAGTACAATATTATGAGTGACAGGATAATATCCATACACATACGAGGAAGACCAGTGAATACGACTATCATTCAGATATATGCACCAACAACCAGAGCCAAGGGAGAGGACATAGAAGATTTTTATCAACTTTTATAATCGGAGATCGATCGAAAATACATTCAAGATGCATTGATAATAATGGTGACTGGAATGCAAAAGTTGGGAACAGAGGAGAAGATTCAGTGGCTGTAAAACATGTACTTGGTGACAGACATGGAGCTGGAGAGAGAATGATTGAATTTTGCACAATGACTTATTCATAGCAAATACATTTTTAAAGAGACATAAAAGTAGATTATATACATGGATTTCACCTGATGGTGCATAGGAATCAGATAGATTACATCTGTGGAAAGAACTGCTGGAGAAACTCAATATCAGCTGTGAAAACTAGGCCAGCAGCTGATTGTGGAACAGACCACCAACTACTCCATATGCAAGTTCAAGCTGAAGTTGAGGAAAATGGAAACAAATCCACGGGAACCAAAATATGACTTTGAGTCTATTCCACCTGAATTTCAGAACCATCTCAGGAACAGGTTTAAGGCCTTGAACACTAATGAGCGAAGACCAGACGAGTTGTGGGAGGATATCAAAGGTATCATCCAAGAAGAGTGCAAATTGTTATTGCAAAGACAGAAGAGGAAGAGAAGACCAAAATGGATGTCAGAAGAAACTCTGAAAATTGCACTGGAACGCAGAAAAGCCAAAGCACAAGGAAGAATTCAAGATACTAAAGAGTTGAATAGAAGATTTCAAAAGGCAGCACGGGATAGCAAAGTGAAATATTACAATGAAATGTGCAAGGAGTTGGAGTCAGAAAATCAAAAGGGCCGAACTTGCTCAGCATTTCTTAAGTTCAAGGAACTGAAGAACAAATTCAAACCTCAAGTTGCTATAATCAAGGATGCTTTAGGCAGAATATTAAATGATCCAGAAAGTATTAAAAGACGATGGAAAGAATATACTGAGTCACTGTATCAAAAGGAATTGGCAGACACAGAAGAATTTCATGAAACAACATATGAGCAAGAGCCTATGGTGATGAAAGAAGTTCAGGCTGCTTTGAAGTAAAGGGCAAAAAATAAGGCTCCAGGAATAGATGGTATACCAGTTGACATATTTCAGCTAACAAATGCTTCCTTGGACATGCTCATCAAGTTTTGCCAAGAAATCTGGAGAACACCACCTTAGGCAACTGACTGGAAGGATCTATATTTGTTCCCATCCCAAAGAAAGGTGACCCAACAGAGTGTGGAAACTATAGAACAATTTCATTGATATCACATGCAAGCAATATTCTACCAAAGATTATCCAAAAACGCCTGGAATAGCACATCAGCAGAGACCTGCCAGAAGTCCAGGCTGGGTTTAGAAGGGATCGTGGTACTAGGGATATGGTAGCTGATGTTAGATGGATCTTAGCTGAAAGCAGGGGATACCAGAGGAATGTCTATCTGTGTTTCATTGACTATGCAAAGGCATTTG
>NW_006399946.1:827597-838022 GCF_000299155.1 Elephantulus edwardii
TCCTGGAAAGGGTTAAACTGGGTGGCTCCTTGGAGGCAAGGATTCTGAGGCTCCATCTAACATACTTTGGACATGTTGTGAGGAGAGACCTGTCCTTAGAGAAGGACATTATGCTTGGGAGGGTGGAGCAACAGCACAGGAGGGGAAGGCCCTCTATGAGGTGGATTGATTCCGTGACTGGGGTAATCAGGATGGGAGTGTCAGAGACAGTGCGATTGGCACAGGACAGAGCACACTTTAGGGCTGTTGTACATAGGGTCACTATGAGTCGGAAGTGATTCGACGGCACATAACAACAACAACAGGGCTTTTGATTTTTAGAAGATCTCATTCACCTTTTTTATCTTGGTTGTAGCTTTTTTGTTGTGTTTAGATGTCTATCGATGCTTTAGATTAAGGCTTCTAGAGTTCTAGTTTTTCTCTGAAGAACTTTGTAGTCTTTGGTTTTACTTGTGGATCCCTGATCCACCTTGAATTGGTTTCTGTATGGCGTGAAGTGTGAATTTTGCTTCAGTTTTCCGCAGATAGTTTTCCAGTTTTGCCAACACCATTTGTTAAAAAGATTGTCATTTCTCTACTTAACTGATTTTTCCCCCTTTGTAAAAGATCAGTAAACCATAGGTAGATGAGTTGATTTCTAGGTTTTTGATCCTATTCCATTGATCTGTGTCTTGTTACTGTACAAGTACCATGCTGTTTATTTGAGACCAGGGAGTGTGATACCTTCTATCTTTTATTTCTTTTTCAGTAGTGTTTGTTTATTCAGGGACTCTTTCCATTCCAGACAAAATTGTGAATTTCCTTTTTCACCTCATTGCAGAATAGAATTGGTTTCTATATTGGGATTGCACTGAACTTGTAGACTGCTTTTGGTAAAATTGTCATTTTCATGATATTGTCTTCCAATCATGAGCATGGTAAAGTCTTCAATTTCTCAAGGTCTTTTTTGTTTACTGCAGTAATGTTTTATAATTTTCTTTGTTTAGGTCTTTTGCATCTGTAGTTATATTAGTTCTCAAGTATTTGATCTTGTAGTTAGCTACTGTAATGGGTATTGTTTTTCTTATTTCTTTTTCTATGTATTTAAATCATAGAGAAATCCAACTGATTTTTTTTTATGCTGTTCTTACCCTGCTACTTTTCAAAATACTGCTCAATTGATTAACTATGTTCAACAGTTTTTGGTGGAATATTTGGGTTTTCCAAATATACTATCGTATCGTCTGCATATGGAGATAGTATTACCTCCTCTTAGGTAATTTGGATGCCTCTTATTTCCTTCTCTTGCTTTATAGCTTTGCTATGATGACTGTAGGCATCTTTACCTAGTCCTTATTCTCAAAGGATATGCCTTTAATTTCTTTCCTTTTAGGATGATGTTGGCTGTTGCTTTTGCCTGTATATTTTTTCCTATGTTGAGGAAATTCCCCTCTATTCATTTTTTAAATTTTTTAATTGTGATTTAAACAAAAGTTTACATTAAAGTTGGTCTTTTCATTCATGCATTGTTGCAAATTTTCCTCCCTACCCCCATTTTCTTTTTTTGGTTTGTTTATTTGTTTTATATTAATTTGCTCACAAAGTTCATGTACATTGTGTTTCACACTATTCTTTATGCATATTGGTTTTGTAATGTAAAATAGGCGCAGAAACCGGAAAGTAAGCAAAGATGCTTTTTATTGGGAGCTCTCAGGTGAGGTTTGCTGTCCTAGGCTGGAGAGGGGCAGAAAGGGCAGAGAAGTAGCACGGGACATGAAGGTGAACAAACTTTTTAACTACTTAGGGGAAGGGACCATCTCTTGACAGAGGAAGTGGTTGTGTAGCTTGCTGATTGGCTGCAGCTGCTGGCACTAGCTGCTGTTGCTGTCGGGAAGGAATCAGCTGTTGGAAAGGTTGTTGCATCAGATGGCAAGGTAGATTCTTGTACAGGATTTAGTGAGCCAGCCCTGCAAACCTAACATCCAAGCCTTTTTGGTTATATAGGAGTGACATATTCTCTCTGGCTGCTTCCTGCTGAGAGGGGTTGTCACGGGGGTGGGGGAAAAATGCTGGGAGACAGCTCACTGGGCAGATGGGTATAAGGATGGGATAACATCTGCTTAACTGCAACATGAGAAATTTCATGGATATGATCTTGCAAAAATTTTAGTAGACATGATGCCACTAATAGAAAAAACCGGATTATTAAAAATGGACTTCTAATTGGGGCTAGCCAAGTCATTAACAGGGATTGCCATCACCCTGGTTGGATCCTGATGGCATCTTTCCTTTGTTGTAACTCATCTTGAAACTGGATCAGGATATCTATATTTTCTTCAAGTAGGCCTGTTTCATTAACATAATAACAATATTGTTCTCTGAGAAACAAGCAGGTTCTGCCTTTGTCTGCTGTTAGCAGTTCTAAGGCTTGCCTGTTCTGAAGAGTGACCTGAGCCAAAGAGCTGATTTGGCATTGAAGGGAGGCTGAAGAGTTAGCAGAGGCATCTATAGCTATTTGGAGTTTGTGCTCCAGATTGGCTGAGGCTGTAAGCAAGTAACCTAGATTGCTACCAGCTAGGCCAACTGCAACTATAGAGGATGCAAGAGAAATGCCAGCTATAACTGGGAGGAACACAGCTCTTCGAGTTCTTTGTTGGTTGGCAGGTGTGAGTAGGGCATATAATTCTTCTTTCCCATATAACATAGGCTGAGGAACTAAGGCAGCAGGAATGCTTGGACAAGGGGAAGACTTGTATTATACAATGTATTATTACACCAAAAGAATCCACCAGGGGGAGTGTGGAGAGTTGAAGATACTAACAAGGTAGTATTGCCAAGGGCAAGTGGTGTGGTACTTGAGACATAGCAAAAGGAATAGTTAGAGCCAGGGTCTTGCTGAAAAAGGGAAATTTCATTTTAGGGGGTTTTGGAGGAGGAGGAGGATGACGTATCGATGGCAGAGGCAAGTGGAATTGCAAGCAGGCTGAACAATCCAGGAAAGCACATAGAAAACAGTCAGTGACATTGCCAATACTTGTATGATTAAGATTAATGCCCTGATGGATTAACAGGAGCCAGGAAAAAGGGTGAGGAGTATGAGGGTTTAAGACTGAATCTAAAAAAGTTTCCTGCTGGAGCATATCTTCTGATACATCAGCTAACTGTTGGATAACTTCTGATACTACCCGGCATAGAATCAGAAGATCTTGAGGGTAGCTTCTACTCCCTGTACCCACCTGCTATCCCAGGGGGTCATAGATAGTAAGCAACATGGCTGATTTTAACTCTTTGAGTATTGGTTTTGTGTTTAGGGTTGTGCCATACTTACCTTCATTGACTGTATGGGTTTTACAAGATGAGTAAGTGCATCCACCATAGGTTTCTGGCAATTGTTTGCAATAATCATGTATTGACCCTAAAAGAAGCAAATAGATGGACTAGAGAACCCAAAAGTTAAGGATTTTAAGGACTGGTAGTATTAAAGGGTAATGCGAATGGGAGTTCGGCATCCCTCTGGCTGACAGTCAGCTGTGGCTGCATAATGGCTTTGGGTAATGGTATTTTTAGTCTAGGTTTCCTGGATGAACCTACACATGTAGGAAGCAATTTTACTTCAACTTGTCTGGGGAGGTAAGAAGAGAAGGATGAGAGTGAGGAGAAGAGTCAGTGGAAGTTTTAGTGAGCCGTAACTGGGTAGAGTCCAATTGGGTCAATGTCAATTCAGCAGCAGTTTCAGGTTCTTCAGCTGATGTTTGAGATGGGAAACATGATACCACAATGAGTGACCTAGGAGCTTGGCTGCAGTTGGAGTTGTTAGGATGACTATATGGGGGCTAGACCAGCGAGGGTGACGAGAACTAGGATGTAGGTCTTTAAGAAAGACTGAGTCATCAGGCTGTAAAGGAGGAGTTGGCATTGAATCAAAGGATTACTTGATAGAGGGAAGGGACCTGTTGGCATGCTCATTCAGGAGCTGCAACAGTAAGGTGAGGTAGGTTAGATAAGATGCTACTGCAGGAGATTCCTGTGGAAAGTTATGAGTTAAAAGGAAGGGGCAGCCATAAACTATCTAAAAGGAGCTTAGCCCTGAAGATGAATGTGGAACAGCATATAGGCAAGTTAGAGCCAGGGGAAATAGTGTAGGCCAGGAGTGCTTTACTTCAATGCTGAGTTTGGTCAGGTGGTCCTTGAGAAGATTGTCTGTTTTACTGTTCCAGAGGACTGGGGAAAATATGGTCTGTGTAGTTTCCAGATGATGTTGAGCATTGTTAAAACTTGCTGGACAACCTGTGAGACAAAAGCTGGGCCATTGTTGGATTGGATATGGGTGGATAAGCCAAAGTGAGGGAGGCTCTGTTCAATTAAAGTTGATGCAACTACGTCAGCAGTTTTGCAGGAATTGGGGAATACTTTGATCCATCCTGAAAAGGTATCTACCATGGTTAGGAGCTAACACCACTTTCTGTGTTTAGGCATGTGAGTGATGTCAATTCGCCATTTAGGAACAGGTAGATGGCCTCTCATTCAGTGGGTTGGGAACTGGGGCTGGAGGCCACCCTGAGGTAAAACTTTAGAGCAGATGGAGCAGTGGGAGTGGATTAGTTGTATTTTTGCAGCAAGAGAAGGTTGTAGAAAATAGAGGTTGGAGGAAATGGAGGAGGGCTTTAGGTCCAATATGGAGTGAATTATATATAGATAACAGTGAGGATAGAGGTAAACTGGCATTCAGGTAGACCAATTTTATCACCAAGAAAGATCCAACCTTGAGGTGTGATGTGCGCTCCTCTTGCCTGTAAGAGGTCCATCCATTTCTCCTAGGAAATAAGTGGGATCGATATCTGGATTAAGGAATAAGATTAGAGCAGTGGACCAGGAGGGGGAAGTGAGGCCTTGAGCTGTGGCATTTGCTTTGATGTTGCCTATGGTGACAGGATCAGAGGAGGACTGGTGGCCTTTGCAATGTACAATAACTACCCCAGCAGGAAGGAGAAGAGTTTTCAGTAATTTAGAGATTAAGGTAGCATTGGCAACAGGGGATCCCTTGGTGGTAAGAAACCCTCAATCTTTCCAAAGAGCGGAATGGCACTGTGCTATTAAGAAAGCATGTTTTGAGTCAGTATTTTCAGTCAAGGCAAGGAAAGTTTCAGGGGTCCTTTTTGCTGTGTGTTACTGCTCTTTTTTGGTCCTTCAAAAGAAGGTGGGCTGCCCAGAGCCCTAAACTAAGGGGAAGAAAGGGTGGAGCCTGTGGAGCTTGCTCCAGGCGGCAGTCTAAAATCCTGTAGGGCCGCCTCATGCCTGAGAGCAGGAATGGCAGTGAGGTGCGGGGAGTCCAGGAGGTGAGCACCAGGAGCAAAGAGCAGAGCAGCGGAGCCAGGACAGCGCCAGGCATGACAAAAGCAAGAGTCTTCTTGACAACTTTGAAGAACTCCATTGGAACCAAAGTAAGAGAATGAGCTTGACTGGTCCAACACTTCCTGTGATTGTTGTTGTTGTTATGTGCCCTCGAGTCATTTGAGACTCATAGGGACGCTATGTACAAGAGCTATCCTGTGCCAACCTCGCTGTCTCAAACACATTCATTCCCACTACTCCACTCACAGATTCGATCCATCTCATCGAGGGTCTTCCTCTCCTGCGTTGTCCCTCCACTCTCCCAAACATGATGCCCCTCTCCAAGGACCAGTCCCTCCTTGCAAAATGCCCAAAGTATGTCAGTCGAAGCTTCAGAATCCTTGACTCCAGGGAACATTCTGGCTTCACCCTCTCTAGGACAAACCTGTTTGTTCTCCTAGCAGTCCATGGTATATTCCACACTCTTCTCCAGCACCACAACTCAAAGGCATCATTTCTCTTTCTAGCATCCCTATTCACCGTCCAACTTTCTGATGCATAGCACGTAATTGTAAAGACTATAGCCTGGATCAGGTGCACCTTAGTCTCCAGCCTGATGTCGTTGCACTTCAGTACTCTTGAGAGGTCCCTCACAGCTGACTTTCTCAATGCAATTTGTCTCCTGATTTCCTGGATGCTGCTGTTACCAAGAGTGTTGACTGTGGAGTCAAGTCAACTAAAACTGTTAACTATCTCAATCTCTTCACCATCCATACTGATGCTGCCAATTGGCCCAGTGGTGAGAATCTTTTTTTTTTTTTTATTGAGCTTCAATCTATATTGAATACTGCAGTCCTTGACCTTCTGCAGCAAGCGCTTCAGGTCCTCCTCAGTTTCAGTGAGCAGGGTTGTGTCATCTGCATACTGCAGGTTGTTGACTATTTTTCCACCAATCCTGATGCCACATTCCTCCTCGTACAGCCCAGCGTCTCGGATGATCTGTTCTGCATACAGATTAAAAAGATATGGAGACAAAATACATCTCTGACGGACCCCTTTCTTGATTTTGAACCATCCAGTGTCTCCCTGCTCTGTTCTGACTACTGCCTCTTGGTCCAGAGTCAGCCATAGCTTGTTGTGATCCACACAGTCAAAAGCCTTTGCATAGTCAATGAAGCACAGATAGACATTCTTCTGGTATTCTCTGCTTTCTGCCAAGATCCAAACTGTGGCTGACTTTGAGAAGAATGGGAATACCAGAACACTTGCTCATGCTAATGAGAAACCTATACTTGGACCAAGAGGCAGTTGTCAGATCTATCAACATCTGCGTTATGCAGATGACACAACCCTACTTGCTGAAACTGAGGAGGACCTGAAGCGCTTGCAGCAGAGGGTCAAGGACTGCAACCTCCAATATGGATTGAGGCTCAATGTCAAGAAGACAAAGATTCTCACCACTGGACCCATTGGCAGCATCAGGATGGATGGTGAAGAGATTGAGATTGTTCACAGCTTTAGTTTGCTTGGCTCCACAGTCAACACTCTCGGCACCAGTAGCCAGGGAATTAAAAGATTTATTGTGATGGGAAAGTCGGCTGTTATGGACCTCTCGAAAATACTGAAGAGCAATGGTGTCTCTCTGGGGATTTAGGTGAGTCTGATACAGGCCATAGTCTTTGCTATCACTTGTTATGCATCAGAGAGTTGGACAGTGACTAAGGGGGATAGAAGGAGAATTGATGCCTTTGAGCTGTGGTGCTGGAGAAGAGTATTGAAGGTACCATAGACTGTTAGGAAAACAGATTAATCCTGGAAAGGGTTAAACTGAGTGACTCCTTGGAGGCAAGGATTCTGAGGCTCCGTCTAACATACTTTGGACATGTTCTAAGGAGGGACCGGTCCTTGGAGAAGGACATCATGCTTGGTAGGGTGAAGGCACAGTGCAGGAGCGGAAGGCCCTCTATGAGGTGGATTGATTCAGTGACTGGGGTAATCAGGATGGGTGTGCCAGAGACAGTGCAATTGGCACAGGACAGCGTAGCATTTAGGGCTGTTGTATATAGGGCCGCTATGAGTCACAAGGAACTTGATGGCACATAACAACAACAAGAAGCCTGTTTATCACTCCAACACTATCCTCCCTGGAATTAAAAATGATAAAAAGACAAGAGAGCAAAGTAGGCAGAGAAAGTTGCACCCACCCTAGCTCCATGCTCTCTGTGGTGCCCCAGGGCCACTAGAGAGTCCTTCACACCACACAGTAACCGACCAACACGGCGTGATGTGGAGGGTAGGATTTTGAAGCAGAACTTTTGTTGGAACAATTAGTTTTGTAAAGTCTCGCCTTGCCGCACCATGGATCTCACTGCAGACCTGGCCAAAGCCAGAAGCTGTTACCCAAGCTGCTGTGGGACTCATCCAACAGGAGAAAGTTTTGGAACTACAGGAACACAAAGCTGTGCTGAGGTTCCCACCACAGACCCAACCATAGCTGGAATCCATCAGTCGAGTTGCTGTGGGACATATCTGGCAGGAAAAAGGTTGGTGGATACCGGCTGAGTTCTCTTAAGCCCCACTAAGACCCAGTGGGTCTGTTGGAAATGGAATTTTTCTGTGTCCCCACTGACCACCCATGATCAGGCGGGCTGGCAGGATCCTGACAGGGTTTTCTTGCGCACTACCAATTGCCTAGGAGAGCACCCAAGGGTAAGCCCACTGGTGGGAATTTGGCTGAGCTCTCTTGGACCATGCTGATTGCCCAGGGACAAGTGGGCCAGTGGGAATTTGAATGAATTTTTGTGGACACCACAGACTGGCCAGAGGTGAATGGGTTGGTAGGAATGTGGGACCCAGGAACCTTCTTGGGCAGGGGCTGCTGGTTGAGGGCACCTGGGTAAGTGCCGCTGGGCAGGGACCACTGAGTGAAAATTAGTGGGTGGCAGATGGACAGCCGGATTTTGAGTAGGGACCCCAATCGTGAGCACACCCAGACATCTGAGGTCTGAGGAGGTCCACTTAGGTCTGAGGAGGTCCCCTAAGTGGTTGACCCACTCTTGTGGTCACCCTAGCCCTGTACCTGCCCCACCTCATTTGGCTCCACACCTGTGCCTATATGTCCAGTCAATCAACTTGGCTTTAATCTGGAACACCTTGATCTGATATACCTATAAGAGGCTGCTCTCAACTGACTTTTCCCTTGAGTCAGAAGTGCAGAGAAAAACACAAGTAGGGTAGCTGTCCAACTGATTTCTAGAGCATTGTCTTCAGATCAAGAACATATCAGTATTTCAAAGAAAGCAAGCTATCTCACACACTACAGAAGCACAAAGCAAGATGTTGCTCCCAAAGGGTGACACAGTATCAATGGATTTCCTGAAGCCAGATAGTCTGTTGGAACTTTCTGACACAGAATTTAAAAGAACAATGGCTGAATATTTTCAATGGATGAAAGACAAACTTGAGGAATTACAGGACACAGCAAGCAAAAATCAGGAGGAGCTTAAAAAAAATCCAGAACAATGCAGATAATGATTTCATCTCCTTGTCAAAAATCAGTTGACCATAGGTAGTTGGGCTAATATCTGAATTCTCAATTCTATTCCATTGATCTATGTGTCTGTCATTGTATCAATACCATGCTGTCTTGACCACCATGGCAGTCTAGTAGGATTTGAAATTGGGGGGTGAGATTCCTTCTACCTTGTTTCTCTTTTTAAGTGCTTTGCTTATTCTGGGCCTCTTTCTATTCCAATGAAATTGGATATTTTCTTTTCCATCTCATTAAAGAATGGAATTGGTATTTGTGTTGGGATTGCATTGAACGTGTAAATTACTTTTGATAGTATCATCAATTTTCACAATATTGAGTCTTCCTGTCCTTGAGCAAGGGATATTCTTCTATGTCTAGTTCTCTTTTTGTTTCTTGTAATAATGTTTTGTAATTTTATTTGAACAGATCCTTTGTGTTTCTGGTTAGGTTTACTCTTTCTTTATTTTTTTTAAATTTTATTATTTTTGTGTGCGTGTACCGTCAAATCAGATCTGACTGGTACAGGAGGAGATTGCCCCTCCTTCCCCGGCAGAGCATCAGGTGGATTCAAACCGTGCACCTCTGGGATTGTAGTTGCAGCTTCTTGGCACTAGGCCACCAGAGCTCCCCCTAGGTTTACTCTTAAGTATTTGATTTTGTGATTAGCTATAAGGGTATTTTTCCCCCACTTAAAACGACAACCTTTTTAACAAATGATGTTGGCAAAATTGGAAAACTATCTGTAGAAAACTCAAGCAAGATCCACACATCACTCCACACACAAAAACCAATTCAAAGTGAATTATGGACCTAGGAGTAAAACCAAGGACTATAAACTTCAGTAAAGAAAAGCTTAGAAGAAGTCTAGAAGTACTAATACACAACATAAACAGTCTTTCAAGCATCCTGGAAAACCTACATCCAGGAGAGGATAAAATAGATGAATGGGACCTTCTAAGATTCAAATCCTATGCACATTCAAAAACTACTCTAACAGGGTAAAAAGAGAAGCCACAAATTGGGAAAAAAATATTTGGTAATGACATGTCTGACAAGGGACTTATAGCAAGGATTTATAAAATACTCGAGCACTACAAGAAGATAAAAGTAAATAACCCAATTAAAAAATGGGCATAGGATATGAACAGACACATCACCAAAGAAGACATTCAGATGACAAACAAACACATGCAGAAATGTTCAAAATCCCTCTCTCTAAAAGAGATGCAAATCAAACAACTATGAGATATCATCTCACTCTAATAAGAATAGCAAAATTTAACAGAACAGAAAACATCAAATGCTGGCAAGGTTGTGGAGAAACCAGAACACTTATTGACTGTTAGTGGGAGTGTAAAATGGTACAACCAACTATGGAAGGCAGTATGGCATTTTTGTTTTAAAGTTGCAAATAGAAATACCATTTGACTCAGTAATTCCACTACTGGTATATATGCTAAAGAAACCATAACTGCCACCCAAGCAGATATGTTGTTGTTGTTGCTATGTGCCGTCGAGTCGCTTGCGACTCATAGCGACCCCATGTACAACAGCCCTAAACTCCGCTCTGTCCTGTGCCAATC
>NW_006399946.1:839494-846676 GCF_000299155.1 Elephantulus edwardii
CCCACATTTCTCCTCATAGAGCCCAGCCTCGCGGATAATCTGTTCTGCATATAGGTTGAAAAGGTATGGAGATAGGATGCATCCCTGGTATACGCCCTTCCCAATTTTGAACCACGCAGTGTTCCCTTGCTCTGTTCTGACGACTGCCTCCTGGTCCAAGTATAAGTTTCACACTTACACACCCATTTATTGTGGCTTTGTTCACAATAACGAAGAGCTGGAAGCAACCCAAGTGCCCATCAACAAATGAATGGATAGAGAAGCTTTGGTATAATCACACAATGGAATACAGCATTGAAAAACAAGGAACTCATGAAATATGCAAAATGGATGACCCTGGAGGACATTATGCTGAGTGAAATATCTCAGTCACAAAAGGACAAATATTGCATAGGGCCACTGTAGTAAAATGGGACTGACATCAGAGTTGAGGGAAGATAGAAAAGGAGGGGAGGAACGACATATATTGCATTGAAACTTATGAGGGAGAGAACTGTTTAAAATGGATATATGAATGGGTATTCTTTTCATTACAGAAGTCCAGAGTGAAGCCTGTATGGTGGAGTGGATTTGGGGAGAGGGATCGCATAACAATGAAAGAATTTTTCTTTTTATTTTCAAGGATAAGAGTGAATTGGGCAGGAGGGGCTGGACAGGGAGAAAAGTGCAACAATGAATGACTGGAAACCCTAAGTCTCTGTAAACTTTCATTAAAATTAATTTTAAAAAACCAATAATAAAAGATGTGTTTACTAGATCATTCATGGACATTTGTGGTCCATTCTCAGCTTTTTTGAGTTATTTTCTTATGTCAGATGCAGATTATGTTATGAAATTAGTGGCTAAAACTGTAGACCTTGGCACAGTTGAAGGGTCTAAGTGGATGCACTGGGCTAGATAGAGCTTCAGTTAGTCTATTTTAAAAGACTCCTGGTTTTCATCTGACCCTTGTGTTATTTCTTGGAGTTTGTTATAATTACTTACTTTCTGGGTGGTGCTTTGCATGCTTTCTAAGAGACAATGAATCCTATGGTCGTGCCTGCACCTTCCTTCTTGGCCATATTGACAGTCCCAGTGGGCTCTGCATCTTTGATGGCTATGGCATCTACATGCATTGTCTTATCTGTGAGGTGTGTCTGTCTGGTCTGCATATGTGTGGGCAGCTGCTAAAATGCAGTCTTTTTCATTAGGTGTGAGGGTACAGGTGAGGATAACATGGAGATCATGCCAGGTAAGGTCATAAGCTTGAATTAAGTAGTGGAATTCTTTATGGTAAAAAGCAGGATTAGATGAAAAGGAACTGAGGTATTTTTCAATAGCGGACAAATCAGACAGAGATTAGGGAACAGGGACACGAATAACTCCTGTGGTGCCTGCAACCTCCCATAGGGGACAGAGAAACTCAGGAGATGGGGAAAGTGAACAGCACTTAGATAACAGTCATAAGAGCATGTATGAGAGCTAATGGGAGAAGAGAGAGAGGGTATGGCACTGGGAGGAGAAGATTTCGGGTATGGAGTGCGTTTGGCATGAGACAGAGGCACAGTGGGTACAAGTGACCATATGGAGTGGGGGGAAGCCCAATCTTCAAGAGGATCCAGGTCAGAGGGGGTAGGTTCAGAGGTTGGAGCAGCAATAGAAAGAGAGGTGAGTTTAGGATTTTTCCGAGTGAGAAACATGTGCACGGTGGAACAGAATGAAAAGAGGTCTGGACAAGAGCAAAGGAGCCAAAAGGCTTGGACACAGGGGACCTCCAAGCCTTTGCCTAACCTGTGACAATAACTCTCTAAGGTCATCAGAATATCAAAGTCTAAAGAGCATCAGGTGGACAATGGAGGGGGTTATCAAATGGGTACTGAGGCCAAGAGACAGAGCAGAAATAAAAAGTTAATTTATTTTTCTTTATATCTAAGTGATTTTGTACTTAATGCCAATTAGAAAGTAAACAGCCTAGTGGCAATTTAGGGTCAAATTTAAACACATGTGATCCCATTGTTTGTCCCGTCCTGGAGCAATGTGTGGAGGGATGTCGGCGTCCCAATGATCAGTTCATACAAAGAAGGAAAGACAGAAGGGCAGCAAGGCACTTGGCGTGTCCTCACAGACACTGAGGCCAGGGCTAGACCTGGTTTAGTGGAAGTGGGAATTCCTGATGTAGCCACAATTGCGGACAAGGAGCCTGGAGACGGAGCAGGGAAGGAGGAATGGGGGCGGACCACGTGGATTTAACACTGGCACGAGGAGGAAGCTGTGGACTCCGGAGGGGTCCTGGTCCAAGGTGAAGGAGTGGCCCAGAGGCACACGCTCCTCTAGGATTCGACACCAGATGTATTGTAAAACAGGCACAAAACCCAAAAGTAAGCAAAGAAGATTTTTATTGGGAGCTCCTAGATGATATTTGCGGTCCTAGACCAGAGAGGGGTAGGAAGGGTAAAAGAAGTAGCCTGTGGTGTGAAGATGAACAGGATTTTTAACTACTCAGCGGGAACGGGCTGTCTCTTGGCACAGGAAGTGGTCATGTAGATCGCTGATTGGCTGTGGCTGCTGGTGCTGTTAGGTGACAGCTGATGACACTGTTAGGCAAGCAGTCTCTTGGAAGAGGAAGTGATCATGTAGCTCGCTGATTGGCTGTGGCTGCTGGCATTAGCTGCTGACGCTGTTGGGCAGGAACCAGCTGTTGTAAGCAAGGTATAGGTTTTGGCATCAGACAGCGAGGTAGGTTGTACAGGATTTAGTGAGTCAGCCCTTCAGGCCTATCAGGTTTCATACAGTCGTTCCTAGGCATTATACTCTTATGTTTTCCAGTTTTTGTGTTTTTTTTGTTTGTTTTAATTTTTTTTATTTTATACTGGTTTATTTACAAAGTTTGTATACAATGTTTTTCACACCGGATCTTTCCCATTTGCTTTACTCCCTCCTCCACCTAGCCTTACTCCTCTCCTCCCCTTGGATCCTCATACTCATTCTACAATAATTACAACAATGGTCTTATACAGTATTTGTTCTTTTAGGACTGAGTTAGTTCACGTACTGGAATACTACGTATATTTTGTTGGCTAGTTTATTTAGGAAAGCCTGTTAGATTTTGTCAAAGGTCTTTTCTGCATCGGTTGATATAATCATGTGCTTTTTCTTCTTTATCACTGTATTGAATAACAATAATTACTTTTCTTATGCTGAACCACTCTTGCAGTCCTGTTATGAATCCCATTTGGTCATGATTAATTTTTTTTTTTTAAGTATAATATTGGATTCTATTGGCCAAGACTTTGTTGAGGATTTTTGTGTCTATGTTCATGAGAGATTTTGATTTACTTTTTTTTTTATTTTGGTGGTGTCTTTACCTGACGTTATTATCAGGGATACGTTTAATTCATAAAATGAGTCTGAGAGTATTCCCACTTTTTCTACTTTCTGAAATATTTTATATTGACTTAATTTTACAAAATCATTGCTCCTGTGTGCTGCATAGTATTCCATTGTGTAAATATACCACAATTTCTCAATCTATTTGATTGCAGTTTGACATCTGAGCTGTTTCCATGTTCTTGCAATGGTGAATAATGCTGCTATGAACATTTGTGTACAAGTCTCCATTTGTGCCTCAGTTTTCATTTTCTCAGGGTATAATCCAAGCAGTGGAATAGCTAGAACATACGAAATGTCTATGTTCAGCTTTTTGAGGAAGTGCCAAATTGCCTTCCAGAGTGGTTGGACCATTTTACAATCTCACCAACAATACATAAGAGTTTTTATCTTGCCACATTCTCTCCAACATTTATTACTTGCTGTCCTGTTAAACTTTGCCACTGCTATTGGAGTGAGATAGTATCTCATTGTGGTTTTGATTTGTATCTCTCTTATTGCCAGTGATTTGGAGCATTACTTCATATGTCTTTTGGCCACTCAAATATTTTCCTATGTGAAAATTCTTTCCATGTCTTTTTCCCATTTTGTAATTGGGTTATCAGTTCTTTTCCTATGGAGGCCCAGGAGTACTCTGTAAACTTATGTTATGAGACTCTTATCTGAGATGGTATTTCCAAATAGTTGTTCCCAATTGGTAGGTTTTCTTTTCACCCTGTTGGAAAAAGTTTTTGATATGCATAAGGGATTTAATCTTTAGAAGGTCTCATTAATTATATATTCTTCAGATTGTTCATTTCTGACTGTCCCTTAATACCATATTCTAGGGCCTCTAAGCTTAATTTTTGTTTGTCTCTTAGAATTCTGTGTTTTTGGTCTTTTCTCCCAAGTCTCTTATCCACCTTGAGTTGATTTTTGTATATGGTGTGCAATGAGGATCCTGTTTCAGCTTTCTGCCGGTAGCAGTCCAGTTTCGCCAGCACCATTTGTTGAAGAGGTTGCCATTTCCCCATTTAATTTGATAGCTTTAATTTCCTTGTTGAGTATCAGTTGACTGTACATAGCTGGGTCTATTTTCTAGGTTCTCAATTCTATTCCATTGTGAATGTGACTGTCATTATACTAGTACCATGCTGTTTTGTTTACTACTACTGCTGGGTAGTAAGTTCCCGCCCCCGTCCCTACCCCCAGTCCCCTTCCTCAAACAAACAGGCATTTATTTAATGGTCTCAAAGGGATGCTTCTGGCCACCTCAGATGTTCCCAGGTTTCTCAGGAAGATATCACTTTATTTTTTTTGGGGGGGGGGCGAGAAACTACTATATTCTTCATCCATTTAAGACCCTAAAGGAATATAATGGTTAGGGGCCAAGTTATCTATCTCTAGCTACTTCCTGCTGAACTGGGACTACACTGGGGGCTGATGTTGGTTTCCTGTAAGGTCTGAAGAAGGGGGATATTTTCATGTGTTCTTGGGCAGTTGCTTGTGAATGGCAGTGAGGTGGTTTATTAAAAAATTATGAAAGAGATTTCTAAAACAGGAACAAGAGTTAAGATGATATGGATGACTAGAAATGGAGTTAGGATGGGTAGTGCCCAAGAGGGAATTCCTGGTTGCTACTAAGTCCCTGATTGTCTATGTAGAACATTAGTTCACAGAAACAATAGTTTTCTCTTTGAAATAGGCAGAGACTATCTTTTTATATAGTTAATAGATTAAGTCTCTTGTTTTGCAATACAACTGCTATATGGGCATCAGTTTGGTCTTAGACTGCAATAAGCTGAGTTATAATATTGTCTAGTGTCTTTTGGACAGTTTTTGAGAGATGTTGGAATTTTCCAAGATGTCTAGGCCTGCAGTGTTGGTAGTAGCTCCTGTTTTCATTCTAGTGCTGGACACTAAATGGAGAAGTGTTATTATGGTTGGCTCGTGCTTTAAGTGCTGGGTTAGGGGGAATAGGTTTAGTTTGGAATTGGCTTGGTTAGCAGGCAGGAGTAGATGCTGTTTCCCCAGGCAAAGAAGAAGAGACTGCTTCTTGCTTCCAGACAGCTGTAGAAACTGACTTTGAAGAAAATCTGAACACAGTGTGCGTTGTTGTTCGTATGACCTGAAAAAAATGTGATTAAATATGCTAGAGTTAGGAATTGAAGAAAGAGACAAATAGGACAGTTTGTTACAGCACGTAGTGTCAATCTTGATGTTGCGGGGAGAAGGGCTTCTTTAGAAAAAGCTTATCTTTTTTATTTGTGGGTCCCCTTTGGGAATAGGAGCACAGACTCTGGCTGCTTCATGCTGAATAGGGACATTGAGATGAAGGGGAACCTACTTTGACTTTTTACTGGTGATCTTGAGTTGAAGCAGCATGCCTTCTTGCTAAATTAGAAGACACTTTTGTGGCGTTTTCTGCTCTTTGGACTGCAAGATATTTGCAAGGCTCCACCTACCTCCATTCTTTTGCCTGACAGTTTTATCTCTGGAACAAGGCTCAGGGTTCAGATTCTAGAACAATACTCAGTGTTCAGTTTACCTATAGGAAAGGGAACAAACCTCAGAGGGATGGCTTTAGACAGTTGAGAATTGAAGCTGGCTGGTATTGAATGTTTTTGGATTTAAATGGCAAATAGCCTTCAATCTTTGGAACTAATAGGAAATTTGAGGCAGAGATGGAGAAGTTTGACCTATTTTAAAGGGTTTAAGCCAGACCAATCTGTGTAGTAGGTTTTGAGGTCAGGGAATGCTATTCCCACTTCATTCTTGTTTCTCAGAAGTGTTTTGCTTACTCAGGGTCTCTTGCCGCTCTAAATAAATTTGACGATTTCCCTTTTGATCTACTTGAAAAATGAATTTGGTATCTAGATTGGAATTGCATTGAACATGTAGATGGCTTTTTGTGGGATTGTCATTTTCACAATATCGAGTCTTCCTATGCGTGAACAGGGTACATTTTTCCATTTCTTTAAGTCTTTTATTATGTCTTGCAGAAATTTTCTGTAGTTTTCTTTGTATAAGTCTTTTGTATCTCTAGTTAGGTTCACTCCCAAGTATCTCTATTTGTGGTTGGCTAACATGCTATGAAAAGTTTGGAAGCAGGAGTGCCTCCGGAAACTTTATGAACTTGGACTAATGTCGATAGTTGTAGAGGAGCTTCAGGTCTTTTGTTCATAGGGTCGCTATGGGTCATGCTTGACTCAAAGGCAGTCAATAACAATAACTACATTGTAAATAGTATTGCTTTCTTGATTTCCTTCTCTGAGTTTCTCTTTGCTACTGTAGAGGAATCCTACTGATTTTCGGATATTGATCTTATTTCCTGCCACTCCTAAATTGGTCTACAGTTTTTTCGGTTGTTGTTGTTGCATCCTTGGGTTTTTCTGTGCATACTCTCATATCATCTGCATATAGTGACAGTTAAACCATCTCTCTCCCAATTTAGATGCCTTTTATTTCCTTCTTTTATTATGTTTCCCTAGCAAGCACTTCCAATGCAATATTGAATAGTAATGGTGACAATGGGCATCCTTGTCTGACCCCTGTTTGCAAGGAAAATGTTTTTAGTTTTGTCCCATTGAGAATGATGTTGGTCTTGGTTTTGCATATATCCTTTTTACTATGTCGAGGAAATTCCCTTCTATCCCTATTTTGCTGAGTGTCTTTTATCAGGGAGGGGTGTTTTATTTTCTCAAATGTCTTTTCTGCATCAGTTACTAAGATAATATGGTTCTTGTTATTTACTTTGTTAATATAGTGAATTACATTGATTGTTTTTTTTCTCTTTGAAGATTTATTAATAATAATTTTTTTTAATTTAGGTTGTTT
>NW_006399946.1:846840-853712 GCF_000299155.1 Elephantulus edwardii
ATATAATCCACTCTGCAACCCTCATTGATTGTTTATTTTTATAAGTCCTTTTCTGACTAGAATTCTGATAATGCATAAGTTGTATTTAGTCATTGTCCTATGTGATTCTCATGCTTCTTCATTTTCTTTCTTTCCTTTTTGTAATTATTCTTCCAACAGATCAGTAGTGAAGTACTTCTGCATCTCACTAAATCTGTCTTCCATTTCTTTAATTTGGTTCTTTTGTCCTACTAATGTGTTATTTATTTATGAATTTTTATTAACGTACTGAATTTAAAATTTTCTGTTTGTGTTGCTTTTTATTTACTTAAAAATTTATCAATATTTCTTTTTGTGTTTTCCTGGCTTTTGTTCATGATTTCCTCAAATTTTTTATTGATCCACAGAAGACACTTGACTGACATTCTTTTGAATCCCTTATCTGGAAGTTCCAGTAGTATCTCTTCCTCTGAAATATTTCCTAGTTCTATGGTTTTACCACCTTTTGATTCCATCTTGTCTTGTTTTTGACTGGTTTAGAGTTGTCTGCTGCCTATGAGATAGTGTGGTATTGTTGTCTTTGTATTGTTTTGCTATATGTAATTGAAGGAAGCTCTTGTGGCCTAGTGAATAAGGAGTTGTGCTGCCACCCTAAAGGAAGGTGGTCTTTGGCAGTCTAAAGGAAGGGTATAGTCAAGGCACCCAGTCACAGGTGGCTAATATGATAAAAAAATGCCACAGATGGCACTCTCCTCAGAAGGGTATACTACTCCAAATGTAGCAGTGGTGTGTGCCAGACAAGGGTGCTCAGCAAGAGGCAAAGATCCAAGCTAGTGTTGGCTTACTGCTAATCCAGGTGTTGATTGCAAGCCAAATACAGCACTCTGCCACCTCCCAGAAAGAGACTGTAGGGGTAGAGCTGTGTGCATACTCCAGTGCTAAGTAAGATATGGTCAGACAGGGCCTCAGACAGAGCTGGGATGGGCTGAGAGAGCACTGCCAACCTCCTGGTGGATGGCACTAGTGAGAGGGAAGTCACTCCCCTGATCTCTGGGAGAGTATGAGGGACAAAGGGGTCATCAGTTATAGCTGCTAATCTGAATATGGCTATGGTCCCATGTTCCTACCCTGAGCAGATAGCTATTCATAGTGGCTGGATCACACTGTTTATGGCTCTGTGTTTTGTATGTACCATTATTCAACGTGTTCATTCTATTTCTTTCCTCAGCCAGTGTTTGAATTTCTTTCTTATAGTGTCTTTAATTTTTAAACTCAAGGTCCCAGAATTATCATGTGTATCCATTATCTTTTCTTTCTGTGTACATGATCTGAACTACCATCTGTCTAGTTTGCTCTCTTACCTTCTTCTATAAAGTTCTTCTATGGAATTTGGATTAAAATGTTCGGCAGTAGCAGTTGGACCCTATACAGTTCTTCTGAACTGAAGAACTAGATTTATAACGTTACTGAATTTTAGAAATTTAAATATGTTTCAAGGTGGTACTGCATTGAACAACACAAATTTAGATTCATCTTGTGTTGCGTGTTGAAAAAATACAGAAAGCACTATATCTAGACTTATAAAATTTGTTAAAATTTTAGTAAAATTATATAAAATACACTAATAAAAATGTAGGATTGACATCACTGATTAATATAGAAGCTTTTATAGTGTTTTCTCCATGCCAGGAACTATATCTTAGATTCTGTGGAAGAGAAAAGTATGTGGAAGACTTAGTCCATATTCATAAGAGGCTCACGCTGTGGTAGATAAATGCCACATTCATATGTGTCCATTTATCTGTTCACAGATACAAATTCCAGATAACCAACTCCCTAAATCTTCAGGCAAGTACCTCCAACAATCACAAGATAGCTGATGATCCAGTGCAGAAAAAGGTAATCCGAGAAAGAATTAATATTTCTTCTTAAGAACAAGAAACTCTTTTCCAGAGATTTCCTCAGAAGATCTTGTGGTTTGGTTTTTTTTTTTGTCTTTACAGAATATTAATTGATATAAATTTCAATATATCTTGATATAAAAAAAATAAAAAGAAATGGAATCTCCATGATTGGTTTGGATTACTCAGGAGTCCTAAGAGTTCGGATAGGAGCTTGGACCATGAAATGGATGTTGAATAATAACCATTATTAGTTATAGTAACTAATAATAAACCATTCCTTTGAACATTTATCCATCCTTGAACCAGAAGAACTGAAAGGAATGCTTTCCACTATTTATGCCATGCCATTCATTGCTTTATTATAGCACTCATATAGCACGTTATTATATAGCACAGGGTACGTTAATGTATTTGTTCAAGGTTGATTTTTATTGGTAAGAATTGAAAAACAATATTATACTCTATTCACTTGTGACCTCATTGAGTGGTAAGGATGTATCTTACCTTCGAGAGCACAATTCCTGTCATACTTAGACCTCTATAAATATTTGTAAAACTGGATATATATTTATTCCGGCACAATTCAATTTATATCTTCTCCCCTCATTTATGTTTTTAAAGAATACACCTGTTGGTTTGAAGTGCAGCCGGAATGGACAGAGAAATTTATTTTCTTTTTTTTAAAAAAAGTTATTTATTTCTTTTTTACAGAGGTTTTGGATTTCCATTCATTCATTGCCGCAATTTTCTTCCTGCCCACCCCTCCCCACCAGCTCGCTTCCCCCTCCGAAGAGAGAAAAAAAAAAGAAAAAAAATCCCTTCATTAGTATACAGTTCCCACGTCCCTTCCCCCCATCCCCCACCCCGAGTACACTTCTCTGTGCAACCTTAATTCTGGATTCCTGTGCTAACCATAATACTCATGAAATTTATTTTCATGGAATGAAGTGTGAGAGGAAGCAAGAAAACTACAGCTGAATAAAGGAAAATGTCCAAGAAAATGATGTCAAACAGATAATGACTGTGAGAGTCCCCAGAAAGTAAATCAACTAAATTAACATTCAGAAGTTAAGTGTAGTTTAATGTAGAATATTCAAGTGGATTAAAAAAAATTAAAACTTCTAAGAAGCTGATAAAATTGGAGTGTAGAATATGTATTATTTCACACAGAATACAAAACCATAAACTTTTGTGTTTATTTTCTCTTTCTGATCACCTTTTCTTTCTGCCTGATTTTCTAATTCCTGGGTATTTAATCATACTGTATCTTCAATTCCTTCATGATATGCTTATGGGGCATCACATGCCTAAACACTGACTGCTTTTCCTGTCTTTGTAAAATGTTTTAAGACACAAATTCAATACCATGTACACTCTAACTGAGATTGAGGATCAGAAAATAATGCATCTGGACCTTATTATCTCAGCTTCCTACAGAAGAACCTCCATTGAATTAGGATTTAATGTCATATCTGACTTTTATAGAGGGCATCTGAAAGAAAAGTGCTTTTGAATAACAAACTTGGATTTTTTTTAAACCTGTAAAGTCTGATCAAAGAAGGAAAATAGAAGTTATTCAGTTAATTAGAAGAAGTCTGGGCTGATAGAGGTGCATACCACATACCAGGGAGGTAGGGAGGTAACTAGATGGTTAAGTAAGTAGGAAAACAAAATGTGCACTCATATATATAAACAATCAAGGCAACTTAAATATACAACCATTAAAACATAAAGACATATAATAGAAGGATTAATGAAGAAAGTAGATAGAGGGAAAGCATGGAAAAAGTTCAAGTACATTGTATGTAGTGTAACTAATGTTATAAAATAAAATGTATCAGAAGGTATTGTCTGACACAGAAGAATTTCATGAAATAACATATTAGCAAGAACCTATGGTGATGAAGGAGGAAGTTCAAGTTGCTATGAAGGAATTGGCGAAAAACCAGGCTCCAGGAGTTGACAGCATACCAATTGATTTATTTCAATAAACAGATGCTGTCCTGGGTGTGCTCACGAAGTTGTGCCAGGAAATCTGGAGGACAGCCAGCTGGCTAACTGACTGAAAGAGATATTTGTTCCCATTCCAAAGAAAGGTGACCCACCAGAGTGTGGAAATTATTGAACAATATCATTAATATTACATGCAAGCAAGATTCTGATGAAAATTATCCAAAAAACTTTGGAACAATATGTCAACAGAGAACTGCCAGATGTGCAGGCTGAATTTAGAAGAGGTCGTGTTACTAGGGATATTATAGCTAATGTTAGATGGATCTTGGCAGAAAGCAGAGAATACCAGAAGAATTTCTATCTGTGTTTCATTGACTATGCAAAGGCTTTTGACTGTGTGGATCACAACAAGCTATGGCTGACTCTGAGAGGAATGGGAATGACAGAATATTTGATTGTGCTAATGGGAAACCTATACTTGGACCAAGAAGCAGTTGTCAGAACAGAGCGAGGAGACACTACATGGTTCAAAATCAAGAAGGGGGTCCATCAGGGATGTATTTTGTCTCCATACCTTTCCAATCTGTATTCAGAACAGATCATCCGAGATGTTGGGCTGTACGAGGAGAAATGTGGCATCAGGATTGGTGGAAGAATCATCATCAACAACCTGCGTTATGTGGGTGACACAACCCTGCTTGCTGAAACTGAAGCACTTGCTGCAGAAGGTCAAGGACTGCAGTCTTCGATGTGGATTGAAGCTCAACATCAAGAAAACAAAGATTCTCACCACTGGACCAATTGGCAGCATCAGTGTGGATGGTGAGGAGATTGAGATAGTCAACAGTTTTAGTTTTCTTGGTTCCACAGTCAACACTCTTGGTCACAGCATCCGGGAAATCAGGAGATGAATTGCATTGGGAAAGTCAGCTGTGAGCGACCTCTCAAGAGTACTGAAGAGCAACGACGTCAGGCTGGAGACTAAGGTGCCCTGATCCAGGTTATAGTCTTTGCAATTACGTGCTATGCATCAGAGAGTTGGATAGTGACTAGGGATAATAGAAAGAGAATTGACACCTTTGAGCTGTGGTATTGGAGAAGAGTGTTGAATATACCATGGACTGCTAGGAGAAGAAACAGGTTTGTCTTTGAGAGGGTGAAGCCAGAATGCTCCTTGGAGGATTCTGAAGCTTCGTCTGAAATACTTTGGGCATGTTGCAAGGAGAGACTGGTCCTTGGAAAGGGACATCATATTTGGGAGGGTGAAGGAATGGCACAGGAGAGCAAGACACTTGATGAGATGGATCGATTCTTTGAGTGGAGTGGTGGGAATGAATTTGAGATGGCGAGGTTGACACAGGATGGAACGGCGTTTAGGGCTCTTGTACCCTATGGTCGCTATGATTTGCAAGCAACTCGATGACACATAACAACAACATAAATGAAGATGCAGATCAGATATTTGGTCTTGGGAGAAAGATGGACAATCTCTTCCTATGTGATTTGAAAATTTCTGAAAAGCCTCTGAAAACTGCCTGAGAATCAGTTATGAGTGAATCAGTTGACAGCACACATCACCAGCACCAACAGAACAAAATCTATAAACCTAGCCTGTCAATGTTTCAAGCTTGTCTTAAAATAATGAGAATAATTATCTCCACTTCACCTAGTTCACAGAACCAGCATGAAGACAAGCATATTTTGGTGTATTAATACACATGACTAAGAGAATGAACAGGTTCGTCCTAGAGAGGATTAAGCCAGGCTGCTCCTTGAAGACAAGGATTCTGATGCTTTGTCTGAAATACTTTGGACATGTTGTAAGGAGGAACCAGTTCTTGGAAAAGGATATATGCTTGGGAAGGTGGAGGGACAGCACAGGAGAGGAAGACCCTTGATGAGATGGATTGATTCAGTCACTGGGGTAATAGGGTAGGTGTGTCAGAGATAATGAGATTGGCATAAGAGAGAGCAGTGTTTAGGGCTGAGTCGCAGGTGACTCGATGGCACATAACAAAACAATACACACGGTGTTATTGATAAATATAAAGTGGTAGTGAGATAAGGCCCTAGCCAGTAACCTGGGTATATAAATTTGCACCTCAAAATATAATTGGAAGAAATGAAAGGTCTTCTAAACCTTTCTCCCCAGGTTATAACATTAATCCTTTTAAAGTCTCCCCTTTTTAGGGTTCTGTAGGACATTTTTGTGTATTGCTGTGTATTTCATATATTAATGCCTAACGATATAAAGATTCTTTTCCTATCTAGCCCTTTCACGTTTTTTAAACTTTTGAAGAAAAAGCATTGCGTTTTGTTACATTTAAGCTTCTAGTGTAGATTCAGTTGTAAGCACTTGGTTTTTTTCTCACCATCCTGTCAGCTTGTTGCAGAATAGTAACTTATATATTGCTATGATTCTGGAAGTTATGCTACTAGTAGTGTCACTATGATTGACAAGTTTCAGTAGAGCTTCTAGACTAAGACTAGGTGGAAGGACGGGCTATGTACTTCTAAAGTAATTGCTTAGTGAAAATCCTATGAAGAGAAGGAGAATTTTGGCTGATATAGTGATGGAATAAGACCCTCTTCAGTTTGGAAGGCAATTAAAACATAACTAGAGAAGAACTGCGTCCTCAGAATAGAGTTTACCTTAATGACAAGGTAAAAATTTACAGCAAATTAACTACTTTTGTTTGCAGATATGACATGTTTCAAAATGAGAAGAAACAGTGGCAAGTATACATTATAATCAGAGTGTGGTATGTATGAAGTATGAATCTAGGAAAATTAGAAATTGCCAAAAATCAAATAGAATATGTAAAGATAAGTGTTCCACCTACAACGAGGAGAAGATAAAATAGATGAATGGGACCTTCTAAGAATCAAATCCCTATGCACATCCAAAAACTTCTCCAACAGGGTAAAAAGGGAAGCCGCAGACTGGGAAAAAGTGTTTGGTAATGACATGTCAGATAAGGGACTTATATCTAGAACTTTAAAAATACTTGAGCACCACAACAAGATAAAGGCAAA
>NW_006399946.1:854212-855678 GCF_000299155.1 Elephantulus edwardii
AAATGGATAGAGAAGCTGTGGTATATTCACACAATGGAATACTATGCTGCTTTGAAAAACAAGGAACTCATGCAATATTATTCAAAATGGGTGACTCTGGCAAACATTATGCTGACTGAAGTATTACAGTCACAAAAGAACAAATACTGTATGGTGCCACTGTTGTAAAACAGGACTGATCTCGGTGTTGGGGGGAGACTGAGAAAGATGGGTTCAATAATGTATACTGCATTGAGACAGATGAGGGAGAAAACTGTTTAAAAGGGATATGTGATTAGGTATTTTTGTCATGACAGGAGACCAGAGCGAAGGCTGTATAGTGGATGAACCTGTGAGGAGGAATTGTAAAAGAATGAAAGAATTTTTCTTTTACTTTTCCAAGAAGATAGTGTACTAGTGGGGAAGGTTGGGACGGGAGAAAAGTGCAATAATGAATCAATGGAAATCTGAAGTCTCTGTAAAGTTTCATTAAGCAAGTTGTTAGAGGCAGTAAATCACATGGAAAGAGATTGTTCATCCCTCATCTGAGAAACAGCTGGTGGATTTGAACCACATGCCTTTGGGATTGCAGTACATCTTCTTATCACTAGGCCACCACAGTTCCCCAAATATAATTAAAAAACAAAACAGAACAAAATCATGAAACACTTACTGTAGTACACAGAGAAGGAAACACCAGAAAGTCAGTTGTTCTGAAGAGGACATTTTTTGTTATTATTAGGTGTCATTGAGTCAAAAACGACCCATAGCAACCCTATGAACAATAGATCTGAACCCCGTCCTATCCTGCCCCATCCTCATACTTCCTGACCAGTAGAGCCTATTGTGGAAGTCACAGTACCATTCCAACTAACTGAAGGTCTTTCTCCCTTTTTCAGACTTTCCACCAGGTCAACAAGAGAAACATAGAACAAGTAATATCACTGATGATATCAGATGAATCTTACCTGAAAGCAGAGAATTATTAGAAAGATATTTACCTATGCTTTATTGGCTATGCAAAGTTATTTGATTCTGTAGATCACAGAAAAATTATAGATGATATTTCCAAGAAAGAAAATTTTAAAACGCTGAATTTTTCTTACATAAAACTAAAACATAAACTGTAGACTAAAAGGCAGTCTTTCAAACAGAATGAGAGGATATTGCATTGTTTTAAATCTGGAAACGTGCACATCAAGGTTGTATTCTCTCATCTTACTAAACTGTATGATGAGAAAACAATCAAAAAACCTGAGAAGTAAGAATAATGTGGCATCAGGATTGATGGAAGGCTCATTTGTAGTTTGTGATATGCAGATGAAACAAACTTGCTTGAAAAGAGTCAAGAAGATTTGAATCATTTGTTGATGAAGATCAAAGACTACAACTTTCAAAACAACTATGAGATATCATTTCACCCCAGTCAAAATAGCAAAATTTAACAGAACAGCAAGCAACAAATGCTGGCGAGGTTGTGGAGAAAC